>NC_058133.1:307536519-307594169 GCF_016433145.1 Gracilinanus agilis
TGATTAGATATTCTGGTTAACCTTGAGTTATCAAATAATGCATGAAATATCAAAAAATGTATAACACTAAAACTGAAGATAATTTAATATTTCTCTCACAATTCAGAAAGTATTTTTGCAATCGTATTATAGTGAAATTAGACATCCCTGTATAGTATAGACAAAGTAAGTATAGGGTTTCTAGTTGCTAAAACCAAGGAAATTACTTTTATCTGAGAAATGTTTTTATTTATACTGTAAAAAATTTAATTCCAAGCATCTTGCCCAATCCACAGCCTCTCCACTCAATGGAATTCATTAACTGACCAAAAAAAAAATATATATATATATAAATTATGTCATGTTTCTAGGAAATTACTTAAATTTTTTTAATTAAAAACCTTTACCTTCTGTCTAAGAATCAATATTGCAAAGTGACTTGCCCAGGGTCACATAGCTAGGAAGTGTCTGAGGCTAGATTTGAACCTAGGTCCCATCTCTAGGACTGGCTCTCAATCCACTGAGCTACCCAACTGTCCCCAGAAATTACTTTTTTTTTTTAATTTTGCACTGATATCAATATCGGTGTAATGAATTTCTTTTTTATAAATGTGGAGCCCAGAAAATTAAGTTGTGTTTTGACGAGCATCTTTATTGTTGGGATTTGAGAATATTCAATGAATGGCATCTTACTATTTAAAGTACATGGACTCATCACCTGAAATAGAACACATACTCTGGCCCAGTTTATCAACCATGAAAACCCAGGCAATCTGCTTAGAATTAGTGTTTTTTAAGTCTCATATCAGGACACATTGTACAATTTGGGAATGGTGAGAATAATCTCAAATAAACAGCGGAGAAATAATTTCCCTGGCATTCGTATTAAAAAGATGAAACGAGGCATCAAGGGGAGTTGCCTTGAACAAATAAATAAAGATTTTTCTGGTTTATGTGTTGTTGTTTTTTTTTTTTAACTTGAAAAGTATGTAACAACCTCGTATGCCCAAAAGAATAAGTTATTTGCATAATGAGTTTCAGGTTTAGGAAGCAGCCTTTTCAATGCATTTCTGTAGGCAGAAAAGGTCATTGGCAATGTAACAGAATCACTGTTGCTGAGGTTAACCAGGAGCGTGACCATCAATGTAAGGTGATATTGAAGCAGAGATTAGGAAGAAGCAACCGAAGGTCTAGTGAAGACCCAACAGAAAATAGGTCTCAGAAAGGTTTTTCTTGGCTATTTGGTATGGAGGAAGAATCCTCCTCTGTCTTATCTGATTTAGTGTAAGGGTTGGATGTGTAATGAAAGCACAGCTATAAATGACTGCTCACAAAGCGAGGTACGCACTCTACTTGGATGTGATTTCATTTAAAGTCTTACTAATTAAAGTAGCAAATGCAGTTTTTTTTATATTTCACAACTTTCTTTTAATACTGAGCTCACTTCAGCTTTGTGAAAGTAAACAATCATAGAATTTCAAGCATAATTCACTTGATTCTTTTGCTTTCTTATTGGGAGAATTGCAAAGAAAGCAGTAAGTGGTACACTATGAGTTTGTTCTCATGACAACCCTTCTAACAAGAGGAATGTGCTATAAAATTAACTCATTTTCATGGCAACTCAGAGATCACAATCTCAATGTCCTCAAATGTTACACTTAAAAAATGGCTCCAGGGTTCAATAAAATATATAATATGGCCTTTATTAAAATATGGACAATAAAATCCCATGAACTTAAAGAGCTTCTAAGTTCTTTACATTTAGTTTTCTAACCATAATAAGAATTTTTACTGAGCCCAAGAGTGTAGGACTCAGTACAAACTCCCTCTCCCTAAGGGTCCCCTCTGCTCCCAAAGGATACATGACCCAAATGAGGCTCACTTTGGGGCTGGAAAGAGTCTAGGCCATAATGAGAAGAGAGACTGAGTCCCCTTTTTCCATACAGCCCTGATATCAACTTTTTAAGCCCAAGTTTTTATTTATTATACATTATGAATCAGTTATGAGACAAGTATTTATTTCCTATACACAAAGTAAATGCTAACAGATAGAGAAGGCTCACATTAGTTAATTATTTTACAACTACTTTTATATTCTTTGAAAATTGGTACTTAAAGCTCAAGAAAATATAAATCAGTTTGTGAAAAGTTTGAGAGTCATATCTGTATTTCACTTCAATCCTGCATTGCCCAGATAACTTTGATATTTTCCTGCTGCTGGTCATCTCCGGTGAAAAACATTGCCCTCATTACTAGTTCCTGTCTTCAAAGAGCTTACATTTGAATGGAGTCCATATCCAAAATGGCATTGGCAGATTAGAATAGGTGAACTATATCTTAAATCTTAAAATATAAGATTCTGGAGGTATGTCTATGATTTTATTGTATTGCAAAACTAAATGAATTAGTAAAGATATCCATAATCAAGACAGTGATTAGAGGAGAGTGACTAGAGTAGTTAATTGCTTGGAGATTGTACCAAAGGAAGATTCTATGAAAGAACTGAGAATATTTACTCTGGAGAAAAGACCTAGAAGACATGCAATTTCTGTCTTCATAGCCTTAAGAGTTGTCACATGGAATAGATTTGTTTTTCTAGTTACATGTTCAAGAATTCTGAAATTCTTTTATCTGGTAATCAATTATTTCCTTCGCTCTCTAGTCTTACTATTCCTAAATCTATTTTTTGTCTTCATCATGATCAACCATCCCTCCACCCCTTGACACTGGCCAGGCCATTACCTTTGATATCACTATACTCTTCTCCTTTTCAAAACTCAAACATTTTGGAAACTTTTTCAGTTCCACTTTATCTAGTATTGTTGAAACTTTTATTTTATTGTGTGACTACCAAAGCTTTACCCTAGATTACTATTACTATCTGCCGCCTATGTTACTGAGCAGAATTACAAGAAATATGCAGTGTCCACTACAGATTTGCTATCTAATTTCATCTGTTTCCTCATTGCAATAATGCTCTTCCCTAATTTGTTTTCTATCTCATTCAGTATAGCTGATATTACAAAACATATCTTCTTTCCTCAAGCCTGATATATCATCTTCCACCAACCCAAACCCTGTCTTTGCTGAGGATTTCCCCTCATGAAAAATAAACAAACTCCAACAATGTATTAGTGTCCAAATTTTCCATACCCCTTCCAACATTACTTATCCTTTTTTATTTTTTTAATATAGCTAGTCAGTTGGTATGAGGTGGTACTCAGAGTTGTTTTAATTTATATTTCTCTAATCTATAAAGCTTTGGAGCATTCTTCCATACAACTAAAGATAGCTTTAATTTCTTCATTTGAGAATTGCCTGGTCATGTCCACTGACCATTTGCCAACTAGAGAATGTTTTGTAATCTCATAAAATCTGGCTCGATTCTCTATATATCTGAAAAATGAAGGCCTTGTCAGAGTCACTGGGTATAAAACTCCCTTTTCCCCCAGTTTTTGTATTCCCTTCTAATCTTTGTTGCACTGGTTTCGTTTGTGCAGTACCTTTTTTTTAATTTTAATATCATCAAAGTTACCTTTTTAAAATCTCATAATATTCTCTATGTTTTGTTTGGACATAAATTCTTCCCTTATCCATAGACCTGACAAATACACTATCCCATGCATCACCAATTTGTCTTTGGTATCACCCTATATTTCAAAATCATGTATCCATTTTGACTTTACCTTGATATATAGCATTTGTCTATGCCTAGTTTCTGTCATACTCTTTTCCAGTTTTCCTAGCTGTTTTTGTTGAATGAGTTATTCCAAAAGCTTGGATCTTTGGGCTCAACTCTACTATTAAAAAAAAAACTACCAATATTCAATACCTCCACTTACTTTTCCCTCACTTTTTTTAACCCTCTGCAATCTGGCTTCTGATCTGATTATTTGACTGAAACTTCTTTCTCAAGAGCTACTAATGACCTCTTAATTAGTAAATCAAAAATTTTTTAAATTCTTATCTTTCTTGAACTTTGTTCGAATATTTTAGTTGCAGTGTTAATTATTCATTCACCTTCTCCTGGACACATTGCTCTATAAAGATTTTCAAAAGACTATTCTGTCTCAGTTCATATCCTGCCTGTCTAACTGCTCATCTCAGTCTTTGTTTCTGGATCTTCCTCTAGATCTCACCCACTAAGTTAGGAGTGGGGATGGCGGAGTGTCCTCTAAGGGTCTTTTATTTTCTCTTTATATTCTCTCCCTTCATAATTCATCAATTCCTATGGGTTCATGGTTTTGTCTATATCTATAATATAATCTGTCTCAGTTCTACAAATCCAGGCCTGATAACTCTACTGAGCTCCAGTCTTGCATAAACCACTGCTGATTAGACCTTCTGATTTAGATATAGTATAAGCTTCTTAAACCCAATATGTCTAACATACAATACACTATCTTCATCATCCTCCCACACAAATACACCAATTGAAGTTCCTATGATTCCTGAGGACACCGCCATGTCTCCATGTTCATGACTTTGATGTCAACCTTGACTCTTTCCTCACTCCACACAGGCAATAAATTACTAAATCTACTCATTTCATTTTTCTTCAGCATCTCTCCTATCTCATTTTCTCTATTCACACAGACATCACTGACGTTTGGACTTTTATCAACTCTCCCAGACTACAGTAATAATCTCATAATTGATCTCCCTAGTTCTAGTCTCTTTCTTATCCCATCTATTCTCCACACTACTTCTATTGTGATTTTCTTAAGGAGGTCTCACTCTGTCAACTTCCTCCTCTAAGGCTTTTCTTTAACTTTCTAAGATGAAATATACATTATTTTGATTGGCATGTAAAGCTTTTTTACAACCTCACCAGTTCTTTATCACCTTTCTAGTCTCCTTAACCTTTTCCATGCACTCTCCATTGCATCCAGACTAACATACTTGCTGTCACTCTCCCAGTAATTCCATCACCCATATCTATGCTTTTGCAATAGATAGATTCCTTTCCATTGAATGGAAGATGTGTGAGCATAGAGCCTAATTTTGCTTTTGCTTTGTATCCCTAATTCTTAAGTAAATAAATGCTTATAGAGTGATTGATTAAGTGATTTATTTACCCAGAATGAGAGAACTAGGAGAAATTAAGGGAAGATATAAAAACAATTTTGAGTTCACTATAAAGAAAAAGTTCCTAAACATTAGAGCCATCTGAAAATTAAAAGGGCTGTCTTGGAAACTAGTGGGTTCCACCTACCCATCAGAAGTCTTCAAGCAAGGATTGTATGATTTCTTGTTGAGTCAGTCAATAAACATTTATTAAGCACCTGCCATGTGCCAGGCACTCGGCTAAGTGCTGGGGATATAAATACAAATCAAAACAGACAGTCCCTGCTCTCAAGGAACTAACAATCAAATGGGGGAAGACAACCCAGAAAGGAAGCTGAAAAGCTGGAGTCTGCGGGGGAGGTATTTTGGAGAGTCTTAGATAAGTCCAGAAGCAATGTAGCTTGTGGGAAATAGGGAGAAAAAACTGTGCTGAACTACTCTTTAATGTGAGTCCTTAGATCCCATGGCCCTGTCCTCTGGTCATGGGGTCTAATCAGAGGGACAGGCAGAGGGTACTGATGAGCTGTGAGTACCAGACAGATTCAATCATGCGACATAATGAGATTTCCCAGTGCTTAGTGTCTTGGGGAAGAAAGGCAAGTTGGAGAGTTCCTGAGAAGTCCCAAATCAATGTAACTGGTGGGAAATGCAGAGAAAAACTGTTGAGGCCCTTCTTTAAATGGAGGCACTGTTGTCCAGAGATGCTGTAGAAGGGACTCTTATTTGGGCATGGATTCCTAAGGTTCCTTCCAGTTCTGAGATTCTCTGATTTTGTGATCTACATTTAAAAATATAAATGGAAAAATAAATCCTTAGTTGAATGCTAAGAATATGTATTTAAATAGCTTCGTGTTATAAGTGACAGAGAGAATAGGTATAGCAAAGTGGATCCCATTTATTGGTTTGTGAAACCCTTGGAAGTTCATGACAATGATCCTGGGAGTTTATGCTTTAAAAATTATGCTTTAAGCAGTAAATTATTCTAAAGACTTTTATCAGTAATTAATTTCACTATTCTGGGAATTCACAACATATCTTTTGTCACTGTTGAAAGGAATTCACAGAAAAAGAAACGACTATTTACAATTACTAGTGTATTGGTTAGAACCCTGACCTTAACAACAGGACGACTAGGGTTCAAATCATTCTTCTACCACATACTGTTTTGTGAACCTGGGAAATCACGTAAACTGCCACTGCTAAAGTCAATTCTTTAAGGCTATGAATCCAAATGGCTTCTATTGGTACAGTGAGTTTCCTATCCAGAGATTTCCTAAACCAAAGAAGTCATAGATCCTATCTTATGTTTTAAATTGTGTTGCTTAAGATACTATATTTTTTTTCAGATTTAATACCTATTATAACCAGTATGTATAATTTATTAGCTTATGGGAAATATCTATCAGACAAAACATCCTGACTTCATTGCTGCATTGTCATTTATTCTTCATAATGGGCTGGTGAGGCAGAAAATCCTATCCTAGTCATTCCAGTGTAATGATAAAAGAAAAGGCAAATAGGCTTTAGAGATGTATTAATTATGATGGAATCATAGATTGAGATCCATTTTTCTTGATATTTTTACCATTTCTTAAATTATCTTCAGCAGTCTAAAAAGAATAACGTTTCCTGAGGCTACTATCTTTAATTTTAGTCCATTGTGAATTCTGAAAGTTATGAAGAAGTATAATTACATGGTTCATATCACCTGGCACTTTTTTTTTTCTTCTCTTCACAGAGGAGTTGCCTTTGTCATAGACACACATCCAAATGAACTTGTCAGGTGATAACATTTACACATAAAGATAGAATATATTAAGATACAAGCATTTGTTTATGGAGAAGCGTCCACTGGAGAACAAATATGCAAATTAATGAACAATTAAGATCTATGCAATGCTTTCCCAGTCTATAAATATTCAAATATTATATTAATTTGCCACGTATTGAATAATATCATATCATTATGTCGTTGTTTTTTTTTTATTTTTGCCTACCCTGAGACTTCATTTTTAGCTTTTTAAAATAGCTAACATTGAGTATAAATTCTGCTCTAGAAATGTGTATAAAAATAATGAAATTTCAGTTTGAGGATCATTTTGTAAACTTTCCATTAAAATAACCAGAGAAATGTAGAAACTCCTACCAGCTACCTGCATCTCAGAAAGGCAATGTATAACATTTAAAACATGGTATTTGTTTTAATAATATCTCCTCTAACTACTAAATAATTCATTAGTCAGCCTTTTAAATATAAAATAAAAATTATTTTAATAAAAATGTTTTAATTTCTAATATGTTGAATAATAATAGACAGAATCCAAAAAAAACAAAAGCTCTTAAGAGAGTCCTCAATAATTGTTTAAGAATGTAAAGTGATTTGGATATCACAGAGTTGAGAACTGCTACATGACAGCAAATTCTTCTAGTTACAAAGAGAAAAATCAAATAGTCTTTTTCCTCAAGAATGTTACATTTTATAGGAGAAAAAGCATATACATAATGAAATATGAAATATATAGAGACAAAATACCATTGTTTAATTTGATTGGTTGGGGATAGCCTGGGGAGGCCAAAGAGAAGTCAACGATGACTCTGATGTGCCTAGATGAGTAGAAGCATTGTCTTACCGTTAACAGAAAATGGGAGACTAGAAAGAAGAGATTTCAGTAGGAAGGACTATTTTAGAAAATAATTTCATTTATTAATTCTTTTTCCCAAACTACCTTTTTGATAATAAAGAATGAAATGAATGTATATACATACATATATTTTTCATAAGTAAAAGCAGCCTAAATGAGACTTTGGTTGAGTTAGTTGCTATTGTTGTTGTCAGGGTCCATAACATATTACCAAGGGATTGTTGTAATGTCTATGTGGAGTTAGTATATTGCTTCCAGGTCCCCACCACATGGCTAGACCAGAGATTGAACTAAATCAAATGAGGCTTCACCAAATACTGGTCCCAGTGAATTATAGACTTATAGAGACCCTATTATAGAGACCTGGCCAAATTCTCACAGGTTTTATTACTTAAATAAGTATCTCTACCCTTGTTATTAGCTGTACATCTTTTTTAATAATTACCTTCTCCAAAGAACTCCCAAAGAAATCTGCAATTTTCTTTCTAAATAGAAAGACAATAGATTTTGTGACTAATCTGCATAAAGGATCAGTAAGAAAATTACAGGGTATATATGTGTGTGTGCACTTTCTCACAAATTAAGCTCTTTATAGCAAAATTCTTAAGTGCTTACATTCTTAGCTCCATATACTAGCCAGATACTGAATATATCAGAAACCTAGGAGAAATCATTTTTCTTTCTTTTTTTGGATATCCTGCCATATACATAAATTATTGGTCAATGGGTTTTCCTTATATAATAAAATCATTGGTGCAATCAGATTCACCAGTATATGTGTATACAATTCTGGTTGTGTACTTTTCAAAGATTTATGTTTCCACAAAATAATAAGTGGCCAGTTGGATATATGCATGGCTCCCAGGACACTCTCACTAACATGGATAGTTTCTAGACGGTAGCTAACTACCTCGCCCCTCCTTCTAGGATCAGTACTAAAGAGGTGGGACATGTTTTTCTAACATTATCACTGGTAAGTTTCACCAATAAGCTCCTTGCTGTTGTTGTAGTGAGTGTTCCATAATTTAGTCATGTCCAAATCTTTGTGACCCTTTAAGGTACCATAACTATCCATGGGGTTTCCTTGTTAAGGATACTAGAGTGATTTGCCATATCTTTCTCCAGGGGATCTAGAGTTCAAGTCACTTGCTTACGGTCACATAGCTAGGAAGTGTCTGAAGCCAAATTTAAATTCAGGTTTTCCTGACTCCAGGACCAGTTCTCTAACCACTGAGTCACAGCTGCCTTGAATAAGCTCCCTATATTAATTAGCTAACCAAAGCTAATTAGCTTTATAAAAATGGCAGGTATATACTGGGGTGATATAGAAGAATAGTAGATACAAATATGTTCCCACAAAAGTCTGAAATATATTCTCCCTTTGTACAAACTTAGTTACCATGAAAGTGGTTTCAAGAACAGAGAGCACATGTGCCAGAAGGCTTCTTCTGGGTTCCAAGGGTGGTACCCTTATAGAGTTCTTAAGTTATCTTTCCTGAGGGCTCTAGCTTGTCCTCAGCTCCCAGTGCAAATTCTTCCATTAACCACTATTGTTCTGGGGACATTTACTGAAACCAATGAGAAGTCCATATCTTCCAACCTTTCAAAGATGATTATATATTCTTTGGTTGGGGTTAGGGAGTGCAGGGAGATAAAAAGATTCTTTGCTTCTCCTCTAAGGGTTTTTTTCTTTGTTTGTTTGTTTGTTTGTTTTTTTGTTTTTTCTGTCAAGAGCTTGGGCTCTTCCATGATGTCTCCCTGTAATGGAATGTAAGTTCCTTCCTTAAGGTCAGGAATGAGACTGCTGAATTTTTATCTTGTATCTTTAATGTTTGGTATAGTGTCTGGCACATAGTAGGTGTGAAATAAATGACTACTAGTTGACTTTATGAATTAAATTATGCTCATAATTTTCCATCTTCCTCTGCAAGAGTGTATAAATGAATTTAAATTCTAAGCCAATATTGTCTTTGGCTGCCATTACTTTCCCACATGGCAGAGAAATCAAGTATTTGCTATCTGACGTTCTTTCTAGATTCTTGGCAGTCTGTAAAAACTGATTTATGTTAGTTGAACTTTCATAGGAAATGTTCTGGATTGATTTTGTTCCTTTATCCATTTCTTATTTTTTAACCTTAATACATGGTTTAAAAAGATAAGTTGGAGCTGCCTCATTTGTGTGTCATATCTTACTGTGTATGTGTGTGTTTGTGTACATATGTCTTACAAATATTTACCAGGGTAATTCTCTCCTCTAGATTTTTAGATTTCAAGTCATTAAATTCATCCATTATTCATGGATGGGCAATCTTCTACAAGAAGGAAATGCTATAGGAAGGCAGCATATTCTCAGAGAAAGAACCCTGAGAAGGCAGGTAGGGGGATTAAGCCCCAGCCTGGAGATGGGAAGTCCTGGGTTCAAATGTAGCTCCAGATACATCCTAACTCTATGACCTTGGACAAATCACTTAATTACCATTGCCTAGTCCTTGCTGCTCTCATGTCTTAGAACCAATACACAGTATTGATTATAAGACAGAATAGTTCTTTAAAAATAAAAAAAAAGAAGAAAGAAAGAAAGAAAAGAACATTGAGAAGCTAATGAGATGCCCAGGGCTTTTTAATGCCACATTCAGTACTTCTTACTTGTCCCTTGATCACAAAGATAAAAGAGCAAGTAAAATAATTAACCCAATTATAAGGGGATATGTGTTATTGTAAGTCCATGAAACAATGATTTAGCAGTAGGGAGGAAATTATACATTTCCCTCATCACTGCCATGTATGTCAACAGATTAGTGTACTTATAATGGCATCAGATTTAAATGAGTTATAAACAAGATTTAAGCTTCAGTTGGACTTGGTAAAGATAGAATCCTCACCATTCATATGTAGTTCCTTCAGATCCTTCTAAAATAAGAGGTAGTTTTTCTTAATTATATGGTAGATGAAAACCTATATGGATAGTCTTTTCTCCTTTAAAGCTTGAAAGAAGGACAAAGAAAAAAAGAAACAGTCTCAGAAGTCCTTTCAGGTGTGTGATGTTATGGTAAGTCTACTTCTCTGAGTCTCAGGAAACCTGATTTTAACCTCTGGTAGCTCTAATCCTCATATGAAGAATAAGCTTAGTCAATGATATCAAAAGCCCCTTATAACTCTAGTAATTTCTGTATCAATCTAAGTAGTGGAATCTTTGAGTTCCTATAATAAAGATCAAGTTGGGGTATTAAGGGAAGAAAAATAACCTGAGAAAGGATATGACATCCCAACCTATTTTTCTTTCTTTAGGTCATTTGTTCCTATTCTTCCTACTCTTCCACTTTCCCCCCTTGCCTTCTTCCTCTTTTCATTTTCTTCCCAGAGAAGATAAATAAGAACCCATAGGAAGACACTGAATTAAACCAAGAGGCTAGAATAGGCTTGACTAGAGTGATTTGGCTAGAATGGATGATAAGGTTGAACTTTGTTAAAAAGAGGACTGCGACATATATCCTATTTGTTTAGGTTCAATTTGGGGATAAAGTGAGACACTCAGAAAGTCACTAAATAGTTAACAAAACGACTTTAACTTTGCCCTAACTCAGAAATACTTGCAACAAGGATAGAGTGGCACTTGTTTGGCTGTAGCTCCCTCTCTTCCCCATATAGAGATGAGTTTGGTTAGTGGAGAAAGATTTGATGACTTTCCTTGTCCTAAGATATCCAGTAAATTAGAGGGGCCTTTTGGTGATATATAATACTAATTTTTTAAGGATTAATATTAAATTGAAAGACAGAATAATGTAATCAAGTGCTCAGATACTCAGGAAAACCTGGATTCAATTCCTGCCTCAGATATTTAGAAACTGTGTCTGATACTTAGCAAGTCGTTTAACCTTGCTCAGTAAAGCTAATAATAACATTTTTCTCATGACTTTTGAGGATCAAATAAGATAATGTATTTAAAGCATTTAAAAGTATTAAAGCCATATATAAATGTGAACTATTGTTGTCAGGTCCAGAATAGTAGTTCCCTTCCTGGCTTCCCCTACCTTTGAAGGAAAAAAAATATCATTTCAAGGTAAGCCAAGAATTTATTAATTGATCTACTTTTGGCAGAGAAAACTACAACAGATGTCTAGATAATTGAAGTCCCTACTCACTATACTATAGCATAACTCTATTCTAGGCATGTGATCTATTTCTTAAACTCCTCATCTATTTTCTTCTTCTGTCCAGATGATCTATAGTACATAGTCATGACAATATTGCTTCTATTTTATCCCCATAGATCTTTCCCCAGATGCTCCCCAATATGTTTCCCCCCCACCAATTCTTAGATTTTCTCACGTTGGTATATGTTCTTAATATAAAATGGCACTCTTCCCTACTCTTTATCTTTTCTGTTCCTTTGGCATAAATTATGCCCTTTGAAGAAAGGTAGCATCAAAGAGCCCCATTCCTCTCCTGGGGGGTATTTAAGACCTCTTCTACCATGCCCCCAAAGCCATTCACACACGAGAACATTTCTCCACCCCTGAGACCACTTCTTTTGCTTAGATGGTCCCTCTCCAAACCTTTTTTTAAAGATAGCACCCATGCCAACTCTATTACATTCCTCTAGACTGTATGCATAATGCCCTGAAAGGGCACTTTCACCTTACTTTATTTACCCTTTAAGCTTCATTTTATACATTCGCTTTCTCCATTTAAGTATAAGTTCCATAAGGATGAGGACAGTCTTTCTGCTTCTGTATGTATTTCTAGCACTTAGCCATAATAAATGAGACTTTACTGACTATAGAAAACTGGCCGCAGAATCAGAAAAACCTACATTCTATTTCTTTACTAATGGATAACAACTCTAATTTTCTTATGGATTAGTATTGAGAGGCAGAGACATGTAATAGAGTATTGTGTGAATTTAATGTAAATTTAAATTTAAAAAGGAACGTTTTCAAAATCCCTTTTGGTCTCAGCCTCACTCTTTGATTGGGTGGGCATATGTCCTCTGGGAGGATGCCAGCAGGCTCCCGGCTCCCTGGCATCTTCTTGTGCCCCTTGAATCCTGGCATTCAGTAGACTGGCCTTCGACCAGAACCGAGGACAAGTCAATCAAACCAGAGACCAAGAAGGAGTGCCATCACCTGATAAGTCAGCAGCAACTCTCTTTGGACTTTTTCTTAGGGGAGCAGCTCACTTGCTTGTTTGGCTAGTGAATGGAGACTTTAGCTGAACAGAAAATTCAGATTATTAGGTGACCAGCCATGAGATTGTGGGCCTTTTTTCTCTCCCATCCTCTTTCACTATTAGTCTCGAGAATTTAAATCCTAACAGCATTTAGGTACTTAGGAAAACCTGGATAAAAATCTTGCGTCAAATTCTTACTGTGTCTCATTCTTAATAAGTCATATAACTTTGCTTAGTGAGTCTAATAATCAATAGCGTCTATCTCACATGACTCTTGGGGATCAAATAAGATAATGTATGTAATATTTTAAAGTACTAAAGCATTCAAGTCCTGTCTCTATAGGACCCATTATCATACCAATAAATGAGGCCATTTCCTCAAGAATAACATCATGTATTAGTAAGGGCTCTTGGCATCTGCCTCTTACAAGAAACATACAAGGTCAAGCCCTAACCTATTTTATAGAGCCTTGTGTCCCCTTCCTGATTGCCCTGACAGTTCATCCTTTGGACCAGTGGTTCCCAAACTTTTTTGGCCTACTGCTCTCTTTCCAAAAAAAATAAAACAAAAACAAAAAAAAAAAACATTACTTAGCCCCCTGGAAATTAATTTTTTTTAAAAAATTTTAATAGCAATTAATAGGAAAGATAAATGCACCTGTGGCCATCACCACACTCCTGGATCTCTGCAGCACCCACCAGGGGGCAGCAGCGCCCACTTTGGGAATCCCTGCTTTGGATCGTCCCTAGCTGTCCCAATTGGTGGACATTTTGAAAGAGGAGGTATACTTAGAGATCTAGGTCCTGCTTTCAGACCCCTTAGGAGAGTGTTCCTTTACAGATAAAGAAAGACCTTAATCTTTTCATAGCCTTTAACCAAAGACAAAAGGTCCCAACCCAATTAGATACCTTAAGCCTGGGAGTTAATTAGTTGTGCTTGATAGCAGGCTAAGGTTAGTCTCAAGGTTTAAGAAAATGTTTATATAGAAGTATTACTAAGTAATAAAATTCAACATTCATTTTTCTCACATTTAACATTTACTAGCTATGTGACCCTGGGCAAGTCACTTAACATTCCACTGCCCCAGGCACTTCTCAAATTGTATGCTTCTTTGGAGGTGCCAATATACCTTGGTAGAATTTACTTATTTAACACATTGAAATTCAATTTCAGTTTAACAAAAAATTACCAGCTCCATCTCTCAGTAGGATACACCATTTCATTAAATTTCAGGGACACTTATGACACCAAATTTTCCTTCTTACATTACGATCTTTTGCTTAACTTGATCATTATTTATACTTTGTATTTTTGTGTATACAAATATGATGTTATAGTGCCGGTGATTGGCTTCTATCTTCAGTTTTTTTTAATACTTACCTTCAGCCTTAAAATTAATAATGTGTATTGGTTCCAAGACAGAAAAGTGAGAGAAGGGCTAGGCAATGGGGCTGAAGTGGCTTGCCCAAGGTCACACAGCTAAGAAGTATCTGAGGCTAGATTCTTCTGGCTCACAAGCCACTGAGCCACCTAGCTGCTCCCTATCTTCAGTTTTAGTTCTTGAACATAATTCAGGATCTCTACTGCTTTTCTTCTTCCTTAATTGTAATTTGTCACCAAGGGTTCTGATATGGTGAATATTCTTATAGGCGATTTCCCTTCTCCTCTCTTTTTCCTTCTCAGTTTAACATCCATTTGATTAGATTTATGGCAGTCCAGACAAATATATATATATATACATACACACACACACACATATATATATATATATTTCACCAGTTTTCATTAGGTTCATTCCATCCTTTTCCAAGAGCTCTTCCTATCTATTTAGAAGCAGCTAGATGTCACCATGGATAGACCTGGATTCAAGAAGGCCTGAATTAAAATCTAGTCTTAGACACTTCTTACCTGTGTATCACTTACCATCTCTCAGTCTTAGTTTCATCAGTTCTTAAATGAGGAGGATAATAGCACCTATCTCCCAGGGTTGTTATGATGATCAGATAAGATACTACAGTTATCCCTCCCATATTGTAACTTTCCCCATTGCATTTTAATATGTCACTAGTCTGCATAAGAAACTAAATGGAAATTTTGGGGTCGTTTTGTGAAAACTACAGCTAACACACGAAGACTGGCAGACGAGATAGTTTTTTCTAAATTTTTTATTTAGAAACTCAAAAATGCATGTTTAACCCAAAATTTATAATAAGGTACACTCCATACAAGAAAAAAGAAAATGAAAAAAAATTGAAACCTTCTCTGATACGGAGGGCCAAAAAATTTTACATGATTTTTAAGATCATGATGGTGTGGAGGGGGAAAGAGGGATCAAGCAGCCACACTCTTAACCCTCACAATGTGGAAGGGATAACTGCATTCATAAAATGCTTAGCACAATGCTCGATAAATATTAGGTGATTAATAAAGATGTGCTCCTTTCCATCCCATCATCCCTTCTTCCTCTTTTTTTAAAGCTATGATTTAGTCCAGTTTCCATATACCATCTCCTTAACCAAGTTTTAGCATATATATTAGCCTTTCTAGAAGTTCTTGCCTTCATCCTAAAATAAGTTATGAAAATACGACCCATCCCTTTAAAGTCTGCTGTTTCTTGGCCATAATGCTGTCATCTTTGGCATGCTTTCTAGATTCCTTCTGTCAGTATCATTTTTCTGTACATGTATCAAATCTTCTGTACATGTGAAGCACAGAAGTTTGTATTAGTTATCAGAATTGGCAAGTCTTAGGAGATTCTCCTATATGCATGCCCTGGGAGACCACAGTTCTCTATTGTTAATATCAGATGTCAGCGAGTAGACTAGCAAGATGATTTGAAATCAGGAATGCTAGTTATTAGAAATAAAAGTGTCTCACATGTAAATATAGTAAAGTCTCTTCAGGAAGAGGTTTTAAATAATACATATGTACTCAAGCGTCTAACATAATTCATGGGATCTAAAAATAAACATCCTTATTTTCTGCTTTGATCTCTATTCATTCTTAGAAAATGCAAAGTTGTTTTTACTTGACAATGTTTTTAATTAGTTATTGATTTTATTGAAGAATTTAAAGCCCATCAGAATTGGTAAAGTATTTACAATTGGTTCATAATTTTAAGGCTTACAGTAACTGAGGTTTATAAAGAGAACAGGAAAATTAACAGCCTTTTTAATACGTGAACATTTTTAAATCTTACACAGCAGGGTTATTTTCCTATAAAATATGTAAAAATGGGGAGCAGTCAATAAAAAGAGAGAGAGAATTTAGTTTATTTCCATGAATAAAAAGCCTATTGTTTCATTATAATAAATATGACAAATTTTTGTGGTTTTCTAGTTGAAATGATTCTTCCTTTTAAAAAATATCAGTTTTATTATTGGTAAAAATAATGTACCTTTCCTATTATCTGAACAAATCCAAGCTTTTAAGTGGAAATATCAGTGGTCAAATCTTCTGAACATGAATTCAGAAAACTATTTCAAAAACTGTATTAAAAAATTTAAATGACTCTTGTCATTTTCTTTTTCATCTTTTCCAGTCTGACGAGTGTGAAGTACAGGTATACTGAAAAAAAAAAAAGAAACAAATAAGAGTGTTACAAGTACTGTAAATATTAACTGAAATAAGTAAATGTTAGGATATCTTTGACAAGTGAAAAGGAAGAAGTTTACTTTGTCAGAAAGGGTCTTTATTTTCTTTACTTCAAGCCAGTGCTAATACTTGTAGAAGTTTCTCTGAATGGTCCTTAACTACTAAAGAGCATATTTATAGGTTTGCAAATAGACAGATCTCCCTTTATGGACTATGATACAAATATATAGAAATATAGATATACTTGTGTATACATGTGTCCTTCATTTCACTTTTATAATTCTTGAAGCTTCACAAAATGAACTGAAATCCAAGTACTAAAAAAAGAATAATTACAATTAAACAGTAATCTAGAAAACATAATTGCAATGTTTGCATTTGTTATTTAGTAAATTAAGCAGGAAAAACAACTTTTCATCCTAATGGATAGCAAATATTTATACCAAACCACTAAACATATCAACAAATAACCAAAGTAACAGAATTTCATATCATTTACAACAAGATTTGCAGACATAAAAATTAGGGAAGAAGAAACTAATGTGAATGAGGCTATTAGTTAATTATTTTGCTTCTGGGAGGTAATTTATTTGGGTCTTTTCTTTAGTAGCAATGGATATACTTTTTATCTTTATGACTTTTCCTAATAGTAGTTAGAAGTATCAAATAATTGAATGATTATTACTTTAAGGCTGATTTGATAGCCATTATTTATAACAAGTAAGCAGTTGCGGATCCCAGTGAGACAGAAGTTTGACATCCTAGAGGTGACAAAGCGGGCTTTTGGAAAGTTTTGGTATCAAAAAATACAGATTCAAATCCTTTATGACTGTAGTCAAGTAATCATTGTACCTATGGATTCTTAACTTCTGTGTGTGTAAGTAATGTTAGTATATGGACCCCATCTCAGAAAATATTTTTTATTTTTTTCTGAATTATACATGTATTATCATGTAAAACATTATTTCCATATTGTTAATTTTTGTAAATGAAAAATCTTATAAAACCAAAACCCCCAAACATACAACCCCCAAAAGTGAAAAATCATAACCAGAAAAATATTTTAAAGGCATAAGATAAAAGGCAGAGAGGTGCAAAGGAAACTTTATTAAAATGCAATTATCAAAATAATTAAAAAATAACAAGTTCAAGAACCCTAGTTTAGGAACCTTTTCTATAGACCTAACTTACTGGTCCATGTGGTAGAAATAACCATAGCATTGACCTCCCAGGGTTGTTATGAGGAGAGAATTAGGTAATGTTGCAAAGAATTTTGCACACCTGAAAGCAATTTGTTAAAATCGGCTACTATTTTTAGGTTCAAGTCAAAGACAGACTGGATTTGCAGGCGTTATAATACTTCTTTCTTTGTAACCATTTGCAGAACTGAGCAGAGTGTTTTGGACTATAGTAGTTATTTAATAAATTTGTAATAGTTGAACAATCAGTTGATCCTATGTTTGGTGCAATAGAGATGCAGAGTAAGATGAAGGGACAGAGAAGGAGAACACTTGGTCTGTGTGTCTATTTCTGTGTCTGGGAGCAACTGGGGGACTTGCCTCTGAAGGGGTGATGGCTGTTGTTGAATCTCATACAATAAATCTCAGACAAGGGTAATGATATATTTATCTGAGAATGTGGATCTAAGGCTCCTTCTCTCTCTACTATCAAAGAACAATGTCAAAAAAAAAAAGGAAAAAAAAAGAGTGCTATTCCTGAAGAAAAATATTTATTAATAAATCTCGCAGCCCTTGGACAGATAGGTGGCTCATTGCCTCCAGGACGTGGTTCAGATATGTGACTCCAGTGGGGGTGCTATGCTTGCTAATGTGTCTTACTGATGTGCATACTTGGTTAATGCCTTCCAGGGTGGGACTCCCCATTATATAACATGTCTCCTTGCCTGTGTACTTCTGTCATCCAGTGCTTCCTCACTGTCACCTTCCTTACATCTATCAAAAAGGCACTTCTAACTTCATAAGCCATTAAGCCCTGAGGATATTTTCTATATTTCTAAGTATTAAAAGGAGTTAATGAGATGCATTTCTGAGTTTCGTTGTTTTTTGTGTGTGTGACTATCTGCCTATAAAGCAAATATTGCATTTTTTCTGGTTTAAAAGAAGAGGAGTAAAAAGTTGTCTGTATAAGCGTGTACTAAAGCATGGTCCATTAAAAAGGAATAACTGTAATAATACAGTAAAATATATATAAATTTTGGCATTCATCAGTGTGCTCACAAAAGCACTCAGTACATTTCACAAGCAAACATTGGTTTAAAATTTAATTATCTCAAGAAGGAGAGAACAGAGCGATGAAAGAAGTGTTGACAGCCTTTTAAATTTTCATTCTTTTAAAGTCAGCAAGGAAACTTAGAACCAAAAGAGTCTGTGCCCTTCGACAATTGCAATATCTTCTTCTATCTGAATAGGATGTGTATTATTGGATCAGATTAAAATCTTTCCTTTTGAATCAGAACTTTAACTCAATCACCAATTTCTTTATGAAGACATTTCCTACCACTAATGCATTGCCCCTGTAACATCCATGATCCTAAGAGGGGTTAAAGCTGCATCACAGAATTCCATAGTGTCCCCCAGAACTCCAAGGGAGTGTAGCTTCAGGGTCTGAGGCATTCAGACTCTGACAGAGTGTGTACCAAGAGCCAAGAGCCAAGAGAGGTGACCTGGCTTTTATACCAGGTCTCCAACTGCCCTTAACTGCCCCCTCCCTTGGAGTTCTGGGGGACTCTATGGAATTCTGTGAAGCAGCTTTAACCCCTCTCAGGATCATGGATGTTACAACCCTCAGTGATCTTGTATTTCTCTTGCACATATTTCATAGACGTGTGTGTGTTGTATATGCCCATTTATACCTCATGTTTGTGTATTTGTATACACAACACAGATATCCTTCAAATCACTGAAAACAGAAATGCAAATTAATATAACTTTGAGATTTCACCTTACATACCTTAGATAAACAAAGGATACACCATCTCCTTGAGGGCAAGGACTCTTTTTCATCTCAGCACTTAGCACAGGACCTGGCACATAATAGTTGCTTAATATGTGCCTACTCCCTATTTCATTTTTGTTTTCTATATTCCTGTTGCCAGCAAAGAGCTTAGCACATTAGTGATGCTTAATAAATGATTGTTGCTTGATTGATGGATAATATTTAAGTTTGGAGACATATTAAGCAGAGAGCCCATTCTCTCTTTAGGTCATGAATTTCAAGCATCCTTGGTGAAAAATCTGCATCCTTTTCCCCTAAGATTTCTATAACAAAGCATTAGCATGACCTGAATAGGATAGCTCTGTTCACCTTTTAGTTCTTATAACATTTATTTGAGTGCCATTATACTTTGTTGAGTAATGGTCACTACGTATTTCTCTCTCATATGAGAAGGAAAACAAGTAAATAACTAGAAAGCAGAATGTGATAAGTGCCTAGGAAAAGTAGAAAAAATAGAATACACTTTTACAGAAAGATGAGGTCATATGGAATTGGATGGGGGTCAAGAATTAGGGAAGTTTCATGGAGATGGCTTTGTAGCATAATCTTTAAGGTAGACAAAGATTTCAATAGAAACAAGGAAGGGCATTTCAGGTCTAAGTAAACATATGAGCAAAATAATGGAAATAGGAAGGTTAGACATGCTTTTGTTATTGGTTGAAAACATTAAGAAAAAGGATAATTAAATATAACTGTAAATGTGAATTAGAGCTATGTGGAGGCAACTAGGAAGTATAATGGATAAAGTGCTATACCTGGAGTTACTACTAGTTGTGTGACTGAGCAAATCTCTCAACCTCTATTATCTCATCTGTAAAACGAGGATAATAATACCTCCTACTGTAGGGAACAAAACTACACTACCTTCCAGGATTGTCATTATAAAATAACATTTGTAAAGTGCTTTGCAAACCACAATTTGCTCAACAAATAATAGCTAGCATTGTTATAAAAAATACCTCATTCTCTAAATATTGTTTTTCCCTTTCCAAATTATTTAAAGCAAAATTCTAATGAGTAAAATGCCTCAAAAGAAAGTGCTTTAAAGTGAAATGTGTTTTTGATCATCATTTTACTGCTGACAACCAGAATTATAGCTAGGGCTAACCCTAGAGTCATGGATACTTCTATTATAGATTTCTCCAAAATGGATGTTGTACCACTAATAGCATTTCATGTCCTCATGTTGTCACATAAATATTACTGTGTCTAAGAATTACTGCTTTATAAACTGATTTGAATGCATCAGATTATATTGATAGTTTTTTTTCCCTATTTTAAACTACTGTCAGCTAAAATATTTAAGTGAGTGGTAATTTGTAGATTTAGTCTGGAAAGTAATTTCAGGAACTATCCATTCTAAAACCGATATTTGCAGATGAGGAAACTGACCACAGAGAGCTTTATTAATTTATTTCATGTTACATAGGGAGTATCAGAGGGAAGATTTGAACCTTGGGTCTTTGCCTCTAGAGTCAAGTCTTTTCCCACTATACCTCACTGTTTTGAATCATGAAAGCAAATGATTCAAAGGGAGAGCATTTGTTCACCTTAGAAGCAAAAGTCTTATACAAAAGATATTTTTCATAAAAAAATTTTCACTCATTTTATATAAGTTGCATTGATTACATTTAGCTATTATTGCCTTTCTATATAATTCCTTTTTGTATCCTTTTGCATTCACAAAAATAATAACTAGATGAAGATTCAAAGTCTTTTGAGTCAGATTTTTAAAGGACTTCAAAACATACATAGTAAAAAATTACAATTTATTTTTATAAAGCCAAATTTTTTTTGTAGCATTTAAGACAGTGGGGAGGGAGAGGGTGTGAATGTCTGTATTTTACCATTTGAAATGTTAAATAGCTATGTCATCCTTTACCTAGTATTGGTCAGGTAAATGAGCCTGAAAAAAGAAGATAGAAACTTGGGTGTGGACCTCACAGGATTAACCTTAGAACTCGCAGAACAATGTCACATGCAATGTATTTGATAAATGGTGTACAAGGAAGACCCCCAATTCTTCCTCTGACATCTGCTTCCTAATTATTGATTACTTTTCAGTACTAAGAGTTCAAACATTCATGAGTATGTCTTTCCAGGGCTGTGATACAGGCCATCAGCATTCAGAAATGGCTTACCTGCAGCCAGTAGCTGTAAGGAGCTAGGATCACTAGAAAAAATTTCAAAACTATCTAATTTCATCTGACTGCCTCTGGGTCTTTGAAAATTCGAGTGGAGTTAAACAGGAATCTTTTTTCATCCCACCTCTTTTCCCCTCAGAAGTGAAGTAGTGACTTAAACAATTCAAGAAACTATTCAAGCTTCAAATAAAACTCATTTACCATTTTATCAATTAATAATTTTAACAAGAGGGATGGGGTGGAGATTTGAGTTTAAAGCACAAAGAACTGCACTGTTGATAACCAAGGTTGTAATGTCATTCTCTGAGCTAGACTTCCTGCCATAGAGATAATTTGCATATGAATTGACTAAAATGAACCTGAAATAAGACAGACTTTTTAAGTTTGGGGTGTTCTGTGTATGTTCTTTGTGGTAGGAGATGCTGAGGCTGACACTGTTGTTTTCCATGTTTTCTCACCATCTGCTGAACTTTTATTATTGACTGGTTCGTGGTGTATTAGAGAAGAGACAGAGCAGAAGTGATGGGGGAGTTTCAAATCATTAAATTAGAAATGAGAGATTAGTGGAATCCTCTATTAAAAATGAAGACCTGTATTATAGACTTATGACTCACAGTCTCTGTTGAACCAGTCCTGGACTGCCCTTTCTTCTTCAAATGGTTGGCTGAAAATGGAAAACTAGCTATAAGGAATGTGTTTCCTCATCGATCCAGAGAATTTAAAGTTAACTTAATCCAGTGGGTATTTATTGAACCAAAATTATTATTAGTTTAGTCCTCTCACTAACACTGCGAGGCATAATGTCTTCCAATTACAGACATAATTTCAACATTTGCTTTTGTTTAAATAAGAGATTTATTTTTTTAAGTAATTAGCATGATTCTTTGCACACAGTAGGCTCTATACAAATGCTTCTTCCCTTCTGTTCTTAAGCCTTAATAAATCTCTCTTATTTGACCGCAAATTATATTTTTTTCTAATATCACAGTTCCTGAGGCTGATTAACTACAGTCTTATTTCTGATTTCTAACTCCTATTAGAACAAATCTTCAGGTCTGTCTGACTTATAAACTATTCAAAATTGTTTTTCATTTCGTTTTTAGGTTTTAAAGCCTTAATGTCAGAGAACTCCAAAGTATGCCATAACATTCCCTTCTAATACTTTCTGTTCTACACATAATTACATCTTTTATAACCTCATTCAGGTCTTAAAAGGACATGTTACTTTTAATATAATAAACAAGGAAAAGGTTGTTTTTTTTTTGCCATTTAGCATTTTCTTTCAATATACACTAAATCCAAGTATTCATTTTTACTGTATAGGCTTGAGTTTAGTTCTATAATTTTTGTTTTATTCCTTATCTTAGGGGAAACGGTGATTATTTTGATAAATCAATTAATAAGCATATTTTAAGGCATTCAGACATCGTGTCCCTTCACCTTCAAAAAACAAACAAGCTGTCCTCGCTTTTAAAGCACCAACAACTAATTGTGATAATACATTTATAGAGGTAAATACATATATAGTCATTTGAGGATGGTAGGAGAACTAACAACTAGTTACTAGAAAAATCAGAAAAAGCTTCCCATGCATGGTATCATCTGAAGAAGCCACAGATTTTAAGAGATAGAGGTGAAATTGAGGAAGAAGTGCCTTCTAGGTTTTATAGGGAGGCCTATGCCAAAGGTTGGAGACAGGAGATAGAATGCTAAATTCAGGATATACACATGAAAGAGAGTTATGGGAAATAAATATGGAAAGGTAGGCTAGAACCAGACTGTGAAAGGCTTTAAATGCCAAACTAAAGAGCTTATATTTCATTCAACAGGCAAAACCCAAAGATTTCTAAGTACAGGAGTGATATAGTCAGATCTCTTTTTTAAGAAGGGCAGCTAGCTGGAGCAGTGGTTAGAGTGCCTGGTCTGGAGTCAATAAAACTCCTTTTCCATAGTTCAAGTCCAAATTCTGACTTTTACTAACTTTGTGACCTTGGTAAAGTCACTTAAACATGTTTGCCTCAGTTTTTTCATCTGTAAAAAAATGAACTGGACAAGGAAATGGCAAACCACTCCAGTATCTCTGGAAGAAAATCTCAAATGGGGTCACAGAAAGGCGGACATGATTGAAAAATGACTAAACAACAACAAATGCTTTAGGAATACAGCTAGATCCCAATTAGTACAAAGAATGAATTATGTGAAGTGATCACATTATTCAAATTTATGCATCACATTTTCATTGACATATTTTATACTATTCCATTGCCAGTTTTTACATAATTGTAACCCTTAATAGTGCAAGTTTACTACATTTGAGCACTATGTGGGATTGATTACTCCAAGTAATTGGAAACTCCCTATTTTTGACAATTAGGTAATTAATAATAATATTAATATCTCATATTCATGAAAGGCCTGCTCTTTGCCAAGCACCATATTCATAGCTTTGCTAATATTATCTCATTTCGTCTTCCCAGCCACCTTGGGGAGAAGGTACTATTATTATTCCCATTGCACAATTGATAAAACAGAGACAAAAAGAGATTAAGTGACTAGACCACAGCTAATTACTGAATGAGGCCTGATTTAAACTCAGTTCTTACTTACCTAGGCCCAGTGTTCTAAGTGAATGACAGGGAAACCAGTTAGGAGACTATTACAACAGTTCCAGCAATAGCTAATAAGGTCTAGAACAAGGGAGATGACCGGTAAGTGGAGAGAGGGAGACTAAGAGATGATGGAGATATATTTGACAAGACTTGGGAAGTGATTGGATGTGAACATTAAGAATTTTTGTTTGATCCCCAGGACTGATGTATTTCCATATAATTTTAATTCCAATATCCAACTTTCTCCACATATTATTATATTGAAATACCTAAACCAAATGTTCTCTTCTTTTGATACTTTGAAATGGCTAAGTAACTTGGAAGAACTTAGTTTTTAATCTACAAGATTGCTAATTTTTATTCAATATCTAAATATCAATGGCTCACAAATTGGAAGCGATTATTTTTCAAAATAATCCACAGAGGAACCTTTCTCTCTTTCTCATCTAAAAACTAATTGCTTTCTAGGCAAATTTGTGAAGCTGGTTCTTAGAGATGTGATGGCAGGGACGACACCTCCCTTAATTGGAAGTCATTTATTTATATGTCTATATATTCATATTACTTAGTTCAATTTTATTATAAAGAATCAACTCTTAATACGTAGTTTAATTCTTTAAAAAAGGGACTACATTTTTGAGAATATGAAAAGAGCCCTTAACCTCCCCTGATTCCAGTATAGTGTGGCCTTTTCTTGGCTACCTTCTTGCCACCAAAACAGAGATTCTCATTTTCTCATAGTGCTATTTTTTTTCCACAATTTACCATGGACAGTCTATTTGGGGAAATGATTCCTTAACCAAAATAGATGGTCTAATGAGTGTAACCTTGACATTTTTATCAACTATGTAATAGTAATCTCTGGGGTCAGGGAGGCCTCTTAGTGCCATATAAAGGACAAGCCCAGCAACAATAAATGTTAAAGTTCTTACCTGTGTTTACCTATTTAACAAAAAGATGCCTGCTAGTGACATACACTGCTGTCATAAAGTTTACTACCAGAAACAAATTTGGTAGGAAGAAGAGATATACATTTTAGAATACCCTAAAAGATGGAAAGCTATGTTGCTGTTAGTTTGAATAATGAATTCTGTGAAGTGGTCCTATATATTTTAATTCATACTATTTGAGGTTATATGAAATAGGGTTCTAGCCCAATAGAAAAATGCAGTGTGAATTTGAATAATATGACCACTTCAGGTGATTCATTATTCATGATAATTAGGACCTATCTGTACTTTTACAGATATATTAAATTTTGGTTGAAATAATATCACATATGAAAGAAACTTTTTTTTAATGTAGATTTTGGGAGAAGATAGAAAAGTTAAGGTAAGAGGAAGAGGCCTATCCTTTTCTTTAAATGAAAGCAAAATCTGGAAAGATATCTGATATCCTAAGTGGAACATGGTCCTATAAGAAGTACTTGAGAAAAGAAAACACTTTTCTACTTCCAGTAGGTCCTGGGAAATCAAGGAACCTTATGGACTCCTTGAGGAAAGAACTTGAACTATCTATAGAACATAAAACACAAAGCCACTCCCAAAGACAGATGTGATTGTGGGAGTGTCCTGCTATCTCCTGTTGACTAAATTCCTTAAATAGAAAAAAAGCTTTTCATTCCAAGGACAATATCTGAAACCAGAAAAACAGGATAGCTTTGAAAACTACAGAATGACCTTATTTTATACCATACTTTAAAAAAATGAACTGTACATAATAGACCTACAGTTTCCTGTATAACCTCTTTATTTTCTGTCCTTCTCTACAAATACCTATTCATAAAATTATAAAAATTAAAATTAATTAAAATATTCTATGTTTAAGAGTTTTCTCTGTTATTAAAGTATAATTCAATTAAATGTCAAATAGAACAAAGAATATTAAAAAAATTTAAACAGAAAGAACACCTTTAGGTTATATAGATAATATATATANCGCATATCTCTCTAATGATATTTGTAATGATGGTTTAAATATATGTTTTTTCATGACCAAAATGCTGCATCCTATTTGTCCTGATAATATATTCATTGCCCTATATGTCATCTCAAACCTGAATTCTTCAATGTCATTCTATGACATGTAGATATATGACATCACTGGGAGAATTATGGTGTTGAGAAGACGAATCTTTGCTTCAGAAAGAAGCCTAGGGTCATCACAAACTCTGTGCACATTCAAGATGTTTTGAAAGAAATAACAACAGAAATAACTTCGTTTGATGGTCCTCTAATCATTGACCTCAAGAGAGCCATAAGACAAATAGATATGTTCACCAAAGTAAGTGAATATATGTGTAAGACATATAGATGGAAAGAGAGAGAGAGAGAGAGAGAGAGAGAGAGAGAGAGAGAGAGAGAGAGAGAGAGAGAGATAATATAATAGATATATCTATTATTCAATCTACCTTATTTTTAAAACAAGTACTGGTATGTTCTTAGCTAAAAAGTACAACTCAAAAAGTACACAGAAGCTTTGATTTACTCTGTTTACCTCCAACTTTCTACTTAAGAGCCAGCTTAGTTTCTTATCTCTTGATTACCCACTAGTCAGATTAAAGTTTGTGCCTTAGTGATTTAAGCTGTAAACTTAGTTTTTTATTTCTATAATGAGGATATACTCCATCAACTCAGAAACAAAACCATCTCAGAGACTTTTTTTCTCCTTGTACCTAAAACTCATAGTCAGGAACATGGAAACTGCCAATCCTTAGATCAGTTCTCAACTTGACACTTGAAGGAATTGTAGTATTTCTTGTATTGTCCCAAGTTTGTCTGCCTAGTTTACCTTGAAGGATGGCCCTTTGGGAATCCCTCCCCTTAGTTTCTGTCATTGAAATGAGCTTGCAAAAGCCTCAGTGCATTACAGCCTATTTTTGCACATATAGAATGTTTAGTATTTTAAAGTAATTTTCAGTCAATAAATAACTTAAGCAGCTACTATGTGGCAGACCCTTTGAAAAGTTCTGGGTATGCAAAAAGAGAGGCTCTGCCCCCAAATAGCTAACTGTTTCATGGGGGAGACAACATGCAAACAAATACATACAAATCAAGCTATATACAGGATAAATAGTAAATAATTCACAGAGGGAAGACTCTAGAATTAAGAGGGATTGGGGAAGATTTCCTGTAGAAGGTAGGATTATAATTGGGACTTAAAGGAAACTAGAGAGGTCAATATTTGTAATAAAGAAGAGAGAACATTTCAGACACATTGGACAGCCAGAGGGAATGCCTGCAGCCATGAGATGGAAAGTCTTATTGGTGGGACTGGCAAGAGGCCAGTGTTACTAGATTAAAGAGTACCCAGTGTGGAATAAAATCTAGGATGACTGGAAAGGCAGGAGATGGTAGGTTATAAAGGACTTAGAATACAGTATAGCATTTTATATTTGATTCTGGAGGAAAGAAGGGACCACTGGAATTTACTAAATTTGGAGCTTGCAAGGAATGGGACTTGATCATATCTATACTTTAGGAAAATCGCTTTAGTGACTTAGGTTGAAGTGGGGAGAGACTGGAGGCAGGTAGATCCACCAGTATGCAATTAAAATAATGCAGATATGAAGTGTACTATAGTGTTGGCAGTGTCAGAGAAGAGAAGGGGGCAGGTTCAGAAGATATTACAATGATGAAATTTATAGTTCTTGGCACCAGATTGGATTTGGGATGGTGAGAAATAATGAAGAATCCAATACAACTGCTAGGTTATAAGCCTGAGCAATTTGTAGGATGTTGCTACTCCCTGCAATAAAGAGGAAATGTGTGGGATGGGGAGGGGTCATAGGGAAAGATAATGAGCAGTTTTCTACATAGTGTTAAAGATGTCTATAGGACATCTAATTTGAAATGTCTGAAAAAATCAGTTGGAGAGGTCAGCAGAGGGTTTGGGGAAGATTAGGTAGATTTGAAAATATAAATGGCAATTAAATCCATGGGCAATTAAATCCATTTATGAAATCACCAAGTGAAATAGCAGAGAGCCTGGTTGTGGAAGTCACAGCACTTGTGCACAGGTGGCACTGGGAAGCCCTCTCCATTCCCCCTCTTCCCAGCGTCCAAGGGCATTTTTTGGATGTCCAGCCACCCAGAGCAAGCACTTTCACCCCTCTACTCTCTCCTGTAATCTGGGGCCTCTAGGCACTCAAACTGGGAAAAGGTTCACTAACCCAGGTACAGAGGGAGAGGAGAGAAAGGTCCAGGATAGAACTCTGAATGAAACCTGACGTTAGAGAGCAAGTACAATTTGGGAGACAATCCAGCAAAGGAGATGGAAAAAGAATGGTCAGTGTTAGATATTTCTTCTTTGAAAGCAGATGGCTAAACCTCTATCATCTAGTAGATGGACTTTTATAATTGCTATTCGTAAGAAATTCATGACTCATATTGTGAGTCTTTCCAAATTTAGCCAGCTGGTACTGGAGCAACAGAACCAATCAGTCATTGACAGGTACTTGGAGGCTTTCAAAGTTGTGAAAGTCTGTTAAGCTTGTTTGCCCAGAGTCATACAGCTCATAAGTATCTGAGACCAGATTTGAAGCTAGATCTTCCTGACTCCAGGTCCATTGTGCTTATCTGCTACACCATCTAAAAGATATATAATTTCCTGATACAACCTAATATAGACACTATTTCCAGTATTCGTGCAGTCTCCCTTCTGCTACTCAAATGGGATTCAACCAAGAAGAATAAATCTTGTTTCAAAGCTTCAGAGCAAAGAAATAAATAGCACGCTAAAGGTAAGTTTAAAAGTACAATGACTTTATTTTACTTTTTTTTCAAGATTACACATCAGTACAATTTTCAATAGTCATTTTCTGACATTTTGCAATCCATGTTCTCTTCTTCCTTTTTTCTCCCTCCCTATAGTGACAGTTTGTACAAAGTTAAATCTAAAACTAATTTAAAAATTCTTTCTTTGAGCTATAAAACAACATTGCCAATTATTCCTAATCCATAAATAAACTGTTTTGATTAACTTCAAAAATCTTAAAATATCTCAAATTGCTTCTACTTGCCAGATTGTAGAGAGGCCAGCAGTATTGCATGCAATTAGACAATTGTTCTCACACTCATAAACAGTAAGTGTCATGGGGCTGGTCGGGTAGATTGAAGACTTGAGCTTATTGAACCAAACACAAACGAAAGACAAAAAGTCCGTGGGGTCAACATCCTGTCCCATTGATTGGGAAGAAAGAAAAATGAGATCATGTACTTATCCACCAGAGAATAGCTAGCATTTAATAGGTCTAACATTGATATAGTGCTTTAAGATTTAAGAAGCACTTATAAATATTATCTCATTTTATTCTCATAACAACCCTTGGTGGTTGTCATTAGTCATCAGGCTAGGAATTCTAACAACTTCATATCCTTCTTCCTGATAATGTATATCTCTCACCCCCGATATACATACTTAACTGTTTAAGGATGCTGTCCTTGTCTGCATTTTTCTCCCTTGGAGTCAAACCTGGTATAAAAACTTTGTGATATCCACTAATCATCCTTGAAAATTTGTATTCTTATAAGTATGTACAATTGGGGGACTCTTCTAAAATCCACTAAATTCCCTTTGGTCTAAACTCAAAATACTAGAATATTTCCTCTTGCTTTTAGAGTATCCTTTCTAGAGATTAAAATGCCATGTAGAGACAAATCCTATACAACACAAATGGAAAAGGAAAAAAGAAATTTCCAATTAGATTTAGAGAATAAAAGAAGTGCCGTTAATTATTAAGAAGCTTCCAACTGTTCGAAAGTACTTCCAGTCTTTCCCTTTTAGCACCACAGTGTTGTAAAAATCATCATTTTGCACAATTATAACCATTTCATTGAGGTAGTACAGTGGATAGATTTCCAAGTCTGGATTTAGAAAGGCTCATTTTCCTGAGTTTGCCTTAGACACTTACTATTGATGTGATCAGGCAAGTCACTTAACTCTGTTTACTTCATTTTCCTCGTCTATAAAATGAGATGAAGAAGAAAATGGCAAACCACTCTAGTATCCTTGCCAAGAAAACTCCAAATGAGGTCATGAACAGTTAGATATTCCTGAAATTACTCAACAACAACAACAACAACCATATCATTCTTGTGCTCAAAGTTCTTCAGTTCCTCCCTGTTGTCTTAAGATGAAATATAAACTTCTTAACCTGGCATTTTAAGGTCTACACAGTCTGTTACTAGCCTACTTTTCCAGGTTTGTTTCACATTATTTCTCTTTAGGTACTATATTACAGGAAAATTGAATCTGTAACTATTCTCATGTTTATCTTACATTTCCCCTCGTATGGTAGTTTGTCCTTGAAATCTCAAGACCTAATCACAGTAAAGGGACCAATACAAAGATATTAAGTAAGTTCTTGGAGTGAATTACAAAGTAAGCAGTGGCATAGAATGAGAAATGATAGGCCATGTCCTGAATGCTTTAGAAAAATCAGTTCAATTAGTATATAGACTGACATGAGTTTATTGCTGACCAGTGGTCTAGAACTAGGAGAACAGAAGAAAGGAACCCATGAAAAAAGGTGCCAGAATTCTGGGAGAAAGGCTGTTTGAGACTATCTAAAGATAATATATTGGGGTAATTCTCTACCCCCACAAAAATCCAAGCATATTCCCTCCTCATCTTTTACTGAAATCATCCTCTTCCTTTTTGGCTCAGCACACATTTCGCCTCTTCTATTAAACATTCCCTAATTCCAGGACTGAAAATTTGTTTATTAACTATTTGAATTATTATAGAGAATTTTGGCTCTATTTTGAATTTATATCATACTTTACTTTGTGACTCACTTAATTTTATAGAAATCCATCCTAGTAGCCACTTTCAATTGCAGGGATTTGATTAATTTTCCCAACTGATTCCTTTGAGTTTTTTGTTTACCTATGCTTCTCTTGGGTTTCAGATTTTTCATCACATTTTCTTTTTTAGCTTTGGTCATTTCATCAAGAATATATGGAATTCTTCTATTTCATTAAATTTCCATTTCTTCCTCTGGAATATTATGCTCCTTTTTGATGGCTAGGTGATTGCTAGTTGTAGGCCTAGATTCTTTGCCTTGCAGCATATCATATTCCATATCTTCTGATCCTTTGATGTAGAAGATACTTAATCCTTTGTAATCCTGACTGTGGTTCCACAATATTTGATTTTTTTTCTGGCTGCTTGTAGTACTTTTCCTTTGGCTCTCAAGTTCTTGAATTTGACCAAAATAGTCCTTTTAAATTTGGGATTTCTTTCAAGAAGTTATCTTTTCAATTTCTTTTTACCTTTCTTGTTCAAGAACATCAAGAAAGTTTACCCTGATGATTTCTTGCAATATGGTGTCCAGGTTCTTTTTTCTTTATCAACTCTTTCAAACAATCCAATGATTTTTAGATTATGTCTCCTGGATCTATTTTCAAAGTCAATTGTTTTTCCAGGGAAAGTTTTCAAATTTGTTTCTATTTTTAAAATTCTTTTGAATTCATTTTATTGTTTCCTGCTGTCTTATGAAGTTGTTTACTTCCATTTATCCAGTTCTAATTTTTAGTAAGCAATTTTCTTCTTTGAGGCTTTATACTCCTTTATTAGGGAGGGTTTTTTTTTTTGGTTTTTTTTTTTAAGACATTATATTTTCTTTTTTAGGGAACCGTTTTCTTCAGTATGTTTTTGTTCTTAGCTGCTGAATTTTTTTATAATTTTTTAATCTAATTTGTCTTTTGTTTTCTCTTATTTGTTTTCTATTCTTTTTTGGAGCTCTTTCAGGGGTTCATTTTGGACTTTCATATTCCTTTGAGACATATTTTCACTTTTGTATTACTGTCCACTTTTCAGCTTACATTTTGGTCATATCGCTTATTGAAAGAGTTTTATATCAATAAGCTTTTGTTCTGTATTTTGCATATTTTAGATTATTTCTTTTCTTGATTTTGTCTATATGCTGAAGTTTAGCTCCATTCCTGAGGTGGAGGGATAGTACTCTGCTTTGTAATCTGCCTAGGATTAGCACAGCTGTTTAGGTCTGAGACTGAGCACTCTGCAATGGTGACCTGGTTGGCTTGTTCTGTGGAGGTTTTCAGCTGTTCTGTTAAGCTGGTTTGAGTTGAGTTCTGCCCAATCCCACTGAGGCTGGACCTTATTGGATTGAGTTCTTCCCATGGCTCCCTGTGCTAAATTGCACCTGGCCTCTGTTCTGGTTGGACTACACAAGGATGATTTTTCTCCCACTGATATTTATTCTGTGATTGCTTGGTTTCTGCCCTTACCCTGCTGAAGCTAGGCATTTTCTTCTGTGCTCTTTCTTCTGCTGCTTATGCTATATCATGTCCAAGTTCTTCTGAGGCTGGACTCAACTGGTTGTGCTCTTTCTCCTGTCACTTATGCTATCTGAGTTCCATTAAGACTTGTTTAGCACTCTATCTTCGTACCCCAATGAGTTGAATACTATTTGCTTTCTCTCCCTGTTGTTCTTTGCCAGAGCACTAATTCATTCCTTTTTCTGATGGTTCTGCCACTCCAGGATTCATTTATTATGAGGCATTTTTATTCCTCTGTTAATGTGTGGAGGGTTGTTGGTGGGCTTCAAGTGTTTCTTAGTTTGCCATTTTGGCATTTTTTCCCAAGTCACACTTATTACTTTAAGTATACTATTTTCCAACTGACTCTAAGCTCTATGAAGGCAAAGACTCTGCCATTTTTATAATTTTGTGTTCCAAAACCCCAGCCTGATCACTGACACAGAGCACATATGCTTCATAAAACAATTTGACTATTTACTGAAACTAAATTGTATGATATTTATTAAGCATCTTTTGTGGCCCATCCACTGAGAGAAAAACAAAAACAAATAAGCAATATCTCTGCCCTCAAGCAGCAGAAAGATAGAGCACATGTACAAATTATCATTTTTTTTACCCAAAACTTATACTACTTACAGGCTTTTGAATTTAGAACTTGAAGAAATAATAATAGCTAATAATAGCTAGTGCTTACTTTAGAGCAGGTACTGTAATAAACACTTTATAATTATTTCCTCATTGAATACTCATGAACAGTCCTAAAAGTTCAATGCTATTATTATCCCCATTTTATAGATTAGGAAATTGAGGTTAATAGGGATTCAGCAAACAACTTGTCCTGAGTCACACAGCAAGTAAACACTGTGCTAGGTTTCTTATAAATATTTGATTTGTTCCTTCTTCAGCCAACCTTAATTCTAGTGCCTTGTCTCATTAATTATTTCCTATTTATCCTGTATATAACTTGTTTTGAATATATTTGTTTTCATATTGTTTCCCCTACTAGATTGTTAATTTCTAGAGGACAGAGACTGCTTTTTGCTTCTTTCTGTACTCCTAGCACTTAGCACAGTGCCTGGCATATAGGAGGCACTTACGAAATATTGATTGGTTGATTGATCCTCACAATGACCCTCTGATGCAGCTCTTATTATTATCCCCTTTTTATAGTTGAGGAAGCCAAGGACAGGCAGAGGTTAGGTGACTTGACTAGAATTACTCTACTAATGTCTAAGGCTGGATCTGAATCCAAGTTTTCCTGTCTCTAGGACCAAGGCTTTATAGAGTACCACCTAGTTGTCTGGATACATGAATCAGACATATTATTTCAGTGATATAGAGAACTCCCATGGGACCTCTATAACACAGGATCTTAAACACCTTAGGAAACTGAGGGGTTAGGTGACCTGCGAGGATTCCATGTTCAGGATGTTCAAAGTCAAACTGGGACTCAGATCATCAACTCTGGAGGACTCAATGTTGCCTTTCATGAAACCACATATATATTTTTAAATTTTTTTACATTTTTAGACCCTTAACTTCCGTGTGTTGGCTCCTAGGTGGAAGAGTGGTGAAGGTGGACAATGGAGGTCAAGTGACTTGCCCAGGGTCACACAGCTGGGAAGTGTCTGAGGCCGGATTTGAACTTAGGACCTCCCGTCTCTAGGCCTGACTCTCAAACCACTGAGCTACCCAGCTGCCCCAAAACTACATATATTTTTAATGAGGAGTCTATATGAAATTGCCTGAGGTCACTCTGACTCAAGTTATGATCCTATAATCCCAGACGGTCTAAGAGAAGAATGGATAAATCTTTGACATTTCCAAGGAGGATACTCTTTGTGTGTATAGTGCTTGGCACAATGCCTGGCACATAGTAAGTACTTAATAAATTATTGATTAATTATAAGATTTATTATATATTATATATCATTAATTTTAAGATGATTGAGTCAGAAGCTACCTCAGAGACTATTCCAACTTTTGCATTCTACCCAAAGAAAATTTGATACCCAAGGAGGTAAAAACTTGTCCAAAGTCATACTGGAAATAACTCTCAGAGATGGAATATGAACCTAGGTCTTCTGACTCTAAAGTCATTCTTCTTTACTGAGTGACAATAATCAGCCCACCTTTTGTTGTCCATTTATGGAGTTCTAATAGGCATAGCATGTGAAATATCCATGGCTTTCCATGAGACCAACCAGCTAAGCATCCTCCTCTAACTTTGTATTTCTGAAGAAACTCTGACAGAATATGCCATAATAATAATGTTTAAATTATTTCGTGGCCATGATACACACAAATCACCAAAGGACATATAAGCTGACTGATCATCATCATCTCTAAGTAAAGGGTATTGATGCTGAACTCAGAGAACTTGAATTCAAATGTTGTCCCTGAACCTTAGACAATTCAGGCTCCATATGCTTTTCTCATCTATAAAATAAGGTGGTTGAACTATACAAGCTCTGTCGCTGCTCACCAGTGTTCATCCATCCTCACTTACTGTATCAGTAGGCTATTTAGAAGAGGCTGAATAAAAACTCTCCCTCGCTTAAGAGGTAAATATATTATTTTATCTTTAGAACATCCATTTTAGTGAGAAGCGTGATTCTCCCAAACCAAAATGAGAAACTCTACTGCAGGAAGATATTTATTAAAATAAAAAGCCCTCCTCTAAGTGAAGTGAGCTGTTAAGGAATCCTCTGGCCCTCTACATGAAGAAAATTATTCACTATGCAGACATCCTGCTGATCATTTATAATACCACTTTTCTGCCTTTAATATATAGTAGCTATAATTATAGAATTGCTTCTGAAATCTCTTTTCTGCTACTTAGCAATCCACAAAGGAATTACAGATGGGAAAAAAAGGCTCCTCCAGGAATCATTGATCTAGGCTTGAAGCCAAGCAATCCACTTTTAACACTTTCTGAATCAGCCATAGGGAAAAATGTAAATCTCATAGTATTGTCTTCCTTTCACACTAATTTTTCAAATAAAAGTAAGCTTTGTGTTGTTTGGTTCTCTGGGTAGTTTAATGACTGGCGGTGAATTCCAGGTACTGGTCATCCCAAATTTGAAATCATCTTCCCAAACAATGGGAAAATCTTCAATAGAGGTCTCCCTGACATTTCAAACCATATAGATATTAAAGCCAAATTAAGACAATTACCATCAGATTTTCAGTGATTTGCCCCACATCACATAGCTAATAAGTATTTGAGAAAAGATTTAAACATGTTCCCAACTCCATGTGTAACACTCTATCCTCTGAGCCACCTAGATGCCGCAAAGGCTTTACAAGACTGCTAAAGGGGTCCACTGCATATAAAATTAGTTAAACACTTCTGCCTTAGAAAAGATTGCAAGTCAAGAAATAAAAAGGAAGCAAGTTGAGTTAACCTAAAAGAAGGGAAAAGTATAAGTTGTAAAAAATTAATTAAATAGAAAATGCTGGGAGATAATAATAGCATCCAAATTGCAAGAGAGGGGAAGGAAGGAAAAGAAGGATATATCTATAGGGGAATATAGAGAGTGGGAAAATGGATTTTTAAAAAGTAGCAGATACCTTATAGTTAGGTGACCTGACAATATAGTAGAAAACAGATTGAATTTTTTAAAAAATTAATTAATGAAACCAAACACATGTTCAAAGCTTAAACACCAACTAGTTCTTCTAAACTCATGTCTCCAATAATTATTATAACTACCAACTTTTTGCCTGAAAATCTAATTGGTTATTCTGTTTTATTCTGCATTAGATATTAATTTGGATGTGTTCCATTTCATCAATAGATTTTCTTAACTTACAGATTAAAAATAGATTTTTTAAAGTTCAATTTCTGGAACAAAATATTTAGTACTTAATCTTTTTATTGCTTTTTGTTAGAAGCTCCTCTTTTGTTGCTATTTTGGTTTATTTTTTAAATTGGTTGGCTTTTTTCTTCTTTAGATCATTTTGCTGGCTATTCATCCTCTTCCCTTGCCACCCCTGCTGGAATTTTACTCCATGGTTCAGTTTCCTTCATCATCTGATTTTCATCATTCACCTTTAGACTATGCTCTCTAAATTTAAGTTTCAACTGTATTATTATTATTATACCTAAGCCAACATCTCCAGCCTCATAATCTTACCAATGGCTCTGGTTCCAACTTAACAGCTACTTATGACTTCTACTTCCAGCTTCTTCCTGACTCTAGTGGCAACTGGCCACACAATATGTAGAAAATTGGGTCTAGAATTATTAGGAAGACCTTAGTTCAAAACCAACTTCAGATATTTACTAGCCATGTGACCATAGACAAATCACTTAACCCTATTTGCCTCAGTTTCCTCATCTGTAGAATGAACTAGAGAAGGAAATGGGAAACCATTTCAATATCTTTGCCAAGAAAATGCCAAATGAAATCATGAAGAGTTGGACATGACTGAAATAATTCAACAACTTCCTGACTCCAGGCCCTATACTTTATCTGTTGTGCCATCTAGCTACCAGAACCCCAAACTAGTTTCCCTTATTAACTGTTTCATTTTTTAGTCAAGCCACCATTGCCCCACTCTTCTGGGATGAAACCTTCACAGTTGCCAGTGAAATGTGCCTATCAGTCTCCTCTCATATACAATTAGTCACAAAGGCATCATTGGATGCTTGATCAATTCTTCAGGTGTAATGTACACCAAATTCATGATTTCCTCTTCATTCCCATCACTACTGTCTTCATCCTGGGCCTAATCTCCTCTTTTTTCTACTTCTTGAACAGACTCTTACCTTGTCTTCTTATCTTTAGTTTCTCCTACTAATCTATCTTTTATAACTAATGACAAATTAAATTTATAAAGCACAGCCTTCATGTATCACTACTCTGTTTAAGATTCTGTAGGTAATAACACCCTATTGCCTGTCAGATAAAATGGAAACTCTCCATCCCCAAATTCGAAGTCCCAAGTCAACTAATCTAGCCAATCTCTCTAGCCTTATCTCCCATTAATGGCCCAAATGAGTTTGCTTCTGTGCCATATTTCAGCCCACTATAACTTATTCTCCCACACAATGTGCTAATTTCTGTACTGAAGTCTTTTTAATGATATAACATTATCTATCTATAACATATACTTTGCTTTCTTCCTTCTACCATTTAATTAATTCAAATCCTACACTTTCTTCTTACCTCACTAAAGAAATTCTACTTTTCTTCCTAATTCAAAACCCTAGATTTAAAAATTATTTTTAAACCTTCATAGCACTTCTATTTTCTATTCATTACACTTTATTTCATATTGTCTTTTTAAAATGATATTTAAGGGGGGGGGGCATCTGGGTTGCTCAGTGGATTGAAAGCCAGGCCTAGAGATGGGAGGTACTAGGTTCAAATCTGGCCTCAGATACTTCCCAGCTGTATGACCCTGGGCAAGTCACTTAACCCCCATTGCCAAACCCTTCCTGCTCTTCTGCCTTAGAACCAATACATAGTATTGATTTTAAGTAAGAAGGTAAGAGTTTTAAAATAAAAAATAAAATGATATTTCATTTATGTAGATGTTGTTTCCCTCAGGTATATCATAATAAGTTATTTTGGGGCATCTGTGTACCATTGACAGCATAGAAGAAAGAACACTTCCCTAAGGCACTAGGAAACTGCTTTCTATTCCTCCATACATTGTTTGACCTTAACTTAGTAAATACTCTCTTTGAGCTCCTATTTCCTCATTTATAAAATGAAAAGAAATATCTTCCCTCTACTCAAGATCAATATCAGATGATTTCTTGAGTTTTCCAGTAGCTCAGAACTATCCTCCTAATTCATTTGTATCTCTCATCATTCCTTGTTCTGGGCTGGACTCACAAAGATTGATACAGGCACTATTAAGCATTTACTCGTTGTAGAGCCTTTTCCAGCTTTGTTAAGACCTGACCCTTGATCTTAAGGAAATTAAAGACTTATGGGAGGGTAACTCATGAATAGATAATAGATTATATTAAATGTTTAATTTATTAGAGAGATAAATAATAAAGTGTTATATGAGACCTGAGAGGGAAGTTCTTCTGAACAAGGAAGACCATAAAGAATCTACAAAGGAGATGGTATCCAGCTTAAGGGATATGTGACAGGGAGAAAGAAGAGATCTAAGAAAGCCACGTGTTTATTTCTCTAATAGGAGAATTTCTCTAATAGCAGCTGGAAAAATGTAGAGTGGTCCAGTTTGACAAGATTTAAAATGCAGGGACAGTTATCTGATATAAGATTGGAAAAATAGAATAACATCAGCTTGTGGAGAAAATTCATTCAGTGTCAAGCAAAGGGCATTCACAACCTAGCCTTTTCACTACTTGACAAGGATGGAAATGGTACTATAACAACAAAGGAATTGGAAATTGTAATGAGGTCACTTGGGCAGAATCCCACCGAAGCAGAATTACAGGATAAGATGAATGAAGTAGATGCTGATGGTAATGTATGTCATAATTGACTTTCCAGAATTTCTGACTATGACAGCAAGACAAACGAAAGACACAGACAGTAAAGAAGAAATTAGAGAAGCATTTCATATGTTTGACAATGATGGCAATGGTTATATTAGTACAGTAAAACTTCTCCAAGTGTTGACAAATGTCAGAGAGAAGTTAGCGGATGAAGGAGTTAATGAAATGATCAGGGAAGCAGATACTAATTGCGATGGCCATGTAAACTATGAAGACAACAAAGTGAAGACATTGCACAGAATGTGTTAGAATTTCTTGTCCAAGATTGTTTATTTTCCTTTTCTTTTGTTTGTAAGTTATCTGTAAAGACTTTGCCACACTCCTACAGTCCAAAGGATATGCATGTTTAATCATTAGGACTTCAATCCTCCTTGGTTTTCTTCCTTTTATCTTAACTGTCATTGTCCTGAAATTTTATTTTGGAAAATTGATGAAATAACATGCTGCTTGTCATCTTTATCTCTTCGCTACCTTCTCCCTTTATTTATTTACTATTTAACCTGTCTATAACTTGTTTGTACATTTTTTTTGCTTGTTGTTTTGTTTTGCTCATTAGATTGAAAGACCCTTAAGAACTGGAACTGTCTCTTGCTTCCCTTTGTATACCTCGCACTGGGCACAGTGCCTGACAAATTAAAGGCACTTAATAAATGTTTTTGATTGTTTAAAATGTTTATTGAATATTTTATAGATATACATCTATACAGATACATAAGTGTATACACACATAATGTTGATCTCTCCATTAGAATTTAAGAATTTTGAGGGCAGGAATTATTTCATTTTTGTCTTTGAATTGCCTGCACAAAACATAGTTCCTCACACATAGGAAGTGCTGTTTGTGGATTAGTTTATTCCACTTCCTTTACATATATCAGTGACAAGATGAATGCATAAAGCATACTATTTTGGAAGCAATATGATTTGGGGCTAGAAGAAGGAGAGCATGTTAGCAGGACCACCTATAAAAAAGGTGAAAATATCTCTAAGTCAGCCCATAGAAGTAGTCTATGTAAGTGTAAATGAAAGACTATTCTAAGATGGTAGCAATGAAAATAGGGAGAAAGAAATGAATAAACAAATATCCTGGAAATAGTGTTGGCAGAACTAGATATCTCTGGATTTTAAAGGTAGAGAGAAGGGAAAATCAAAGATAACCCTAGGATTTTGAACAAGAGACTGGATGATTAATGGTTTCCATAAAAAAAAGTGCAGGCATAATAAACAGTCTTAAAGAGAAAGTTACCTCCTTTAGATTTTTGGATGTGTTAAGTTTGAGAGACAAGTGAGCTGTCTTGGAGGATATATTGGTCTGTCACTCAAAAGAGAGATCCAAGCTGGAGGGAATGAGTTTGTAGCTTTCTGCAGAGGAATAGTACTTGAAATCATTTGCCAAAGGACTTAGGAGAGGGAATGGAGAAGAAGGGGAAGAAGAAGAGGAGGAGGAGAGCCAAGGACACATTAAGAGACTGGGAAGTATCGAACCATTGAAGGAAACAGAAATGTAGAGTCAAAGTAGTATGAAAGGAACAAGGTCAGTATCTCTGAAGTTGAAGGAAAGTGGATTATTCAACAGGAGAAGATGGTCCACAATGTTAAAAACTGTAGAGAGGTCAAAATTATATGTCATGAAATAATTCTCACATGTAAATTTTCCTATCTTCTCAAATCTGTTTTATGCCATGCCCTTTCTATTAGAAGACATAGTTTACATGACTAACTTGTTTTTAGGTTTAAATTATTTTTAATATTACCTTTCAGTCCTGTGAATGGTACTTAACCTATGTGATAATGTCATTTCTTCTAATTTAAAGAGTGAAACTATTTGGCTGGTAAGCAAAATATAATCTTCTTTTCATCTACCTTTGTAGATAATTCATATTGTGTTTTAACCTTGAAGTAATTAAAAGTTCTCTTCATGGCACATGAAATTCACACTTCTTTTTAAAACTCATTGAATTTAACCTCTACACAAACACATACATCCCGTTGGAATATTTTTTTGGCCTTAAGTTTCACAGCAGATTTTATTCTCATTGGAAAATAAGAATCAAACAATTTAAATGGTCCAAATAATTAGCATGGAAAACATATCAGGCACTCTCAATTCCCTTAAACTCTGAAATTTGTAAAATTCAAGTTTTGAAGTAATCAGTTAAGACTGCATCCTGAAAGAGATGAAAATATGCTACAATATTCTACAGATATTATAAATAGAATGCTTTTCTACATGCAATATTTTTTATATTTTAATATTATAATGGTTATAATTTTGAAAACGAAAGATTAGCATTGTCACAGATTTAGAACTGGAATCGATTGTACACATTCTTCAATCTGATAACCTTCTTTTTAATAATAAGAAAACCGAGGCAAGTGAGGTTAAGTGATTTGTCCTGGATCACACAGAGAATTAAAGCCAGAGGCCAGGGTTCATACCTATGATTTCTGATGGCATAATTATTCATCTTTCCACTGCATGTTATGAAAAAGGTAGAGAAAGAGAAAGCTTGGTATAGTTTAAAGCAGTATAAATTTTCTAAAAGCAACCTAACCTATTCTGCTTCTGGAAGCAGCTAATTATTCAATCTGCAGTATCTATCCAAGATATAGAGACTGCTTATGTGAAGTAAAAATAAGTAATCTTAATCCACTTGGATTTTCCTGTGGAGTTTATTATGACTGTAGATCTCCTTGAAGAGACCATACATAATTCCAGGGCTAGATGCAATAAGCACAATGTCATTCACAAGCAGGAGCATCTGAAGGATTTCAGTAGCTCTTTGGATTTCCTCTTTTATCAGGACTCTGCTAAACACATCCTTGATGACAGTGGCAAACACATTTGAAGACTACATGTACCCTTGTTTTATACTTTGCATAATAATCCTTCAGTAAATTTGTCTCTGGTGTTATTTCTGATCTACTTAATCAAATATGGTTTTGTATAAAGAAGTTCGAAAAATGGTTGGATTTCATATTGTTTTTTTAATAATTTTTATTTTTTAGAAAAGTTATCATGGTTACATGATTCATGTTCTCACTTTCCCCTTCACCCACCCTCACCTCCTCCCTCTCCATAGCCAATGCGCATTTCCCCTGGTTTTAACATGTGTCATCTATCAAGACTCATTTCCAAATTGTTGATAGTTGCATTGGTGTGGTAGTTTCGAGTCTACATCCCCAACCATGTCCGCATCAACCCATGTGTTCAAGCAGCTGCTTTTCTTCTGTGTTTCCTCTCCTGTAGTTCTTCCTCTGAATGTAGGTAGCGTTCTTTATCATAAATCCCTCAGAATTGTTATGGATCATTGCATTGCTGCTAGTACAGAAGTCCATTACATTCTATTTTACCACAGTGTGTTGGTCTCTGTGTACAATGTTCTTCTGGCTCTGCTCCTTTCACTCTGCATCAATTCCTGGAAGTCTTTCCAGTTCACCTGGAACTCCTCCAGTTTATTATTCCTTTTAACACAATAGTATTCCATCACCAGCATATACCCCAGTTTGTTCAGCCATTACCCAACTGAGGGGCATACCCTCGTTTTCCAGTTTTTTGCCACCACAAAAATCACGGCTATAAATATTTTCATACAAATCTGTTTATCTATGATCTCTTTGGGGTACAGACCCAACAATGGTATGGCTGGATCAAAGGGCAGGCATTCTTTTATAACCCTTTGAGCGTAGTTCCAAATTGCCAGCCAGAATGGTTGGATCAGTTCACAACTCCACCAGCAATGCATTAATGTCCCAATTTTGCTACATCCCCTCCAGCATTCATTACTCTTCCCTTCTTTCATTTTAGCCAATCTGCTAGGTGTGAGGTGATACCTCAGAGTTGTTTTGTTTTGCATTTCTCTAATTATTAGAGATTTAGAACACTTTCTCATGTGCTTATTGATACTTTTGATTTCTTTATCTGAAAATTGTCTATTCATGTCCCTTGCCCATTTATGGATTTGGGAATGGCTTGATTTTTTATACGATTGATTTAACTCCTTGTATATTTGAGTAATTAGACCCCTGTCAGAGTTTTTTGTTATAAAGATTTTTTTCCCAATTTGTTGTTTCCCTTCTGATTTTGACTCCATTGTTTTTGTTTGTGCAAAAGCTTTTTAATTTAGTATAATCAATCATCCCATTCACATTCAGAGTTATAATTATCAGTTGTGAATTCCCCAACATTTTGGTATCCTCTCTTAATTCTACCCTTTCTTCTTAGGCTATTTCTTTTTAAATCAGTGATTTGTTTTAAACCAGTAACCCTTGTCCCCTCCCTTGATTTACTACCCTTTCTACCCCCTCCCTTGTTATTCCCCTCTTTTTTATTTTTAAGGCCTAATGAATTCCCTCTCTCTTTTCCTCCCCTCCCTTTTTTGACCTCCCCACTCGTCTGCTCCCCTTGGTTTATCCCTTCTGACTTTCTTAGTAGGGTTAGATAGAGTTCTTTATCTCAATGAATATAGCTACTCTTTCCTCTCAGGGTTAATTCCACTGAGAGTAAGGTTTAAATATTACCTCTTATTGTTCTCTTCCTCTCCTTCTTAAAATAGTATTCATCCCCTCCCCTTCCTATGCCCTCTTTGTGTGTAAGAGAATATCCTATTTTTCTTATTCATTTAAGTTTCTCTTGGTGTCCTCTACTATTCACCCCCCTCTTTTCCACCCACCCCTTATCATCTTAGACCATTTAATACTCCAACCTCTCCCTGTGAATAATTCTTCTAATTACTATAATAGTGGATACTATAATAGTGAATAGAGTTCACTACAGAGAATTACATAAAACATTTCTCCAAATAGGAATACAAATAATTAGATCTTATTGAAGCCCTTAAAGAGGCAAATTTAAAAATAAGAGTTTTCTTTCTTTCCCCTCTGTTTCTTATTTACCTTTTGATGTTTCTCTTGGTTTTTGTGGTTGGATATCAAACTTTCCATTTAGTCCTGGTCTTTTCTTTGCAAATACTTGGAAATCTTCTATCTTATTGAATGCCCATACTTTCCCCTGGAAGTATATAGTCAGTTTTTTTTTTAAACCCTTGTATTTCGGTGTATTGTCTCATAGGTGGAAGAGTGGTAAGGGTGGGCAATGGGGGTCAAGTGACTTGCCCAGGGTCACACAGCTGGTAAATGGCTGAGGCCGGGTTTAAACCTAGGACCTCCTGTCTCTAGGCCTGACTCTCACTCCACTGAGCTACCCAGCTGCCCCCATATAATCAGTTTTGATGGGTAGGTGATCCTTGGTTGTAGACCCATTTCTCTTGATTTTCTGAATATCATATTCCAAGTCTTGTGGTCTTGTAGTGTGGAGGCTGCCAGATCCTGTGTGATCCTGATTGGTGCTCCTTGATATCTGAATTGTCTCTTTCTGGCTTCTTGTAAAATTTTTTTCCTTTACTTGGAAGCTCTTGAATTTGGCTATTATATTCCTGGGGGTTGTCTTTTCAGGGTTAGGTGTAGAGGGCAATCTATGGATCCTTTCAATATCTATATTACCCTCTTGTTGTAGAACTTTAGGGCAATTTTGCTGAATAATTTCCTTTAGTATGGAGTCCAAATTTCTATTAATTTCTGCTTTTTTCAGGAAGACCAATGATTCTCACATTATCTCTTCTAGACCTCTTTTCTTGACCTGTCAATTTCTCAGTGAGATATTTCATGTTTCCTTCCTTTTTATCAGTCTTTTGACTTTTCTTTATTTGTTCTTCTTGTCTTGAGGGATCAGTGGCTTCTACTTGCCCAATTCTTGTCTTTATAGACTGGTTTTCTGCTATATTCTTTTGATTTTCCTTTTTGATTTGGTCTATCCTGTTTTTTAGCTCTTTGATTTTGGTCTCCAATTTGCTCATCACTTCTTTTGATTTGGTGGCATCTTTTTCTAATTGCCCAATTCTAGCCTTTAAAGACAGGTTTTTGGCTATAATCTTTTGATTTTCCTTTTGAATCTGGTCTGTTTGGTTCTTCAAGGCTTCCAGCTGGTCATTTCTGGTCTTCAATTTGCTTATCAATTAATTTGATTTCTGAGCCTCACTTTCTAATTGTGAAATTCTGCTTTTTAAACTGTTATTTTCTTGCCAGTTCTCTACCATCTTTCTCATAATCTCATATTTGAACTCTTCAATAGCTTGTGATAAGTTTTCATTTTTTTTGAAAGGTTTGGATATGATTAGTTCTCCTCTACTGTTTGCTCTGTTGTCTGGATTTTTTTCTGTGTAAAAGTTGGCAAGTGTTAAAGATTTCTTCTTGTTCTTTCTCTTCTGGGGTTCTTGTCTCTGGCTTGCCATTGGTTAGCCCAGCTCCCTCTCAGTTTTATCCTCACACCCAGGGTCTGACTGCACTCTTTGGGCTCCTGAAGTCTCAAGTCTAGTTGTTCTCAGGGTCAAGCCTCCTGGTAGTCCCCTTTGTATTTCATATTCTTAATGTTCAGACGCTAATATGTTTAAGAAGATAGTCTGCAGTAAAAAGTCATCTGAGAGTGTGACCATTTCCTTCTCATTTTCATTATGTGTGGGCTATAACAAAATGTTAATAATCACTAACATGATGTTTTAAAGTTTGAAAAAATACTGTATATGTTACCTCACTTGTTATTCTCAAAACATCTTTAAAAAATGAGGATATAGATATAGGAACTGGCAGTAATTAGAATATTTTTAGGGGAAAACAATAATATCTACAAATTTACAATTCTTGTCAATCTCTCATAAAATGGTGTCACCTCTACCACATATTTCTTCATATCAGCCCTATCCTTTTGATCTCATCTTCTTTGGTGGCAATTTTACTGTTTTTCTTAGCACATTTGGAACTCTTATATCCAAATGTGTGACTCTACTTATTTGCTGATAGTTCTCTATCGAAATATTGGCAAATCTGTTCTATTTTGAATCCATTTGATTGTCTATAAACTACAGAAAAGATTCCAACAGTTTCTTCATGTGGGAAATCACCTATATTAACAAGATCACAAGTCAGGTTCCTCTTTCTAGCCACTTCCAGATATCTCTATGACCCTTGAGAAGAATTGGATTACAGTGGAATTGCACGTTCGTTGGCTATAGGAGGAGGCTAAGAGGAGGAGAGGGAAAGAACATGAATCATGTAACCATGGAAACATTTTCTTAAGTAATCAATAAAATTAAAAAAACAAGAGAACTGGATTACTTGACTCTCATATTTAAACTTTATCCAGAAAAAAAATACTTTCCATAGAGTTATGAGATAGCAGTACTAAAAATCTGCTATACTCCTCAATGATGTCCTCCAAATAATTTTATATCCTTAGTGTAATCCTTGCCTCATAAGCTTCTTTATCAGAGATCAACTGTTTTTTGGTTGACTTTGAGTCTGGACCCCTATTCACTAACCCCTGACAGTTATTCCTTTCTGGTTGTTGTTGTTATTGGGATTTTTTCCTCCAAGATTTAGCATAGAATTCTTATTTCCAATATTCCTCTTTAACATGTTGTAAATGATGGAAAATTCAGTGTAACCAGAATCAAGTAAATTGACTATTTTTCCACCCTATGCAAAGAGACCTTAGATATTACTTATTCAGGTCACAAATTTAATGTTTTTACTACACAAATCTATCAACTCTGTTCAATAGGAGAACAAAAGGTCCTAAAAATTCATTGAATTTTTAAAAAGTAAGAGAGTTGATACTGTTAAATAATGACCTTTGTTTCCCATTAAAGTTTTTTCCTAGCTTAAGTGTTTTTATATGAAATACTGCACCTATATGTAAGTTTTCTTTTGCATATCTCTATATTTCACTCAAAAATTCCAATAACAGCAAACCTCTGTGTAAATTGCTATCATATTTTCTCCAATGACCTTGAAATGGAATGCATAAAAATTTCCTACAAAAATGAGATTTTGTATTTTAAACTAATTTAATAGTAATTAAAATAGTTAAAGTTTCTCATATTGTCCAAAAACTTTAATAAACTAGACATTATAATTTGGGAAGGTATAGTATGATAATAAATGTATTCTGCTCTAGTAATTAAAAGGAACAAGAACTTGGGAAAGTATTCTTTTAATTTATTTGCTTTTTTTTACTTATTTTTCTTTTTTTTTAAACCCTTAACTTTCATCTTGGAATCAATACTATGTATTAGTTCCAAGGCAAAAGGGTGGTAAGGGCTAGACAATGGGGGTTAAGTGATTAGCCCAAGGTCACATAGCTAGGAAGTGTCTGAGGTTACATTTGAACCTAGGACCTTCCATCTCTAGCCCTGATTCTCAATCCACTGAGCCATCCAGTTACCCCCATTTATTTTTTAAGAAGATAATTGCCTCTGCTAACCAGCAGAGTCAATTTTTAAAAAATTTAATTTGGCAAATCTCTATGGAGACCTATATCTATATCCAATGCCCTATACAAAAATGTTGAATTTACCAAAGTTTTGACTCCTACCCAGAAAATATAACAACCATATTTTTTTTCTTTCTTTTTTTTTTTTAAACCCTTGCACTTTCGGTGCATTGTCTCATAGGTGGAAGATTGGTAAGGGTAGGCAATGGGGGTCAAGTGACCTGCCCAGGGTCACACAGCTGGGAAGTGGCTGAGGCTGGGTTTGAACCTAGGACCTCCCGTCTCCAGGCCTGGCTCTCACTCCACTGAGCTACCCAGCTGCCCCCCATATTTTTTACTTGAATTACTCAACCCATGCCTGAAGATAAAAGGGCTATAAAATCAATAAAACAGGACTCAAAGGACAATTAGAAAAATAAGAAAACCAAGTGTTAAACTAGGAAAAAGTCAAAGCAGGTTATTTCTATAGCAGTATAAACAGAAGGTAAAAGAGAAAATTATTCAGTTGCAAATGGCAGTGGGGATAATTAAAATGAGATATAAGGAGTTACATTGGTAAACAATTGTTTTAGTTTCCACATATGAGGAAACGCAATGTGAACATCTTGCAGGAAATCTTTTCAGCTTGCTTTCACTGGTAGAAAGGAAAGGAGAGAGAAATATCTCTTTACCCAACATTTGGGGATGAAGAGAGTAATTTGGTACTGTTTTTCCTTAATTAAGACTGTGCTAAGCAATTTGGAATTTTTATAATTTGAATGGTTGTTAGTAGGATGAAAATCATAATAGTCATTTGCAACAGAAACCTGAGAATAGAAGAAATGTCACTTCTGTCACTCATTGACACAATCTGCCAAGTATTGTGTCTGACAGGCATGCCAAGAGGTGTTTTCTAAGAGGGCAGGGTTGTCCTTTATGGTGACCTAAAACAAGTTAGGAATGTGCCCCAAACGTCCCTTCCTTCCTTGAATCTTTCATCATGGATATATCATTACTAAATAAACTCCCTTTTAACCTATTTTTAGTTGCAAAGATGGCATAGGGATGAAAGGGCGAGCTGATAGTGGGCAGAAACATGAACGTTGGCCTATAGCTCTTCTTATATAAGCACCACAAAGACGTTTAATGACAGCTTATAGAAATAAGAGAAATTTCTAGGCTACCAGTAGCTTACTTCCTCCTCCTCGGGGTTTTCAGGCCCTTAGCATGGCTCTATGAAATGGATTAAATAAGACCAGACACAGCTCTGCCTTCTTCCTTTGGTGATGGCGAATGATTTTGACATAGTGCCATTATCATATCCTCATGCAGTAGCCTTAAGGTCTTGATGAACTCACTTCAGTACTGCCCGAGTCCAGGCCAAATGCCGTGCAAGTTGTCAGAGGAAGAAATTAGAAATAAACCTCTGATTACTCCTCCCCGTTAACAAGTTTTCCATAATCCTCTCATATTCTTGACACGAAGGAAGGTTGTTAAGTGTCAAGACATTTGAAGCAGTTAAAATGGGAAATCAGGTCCTTTGAATTAATTCAGTGTAAGAGAACTATTTTTCTTCCTTTAATTTTAAACTAATGAACTTGATCATATAGAGTTTATAAAATGCTAAGTTAATGAATTATTATGGAGGATTAGAAATTTCCACTTTAAAAGTGCCATTAAGATTAGAAGTGATGTTTGATGAAACCCATATCATAATTCATGGGACTAAGCAAAGCAGAGGTTATAAGTAGGAAATGTTAATGTGAGAAAAATTGCTTTATGTCCATCAGGTGAGACTCTAGAGGAAAATAGTGATTTAACTTCAGGATTAACTTCCATTTTCCTGTCTTCCGGTGAAGTAATAATGGCTTTCAGAATTTACATCGACCCAAGAAGTTCCCTTTGAAAATTGGCAGTATAGCTGATTATCATTTGGTGTATGGGTACCGGGAAGAAGATAAATGTATCACCATTAGCTCTTTCCACATTGTGCACTGAATGGAACTATCCCTAAGCAAAATTCAAAACAGTTTATGAGGATTTACAAAGGGAAGTGATTACTAGGAACTAACATAGGTTCTCCAAAAACAGGTTCTGTTAGACCACCCTTATTTTATTTTTTAAACAAAGGTAAACCGAGTAAATTTATAGGCATAGTATATCTGAATTTCATTAAGACACCTGATGAGTCTTTCTTATACTCTCCTTATGGATATGATTTATTGAGAGCAATAATACTGAACTGAATGATGGTAAAGTTCGGTACATTTAAATTGGTTGAATAATTACATCAAAAAAGTAAATATTTAATAGATGGATGCTTAACCAGGACATGGAATCAGGGAGAAATGGGTTTATATCAGTGATTCCCAAAGTGGGTGCCACCGCCCCCTGGTGGGTGCTGCATCGATATTTTAGTTAACTCCCCTGGTTTTCCCCATTATAGTGGTGATGGCCACAGGTGCATTTGGGAGGCAGTGAATAACTGTAAGGGGAAGCTTGATAGTATGTGACAGGGAGTGCTAAGTAATATTTTTTCTGGAAAGGGGGCAGTAGGCCAAAAAAGTTTGGGAACCACTGGTTTATATCCTCCCCCAAAGGTTTCCTAGTTGTGTGACCACTGATAGTTATGTAATCAAAATGAGGGTTATAATATCTAATAGGATTGTCACAAAGCTCAAAAATAATAATAGTATAAAGTACTTTGAAAACTTCTAAATGCTACATAGATAAGTTATCATAACTGTAATTATTGACATCTCAACATTCTGAATTTTCATATCATTGCTCTGTTTTATTGAAAGATTTTCACTAATTATTTAGATGAAAACATTGATGGCATTCTTCTGGTTCCAAATGACACAAAGCAAGGAGAGATAACTTCTTTTAAGTTACATGAAGTTCTTTCTTAATCCGTTAGAACTATGTCAGGTTATTGCAGACTGAACTTTTTAAGAGTTCTTCATTAAGAAAGATATCCAAAGAAAGGGTTTTCAAGGCTTTAATCATGCCATTATTATTGGTTTTTCTCAGAGAGACTAATGTGGCAATTCCAGCCCCTCTGGAACCTTGGTGGGGTAGGTATTTAAGGGGAAGGCAGACTTTGATTGTTCCTTATATCATTCTGCATGTTCATCTGTACCTACGCATAGTCTCTGTGAGTGACCTTCAAACACACTTATTGTGTAATGTGAGATATTTTGTAGATACGTTCGATATTAGAGTTTTCTGTGTACTTTATTATTTCTCTGTGCATGGGGAATCTCTTTTGTATGAATTATGTCTCCTCTAGCAGGTAGCATGGCATTATCCTGATTAATAGGTACTTAATGTTTAGTGAAAGAATGAATAAATGAATGAATGAGGCCAGCCTTATATATAAGCTAGTCTCTTTGATTTTATATTTATAGTTTCTGGTGGGTGGTAATTTTTGCATACATGCATACAATTATATATACAAACGTAAGGAATACCCACAGACATACTGATATGTGCACACAAATGTATCACTATCTATCTGGATTGGGAGTAGAAAGAGGCCCATTGTTCTCCCCCCCCCCACCCCACCCCCCCGTGCCCAGTATGCAGCAAATGGTCTATCAATGGGTGTTTTGTTTTATTTGTTTTAGTAAGTCAATGGCAACATAAGAAAATGAAAAACAACACATGTCTAAAATTTATACATCTAAAACCACATCTATTCAATGAAATCTGAGGGTGCAGTTGACTTATTCCTGTCAATATAATTATTATTTGAAGTGTAGTTCTTTCTAATCTCACAGAGGCTTTTCCCTTTTTATAGACAGGAAGGATTCTCTCATTTGTGCATGGGCTATGCAGTTCGTATCAGTTCTTCTTTCTTCTAAGATATATACCATATGGTGCTCATGAGAATAGAATCCAAACTTAGCAGAGCTTAGGCAAGATCTGCGAAAGGATATTCATAAGTCCCCAGGTCCACAATAGCAGTGGGGGAAACTTCATACTAATTAGGTCCACTATAAATTTATTGTATTTAATCTTAACTGGGCCCTGATTCAACATGGCAACTATCCTATTTTTCTGTGATCCACTTGCTAACCAACTCTTGGGTGGTGTACCGGATAGAGTATTGGACTTATAATCAAGATCACTTGAGTCAAGTCCTGCTTCATACATTTACTTTGTTCTCCTGGACAAGTCAGTTAAACTCTCTCAACTGAGTTTCTTCATCTAGAAAATATGGATAAATAATAGTACCTACCTTAGAGGGTCACTGTGAAATAATTTATAAACCATAACATCCTAAAAAAATTAGCTCAAGCTGCCTCCATCATCACACCCTCTCCTCTACAATTTCAGTCAAAGACCATGCCTCATAATTCATTTTATAAAAACCTGATGTTTGATAAAAACTTTAAAGCCTCTCCTCCCTCCTAACTCATACCATTCAGTTATCTTCCTCTACTATGTCCTCTTTCACTATGATGTTGGATGAAGATGTGGAATGTATTTCCAAAGGCAAGTCTTCTTTGTAATCCTTTGATTCCAGTCTCTCTTGGTTCTCCCAGAATACCCCTAGCTGCATCCCTAATCTCTTCTACCTTAAATCTCTCTGCATATGTTTCCTACAAACATGCCTATGTGCCTCTCATCTTTAAAAATATCCTTACTTGAACCTGCCATACTCACTAGCTATCATTTTATATTTTTCTTTTGTGGCTCTATTCCTTGATAAAGCATTCATACACTACTTCCTCTTTTAAATCCATTGCTAGGGGTTTTCTAAACCAATGCCATAATTAAAGTGAAACCATTCACTCCAGTGTTGCCCATTGTACCTTAATTGCCATATCGAATGATTTTTTCCCAATTTTGATCATTCCAGTTTCTCAGTAACTTTTGATTACTGTTAGACACATAGCCAACATCATTGAGTTCTTAAGGTTAGGATGATGTCACTATATATTGTAACAATTATCACTGTCTAGGGTTGGTACTGAGTAAAATAATCTCACCGGACATTTTTCTCAGTGATTGCCATTGAAAAGGGGCAAGGTCACTGGTCAACATTTCCTTACATGATATTCTTAGAGAGCAAAAGGACTTATCGTCTCTCAACACAAATTAAAGATCTTAAGCAAATGGAAATTTAATATGAAAAACAGAAAAGATGCAGTTTATAGTATTCACTTATACTTTTAAGAGAAGCTGGATAGCTCTCAAATGTGAGGGGAAGGGATTATCTTAAGAACAAGTCTAAAATAGTGCTTCTGATTTAAAAAAAAAAACAACTTAAAACTTATACAGGTTTGGTATTTAATACTCCATATACCAGAGCGTCCTGAATCCATAAAATAGATCATTAAACAAGTTAAAATAGATAAAGAGGATCAACCTACATGATATCATATCTATTCTCTTATCAAAGTAGTGCTTCCTTGTTTTCCATATGTACTGAAGAGAAAGCCAGAAATGTTGTGCTCTATTGCATGTTTTTAGGAATATTGGAGAAATGATCTATTTTAAAATGTGTCCTTTCCCATTGAAATCCTATGCAAACATAACATCTTAGAAAAAGCACTAAATTCTGAGCTCAAAAAACCCCTCATCAATTGATATTTTATGTTGTATGAATTCACATATTAAGTTTAAGTTATCTTGATGGAAGACTGAAGTAAAAAGGGGGAATAATAGGAGAAATTATTGTTAAAGAAAAACCTTTCAGGAACAGTAGATGTGAAATAATTTTTAAGTACATTAGGGTACATACGGATTTATATACAGAGAGACACAAAGAGACAAAAATACACTTACAGAGGTGTGGAAAGAACCATATTTGAAAGAAGTTCTATGATCACTAACTGACCTTTGACAGCTGGGCAAATATATCCTTTGAACTACTTTTGTTTCTAGGAGTGATGACTTGTATGAGCCCTAGACTTGGAATTAAGATCTGGATTCAGATCTTGCCTTTGATTCCTTCTTGTTGTGTGATCATGAGCAAGCCAATATTTCACCAGCTTTAAATGTGGAGTAAATAATATCTGCAATACCTGCCTCATAGTCTTGTTGTGAGGCTCAAATGAAATTATATAAATTGCTTTGAAAACTTTAAAATGTTTTATAAATGTCAGGTATTATTAGTACCTCTTTGAGACCCAGAGGAAAAGATTGATTTCATTCATCTGTGGATTATGACTATAAAATATTGATCTTATATGCCCTTTGTTTGAGTTATCTTTGAAAAAGCAAAGATAATGACATTATCTGTAGCCAAATTATGTTTTATGAGAATCAAAGGAATATAGAGGTGGAAGGATCCTTAGAATATCTCCTGATATTGCAGTAAGGAAACTGAGGCTAGAAGATATAATGTGATTTGGCATAAGAGCATACAGTTATTGCATCAAAGAGGCAGAAAATAAGCTCAAGTTTTTTAACTCCATGTCTTTCCACTATAAGACAAGAAAAGTAACCAAAATCCTCATGAAAAAAGGTTCTCTAGAAATGGTTATGATTTTTCCCTTATGATCCCATATGCCAACTCCCATGTTCCTTTTAAAAATATTTTTAAATATGTAAATTTGCTTGTTGTGAAGAGATATCCTCCATAGCCTAGTTTGATGATGTTCTAAACCTATTTCAGATACTATAACAGTAATGGTGGACCTTTTAGAGACTGAGTGCCCAAATGCAACCCTCACACCACATGTGAACCCTCTGTCTTATCCCAGGCAAGGGAGGGAGGAAGTGTTCCCATTGGGCTGCTGGGCAAAAGAGGGGGGACATGTGAGAAATGTCCTCAGGTGTGCATGGAGAGGGGGTTCCAGCACACATGCCATAGGTTTCCCAACACAATACTATAAAATATGGTTTTAAAAATATATTTAAGTCAAAGAAATATCTACCAAAGCCTAATTTAGGTGTCAAATTTGGTCTTTTAGGATTGGTGAGGCAGGGCTTATGAGAATCAGAGATGGATGGGGAAAACCTTTTATTTTTTCACTTATAAATCTTTTCTCCTGCTAAAGGTCAAACAAACTTGTTGTTACAGTATTTCAAAATGGTCCCTTTAGAAAGTATTTTTCACTTTGAAAGCAGTTCTTGTGGGATGCATAGCAATGATATAAAAGAAGGAATGGGTGTTAAAAAAAAAAGTGTTTTAAATCCATGCCTAAAATGTGATTCACCTCAATGTAAATCTAGTATGAATTTATTAAAAACCATTAGTAAGATAAATGATCTCTTATTATGTAAATCTATGTCTTTAATCTGAAATGTGGAAAGAGGAATTGCTTTACAAAATATCTAATCTGCAGTTCAGTAATTATATGAGCAGGTGGTTAATTGCAGGTGCTGTTAATGACTTGCCCCTCATCATAAAGACACAAATAGCCAATTTTGTGTGCACTAAGCCAGTTGCGGGGGCAATTACATTAGCCACATAGTTTTAAATTTTTAAGTCTTGTGGGTGCATGAATTCACAAGCAAATAGGATACCTGGTTTTATGAACTTCAAAGTTGGCCCTTAGCAATTGACACAAATTTTGGAAGTATTTCTATACACATTGGTACAGATTTTCTTTATGTTTTATAACAGCATTTTTATTGAAGATCCTACATGCTAGAAGAGTAAAGGGAAAAAATGTTTATCTACCTCTTTTTATGGCATGCTGTGATTTCATATGAACTGCCTAAATAAACTGTAAAAGGGGTCATTTGTATCTATAGGGCTAAAGTGAGTGTTCCAGAGCTATTCAGAGACATTTAATTTAAGGTCTTGCTTGTTTCTAATAAATATCTAGGGCATAAGGTTAAGAATAAAATTGAAAAATCTATCTAGGTGTTGAACTGGGAAACTGACAAAAAATAATATGTAGCCACATAAATTATTTCATAACAGCTTCTTCAGAGGCATTGAGTAAAAGGCAGGATGCTTAAAGACTTCCAGATACAGATTCTACTTTCTGACTCCAAATACTATTAAATGTATTTATGTATTAATATATTGCATATATATTTATGTTTGTATTTATATGTTATTACATGTTATTATATGTATTTATAATAAAATGCATCCTGGAAAGAAAAGAAGATAAATAAAAAGCATCTAGTCATAATAAACAGAAAAGAAAATTATAAAATGTCTATTTAATTGATGACACCAAGTCATGTCTATCCTATTGATAAGAGAAGTTAATTGCCAGAGTCAGTCCATGAAACTAGCAAAATATCTCAAGATAGCCATATCAAAGACATAAATAATACAAAGGGATGAGGAGAGAATCAGGAAAAGAAAAATAAACACAACACTTTTTTTATAGACTGCAATTGGAAACATCAATGGAAAGAGAGTCATAAAGGAAAAACAACCTACACTTCAAGTCACTGCTAAAAATCACTTTAGAGATTAGTTCACTTTCAAAGATTCGAATTCTATCTATTCCACAATTAGCACTTCCCAGGAAAGATAACTTTCTTCTTGTCATGTTAACATACAAATTTGACTTTATGTTACTGTTACAAAGACTAAAAAAATGTTTTGAAAGTGTTAATAATGTAAATTAATTTAAAAACACTGACATTCATACTGAAGAAGTAAAACAAAAGGAATAAGATTATGCAAGATAACCTTAACATAATTTTTGCAAAACTAGCATGATATACAAAGGAAAGAGATAAATTCTAAAAGCCATATGCTATCTCTTCCCAGCAGTTCCTGACTTTATTATTGTCTGTATATATAATACTGTTACCAGGAAACAAGAACTTTTTTCATATTTCAAAGAAATTGAGTTGATAAATTAAATTTACATCATTTTGTTGAAAATGGGTATCATTTGAACTACCTTCTAAAGTTTGGGTTTTAAGGAAGACATTTTAGAATATGGTTTTACTACATTTAGGGGGGCATCTAGGTGGCACAGTGGATAGAGTGCCAGGTCTAGAGTCAAAAAAATCTCATCTTTTTTAGTTCAAATACAGCCTCAAATACTTACTAGCTATGTGATCTTGGGCAAGTCACTTAAACTTATTAGCCTCAGATCCCAATCTGTAAAATGAGCCAGGAAAGGAAATGGCAGACTATTCTAGGATCTTTGCCAAGAAATGGGGTCAATGAGAGTTGGACATAACTGAAATTACTCACCAACAACAATATTTTTAAGGAGATCCTCAGTAACTAATGAATCAACTCACCTTATACGTAAAAAATGGACTATCCTCTGAGTAGAACTGTAGTGCCTGTCAGACTGAATTTATCATACATATCTTATCTCAGAATTTATTTTTAAGTTTAATTAAAAGGCTATCTAATGGGGTTTATCATACACTGTCTTGCTGATGTCATTAACCCCAAGTCTATTCCACTGATCCTCCCCTCTGTCTCTTAGCCAGTACCATATTGTTTTGATGACTGCTGCTTTATAGTATAGTTTAATATCTGGTACTGCTAGGCCCCCTTCCTTCACATTTTTTTTTTCATTATTTCCCTTGATATTCTTGATCTTTTGTTATTCCAAATGAAATTTGTTATAGTTTTTTAATTCAGTAAAGAAGTTTTTTGGTAGTTTGATAGGTATGGCGCTAAATAGATAAATTAATTTGGGTAGAATGGTCGTTTTTATTATGTTAGCTCCTTCTACCCATGAGCAATCAATGGCTTTCCAATTGTTTAGATCCAGTTTTATTTGTTTGGAAAGTGTTTTGTAGTTGTTTTCGTATAATTGCTGTGTTTGTTTTGGTAGATAGATTCCCAAGTATTTTATATTGTCTAGGGTGATTTTAAATGGTGTTTCTCTTTCTACTTCTTGCTGCTCTAATGTGTTGGAAATGTATAGAAATGCTGATGATTTATGTGCATTTATTTTGTATCCTGCAACTTTGCTAAAGTTGTTGATTATTTCTGCAAGCTTCTTAGTTGATTCTCTAGGATTTTTTAAGTATACCATCATATCATCTGCAAAGAGTGATAGCTTAGTCTCCTCCTTGCCTATTTTGATACCTTCAATTTCTTTTTCTTCTCTAATTGCTATTGCTAGTGTTTCTAGTACTATGTTGAATAATACAGGTGATAATGGGCATCCTTGTTTTACTCCTGATCTTATTGGGAAGGCTTCAAATTTATCCCCATTGCATATGATGCTTGTTGATGGTTTTAGGTATATACTGTTTATTATTTTTAGGAAAGGTCCTTCTATTCCTATACTTTTCAGTGTTTTCAATAGGAATGGATGCTGTATTTTGTCAAAGGCTTTTTCAGCATCTATTGAGATAATCATGTGATTTTTGTTTGTTAGACTGTTGATATGGTCAATTATGTGGATGGTTTTCCTAATGTTGAACCATTCTTGCATTCCTGGTATAAATCCC
>NC_058133.1:307594561-307656462 GCF_016433145.1 Gracilinanus agilis
GGAGAGATTAGGTTTAGATCAACATCTCACACCCTACACCAAGATAAATTCAGAATGGGTGAATGACTTGAATATAAAAAGAGAAACTATAAATAAGTTAAGTCAACACAGAATAGTATACTTGTCACATCTCTGGGAAAGGAAAGATTTTAAAACCCACCAAGAGTTAGAGAAAATTACAAAATATAAATTAAATGGTTTTGATTATATTAAACTAAAAAGCTTTTGTACAAACAAAAACAATGTAGTCAAAATCAGAAGGGAAACAACAAATTGGGAAAAAATCTTCATAACAAAAAACTCTGACGGGGTCTAATTACTCAAATATACAAGGAATTAAATCAATTGTATAAAAAATCAAGCCATTTCCCCAATTGATAAATGGGCAAGAGACATGAATAGGCAATTTTCAGGTAAAGAAATCAAAATTATCAATAAGCACATGAGAAAGTGTTCTAAATCTCTAATAATTAGAGAAATGCAAATCAAAACAACTCTGAGGTATCACCTCACACCTAGCAGATTGGCTAAAATGAAAGAAGGGGAGAGTAATGAATGCTGGAGGGGATATGGCAAAACTGGGACATTAATGCATTGTTGGTGGAGTTGTGAACTGATCTAACCATTCTGGCTGGCAATTTGGAACTATGCTCAAAGGGCTATAAAAGAATGCCTGCCCTTTGATCCAGCCATACCATTGTTGAGTTTGTACCCCAAAGAGATCATAGATAAACAGACTTGTAAAAAATATTTATAGCCGTGCTTTTTGTGGTGGCAAAAACCTGGAAAAGGAGGGGATGTCCTTCGACTGGGGAATGGCTGAACAAATTGTGGTATATGCTGGTGATGGAATACTATTGCGCTCAAAGGAATAATAAACTGGAGGAATTCCAGGTGAACTGGAAAGACCTCCAGGAACTGATGCAGAGCGAAAGGAGCAGAGCCAGAAGAACATTGTACACAGAGACTGATATACTATGGTAAAATAGAACGCAATGGACTTCTGTACCAGCAACAATGCAATGACACAAGACAGCTCTGAGGGATTTATGGTAAAGAACGCTACCCACAGTCAGAGGAAGGACTGTAGGAGACGAAATGTATAAGAAAAACAACTGCTTGAACGCATGGGTTGAGGGTTGGGCATGTAGACTCGAAACTACCACACCAATGCAATTAACAACAATTTGGAAATAGGACTTGATTAATGACACATGGTAAAACCAGGGGAAATGTGCATCGGCCATGGGTGGGAGGGTTACACGGGGTGAAGGGGAAAGAAGGAGCATGAATCATGTAACCATGTTAAAAACGAATATTAATAAATGTTAAAAAAAAAGAAAAGGCTATCTAATTACAAAACTAACCCTCTTATAAGAGCCCAGTATGACCATTTTTCTAGGTAGAAATAGCTTTCCTGCTTATCTAATAAGTGGGGGAAGGGAGAAGAATATAAAAAAAGCATTTATTTTATACTTATATCTATATTGCTCTCCCCAGAGATTTCTTCAATCCATGAGAAATTAAGGTAATGTCTAGATCTAGAAGTAGGTCAGCAACCAAGCTGAAACTTCTTTGTTCTGTTAGACAAAATAGATAGCATTCTCCTAATATTTCTTTATTTGTTTCCCAGAAAATGCAAAAATGGACATTATGCCATTATTAAAATTCTTGAATGCTTTTTGTTCCTTATCAAAGTACTCTGTAAACTCTAGATCATGAAAAAGCCATCAAATTGCAAGTATATTAAGGAAGAATTATTAGTTGCAGGAGTAAATTGAGTCATCTCTGATGGGATCCAAGAGCAGCTCATGACTACTATCAGTCGTCATCAGTCAATCTAATACTGACATCTAATGAGGATCATTTATAAAAGCGGAAGAAATGTGCGCAAATAATTTATTTCAACTGAGAAATTTTTCACAGTTCAACCTGCAAACCTTCTTCTTAGAAAAGGAAAAATGTCCTTTCACTAACATGGAGAACTAGAAAACTCTTAATTGGTAGTTTCATAGTTAAAGTGTGATGGACCATTCATGTATGTTTGCCATCTGCCATGACTACAGATTGAAGCATGCTCATCTATGGGTAAGAAAAATTACTTCCAGCTGAGAGCAGAGAGCTTTGCCTCACTCTAAATCCTTCAATTTATCAGTCTTGAAGAATAATTGCTTAAATCATAATTGAGTACATTGCAGATAAAACATTAAGAAAGAAGAATCCCTTTCAGAAATGATAAAGTATATTACAATGTGATCTATTAGTACGTATGTATGTTTTAAAGTGTATTCTGAAATAAATATAATAATAATAGCTAACATCAAATAGTGCTTACTATGTGCTAGAGATTGTGCTAAATGCTTTGCAATTAATATCTTATTTGATAATGACACCAAGAAATATGACATTTGCTTTGGAGAAGGAATTGGCAAAATATTGACTATTAGTTCATATATGGCTGTGAAGTGTTTAAGCAAATAAAACTTCCTTTAACATAAAAAAATATATTTTATTTGATCCTTACAACTCTGACAAATAAATTCTACAATTATATCCCCATTTTGCAGATGAAGAAACTGAGGTTATCAGAGGTTAAATGACTTGCTCAAGGTCACACAGCTAGTAAATATCAAAGGTCAGATTTATATTTAGTTCTCCCTGATTCTAGGCACAGCAGTCTATCCATTGCACTACTATATAAAAGTATAATTAGAATATATTGCCTATTTGAGATATATGCATCCTACTTTTATATCTCAAGTTAAGTTATATGTTGCTAAGAACAACAAATGAGGCAAGTGAAGCCCAGAAACATTAAGAAATGCCTGAAATTGCAGGCTAATCCTAGCTAAGATTACAATATTTCTTTTTTTACTGCCAAGATTTTCAAAATGGCCACACTCTGAAACATCTGGGATCCCCCAAAACCTAGGAAGCAGTCATCTAGACCTGTGGTTCCCAAACCCTTTAGCTATCTTGCTCAAGTTCTTTCATTTATTTTTAACCTATTTAAAAAATTTCCTTTCTTTGACTTTTCTAATTGGTATGAGACAAGGAAGAACCTTAAATATGTGTGTGTGTGTGTGTGTATGTGTGTGTGTGTGTCCTTTCTGGCATACTATATTTGCTTCATCTTTCTTCTTTTCTGACTTTTTATTCCCCTTTGTCAGACTTGTTCACAGTAATTCAAAAGTCCTTGTTCACCAGTGCTGACCTCTGCTGTGTCTTGTTCTGTCTTTTAAAGGCAAAAAGAAAGACCAATAGAGAAAGAGAGTCAGCTAATCTGTCAGCTCACTGTGATAGGCAATAGAGTGGGGTGACACCTGTCACAAGAGTCTGTCCTCTTGGGGCTCTGTCAGACAATCACCAGAAGGTCCTTGGATTCTTCCAGCTCGATACCAGTCAGCTTGCTCATACTCCATAGGGAAGTGCCCATCAAATGCCTCCAGATATGAAAGGATCTCTCTCTCTCTCATACCAGTTTATATAAGATATTTTGTAGAAAAGATATTCAAGAAAAATGTCTAATCCTATGGGATACCAGTATTGACATCTGCTATTATTATAACAGACCTAGTGGTGCCTTGCATTAAATGAGTTCTTAATAAATATTAGTTGATGTACTCTAGTAAATTAGTTCTCTTATACCATACAAGCATAGGAGTTAGGGAATAAGTGGGTACATGGATGAATGAATGAATGAACAAATGAGAAATATTTAATTCACTTGTTTGCTATGTACCAAGAATTTTATTAAGCACTGGTATGTATACCCCTGTTCCCTCCTAGAGGGCCATCCTATATTACAAATAATATATGTTTGAGAAAAAGAAAAATGGAATAAAAACTAGCAAAACTCATCAATACATAGAATTAGGTTCACATTTTCTACCATTTGTCTTGAATTTTGTTTCCTGAATTAGGATTTTTTGGGGGAGAAAGGGGGCAGGAAGAGTTATTACTCTTCCCGATGAGGGCAGAACATTTTCTCTTCTTCTTCTTTTTTTTTTTTTTTTTTGCTTAATTTACTTAATTTTTACTTAATTTACTTTAAGAGCATCCTGTTCCCAGAAATTCTCTTTCCCTTACTCAAAACTCTCCCTGCATTTGCCATTCCCCCCCCCCCCGGTTTTGTCTTAATAAACAGAACTTATTAATTCTGTTTTTACTGCCTTTTATCTATTTATCTACTTTTCTTTTTCAAGTAGTCAAATAAAATTCCTGTTCCTCTCTTTTTGTTTTATTTTTTTTATCATTTTCTATGCCTTTTTCAAAAATCAATTCATTTCTTAATCTCTTCAATGATTCTTTTTTCCCCTTTCTTGTCTATTCAGTTCAATATATGTATATTAACCATCTGCAATATGCCAGGTACTGTGCTAAGCTCTGAGGATACTACTAAGAAAAAGAAACAGTCTCCCCCCTCAGGGAACTTACAACCTAACAAGGGAAGATGAATGGAAACTGAAAGGGGAAGAGTATCAAAGTGTGTCTGGCTAGGCACAATGTCCCATGGAATCAAAGCCAAACAAGCAGATGATGGAAATGAGTTACTGGAAAGATTGTGAGACCTCTATATAGAAAATCTTCAGGAAGAGTTTAGGGCTCTGCCCTCTAATCAGAAAAGTGTAGAGGCCCAATCAGTCTATTCTAGACTTTTATTGTTTTGAGTTTCTTCATCTAAACAATTTTTATGTCATAAATGTAATAAAAGATCTTGGTGTAAGGAAGCCCCACACATGGCAAAGGTCCCGTCTTTCCCTGGGGAATGGGGAAGCAGAAAAAAGGAAGCAGAACCTCTTCCCTGACCCCTCTTTATCAAGGGAGACTTTAATTCCTTTCAAGAAGGGAAGAAGATCCTTATGGCCAGAGCCACTCTTCTCTCCTCAGAGAAAGGGAGTATTGGATTAGCAATGTAGCTATCTGCTCTCTTAAATATTGTTAGAGGATATGATCGGGTTAAATCTAAATTATGATCATTTACTCATTAAGCTCTACATCCAAGACTTGACTCCTTTCTGACTAAATACTAATCTGTAATTGAACACACAAAGAGATTAGGGAAGAAACCCATTTATCCAAATAATAGGAAAACAGAAATCAGAGAAGGTTTACAACATAGGTGAATATATGCCAGACAATACAGAGTGAAGGAGGCTCTCCCATTTGGAGTGAGATAACAGGTCAAAAGCATCCCAGATCGCAATAATGAGGAAACTTCCTGAAGTCTCTGAATGGCAAAGTAGAGACCCAGGAAATGATGGACAATTCCAGCTCCTCTCAAGTCTTCCCAGTCTTTTCCTTCAGCAACCTGAAGGGGGATGGGCCTCATTTATCTTTCTTTAAGAGGTCTTAGGAAAGCCAAAGCTCTCTGTGGTCATTAACTCCACCCCAGCCTAAGGGCAGGGTATTCCTCTACATCAATGTGGAAAGTGTCCAATACCAATTATCTCTAGGTCAGGCGTTACATCCATGCAGATTCTGACCTTTCTTTTTTTGTTGTTGAAGTATTGTCCCATGATAGAATTTTTTTCTATGACCTTGATTTTTCCTTTGACCACTCTATGATTATTTTTTCTCCTATTTGTCCTGAAATCTTTTTGCATCCATGTTCTCCCACCCTTTGAGATGTCATTTGCCTCTGGAACTCATATATTTCTTTGTAGTCAGAGAGGTACAACAGTCTCTGAGGTAGTATCTCTTAAGCACCAAATCTCTTGCAGATTATACCTAATGTACCCATCTACTATTATGAACTAATTTCTCTCCCCTCACAGAAATGTTCTTTATGGGGCCCCCTGCCACCACTGAATTGAGATTTTCTTCATTCTTTTCCCATTTCAATTTCACTCTTTATCACCTCATCCTTTCCCCTGTAAGCCCTCTTCTTCCTGAAAGACTGCAAGAGTTATTTTTCCCTTAAATTTTACTAATAACTTGATCATAGTAAATTCTTCTCTTTTCTTTTCATCCCTTTTTTTTGTGCCATCCCATTTTACATGTCAGCTCCCCCCAAACAAAAATAAAATGCTTCACAGAGTTCAGTATAATTCAGTATAATTGGAGGTGATAATATATTTTGGAGGGTATAATTTGCAAGGGGGATGGAAAGGCCATATAATTTAGTGGTATATTAGATGACAATGACTATAGGTCTGGAGGGCAAAGTGATAGAGTAGATGGTAAGATGCAGTATATTTATAAGGCAGAAAGTTCTTTGTTTCAATTTACCTTTTCTCCATCAAATTTAATTCTTATGAATAAAAGACGATTAAACATAAGCTACAAAATAAATTATGTATTCCTTCATAGTTTTACCCAAAAGATGTATCCCAGAAGGTAAATCAAGACTAGACTTGACCAATCTCAAGTACTACATCAATAAAATTCTCACATCTAGCTCTGATTGAAAGATATATTCTGCATGAGGAGAATCCTTCATTCAAACAAAATCTATTGTAGTTTTAACAAAGCAAAAGAAAGGTACCTTCATTTCTGATTCAAAAAAGTAAATGACATTCCTATTTCTATTATTTGAAATAATCTTCTAAAACAGAAACTACTCAGAGATTATTAAAATATGTACACAAAACCTTTTTTAACCTCAGAAGCTTTTCTTAACATTGCTGAATATATAAATGACAACTATCCTTTCTTACTCTCTGTTCTCCCCTCTCCTGCCTCTACTTCTTTGCCTCTTTCTGTCTCTCTCTCTTAGTCTCTTACTCACTTTTAATTTTATTAATATTTTTAAACCATTATATTACATCTTAGAATCAATACTGGGTATTGGTTCTAAGGCAGAAGAGTGGTAAGGGCTAGTCAATGGGGGTTAAGTGACTTGCCAAGGGTCACACAAGCTAGGAAGTATCTGAGGCCAGATTTCTATTTTCCATCTCTAGGCCTGACTCTCAATCCACTCACTCAGCTTTTTTCTTAATATTTTCTTAAGAATTTTCTTAATATTTAAATCAAATCAACACTCAAGTAAAAGAAGAAAAAAATTCCTTAGTCTGTATTTTTTGAGTATGATTCCTGTTCTTTTTAATTTTTTTCTCAAGTTCTAGACCTGTTCTTCTGTCCTATGTCTTGTAAAATTTTCTGTTTCTTCTGCCACAGAATTCTCTGAAAATAATCACTGTTCACACAAAGCCTTTGAGCTTATAACTGAAGCTTCAAGATGTCTTTCAGGCTTATGCCTACACAGAGAATATTATAGTCATTAAATCTAGAGTATAGAAATTCATGAATAACTAAGCCTCCTATGCCCTGATCCACTTAACAGAATATATCTTCAAAAGCTTACACCTTCCCATTGCCACTGAATGTTTGCCATATCCTGCTTTCCCTGGCTAAATTACCTTTAAGTCTTATCTCCTGCATGAAGTCTTTCCTGTGTGAGCCAAAATAAGGTCAGAACTTTTTTTTCCCCCTTAAACTCCATTGAATGAGAATTGCATACATCCATTAGCATAATAACCATGGATACCATTCTTCCCATGGTTTGTTATGTATTTTATTACTTCTCATGGATTGGATTGGATTTGGTACTGCATATGTGGAGGTTTTACTTTCTGTATCATTGTCTGCCTCGCTATTTTTAGAGAATCAGTGGCCCCATAACATAGTTAGAAAGCTAATATCTAGTATTAAGTAATTGGTAATCGTCATTACTACTTGACAGGACCAAGTTTTCACTTATTTATTTTGTCCAAGGTCCATATGGTCTAGGTGACTTTGAGAAATTTCGTATTCAAGGTCACATAAGAAAGAGATGTTGAGCTAAATGCTATTAAGGATTGCAGTTCAAGCTTGTCTCTTTGTGTGTTGTTATATATATTCTACTTTAAATAGAGAAAGGCAATAGCCTTGAGTCTCATGGTAATCATTAGTAAATAGACTTTAGGAATGGACTAACAATGACATACCAGCCTGAAGGCAGCTGACTGATACAAATGGATCTGTACAGTCACTCACATATGTCCCTCTTTCTCCAAAGGCCCTAATTTGGCCTTAGGTTAATAAAATGGCCAAGGGCACAATGGCCTTTAAAAGTCCTAAAACAAACTGACATCTATAATAGAGAAAAATTTCATCAAATAACTAAAATAGAAATTGGGTCTGGGGGAGGTAGAATGGCAGTATTTAAGGTAGATCTGGAAATTTGTTTCCTGAAAGTGGAGACTGATAAAGGCTTAGTTTCTGAAGCCTTTTTTTTTTAATAAATCTGGCAGATATAGAATGGTTCAATGAGAGGATCACTGAATTTAGAGCAAAGAACCTTGGTTTGAATTCTAATTCTGCCACCTCCTTCTTGTGTGACCTGGACAAGTGATTTCCCCTATGGGTTTCAGTTTTGTCATCTAAATAATAGCAAGATGGAAATAGAATACCTCTGAATTCAATTTAACCTCTAAATTGATGATACCATGACTACCTCAAGAAACAATCCATCTGAGACAGGGTAGATAGCTTTTATGACCCAAGAAATGTTTCTGACCCCTTATTTCCCAGGATTCTCTGAAACTCATTTTTAAAGCTTTCATTTTATTTTCTTAAAATACCAAAGAAAAAATGTATTTTTCTTACTGTGGACTCATTCTCCTCTGCCTGGGTACCTCCTCTGAAACTAATTCACTTGTCTCAATCCACTCTCACCTCCAGGTTATTGATTTTGGCTGACATTCAGTTCAACCTGTTATCAATTCTCTTAATCATCAGAAAGACAGGAAGGGAGGGAAATGCTAACACCATTGCCTTGCACTACGGTATAGAACAATTTCAGGTCATTCTTTCCACCAAATATTGGTCTTAGCTTTTGTTATAGCCCAGTTCAGCTATTTGCAAACTTTGCTAAGAGAATATTATGAAAGTAGCTCATATACCCCAAACCATAGTGAAGTTAGATTTCTCTATTTGAAGACTGAATGCAGCTAGCTGTTTTCTTCTACCTATTCCCTATCCAGATGTCTTATTTCCCCCTAATATTACTGTAAAATAATTTATGCTCAGCAAAGTCTAAATAGAAGCAATTCATAAAAGGCTAAAATATTATTCAAGAAAGCAGCAAGCGAGACCAAACACACACATGGCAAAAATTAGTAGGAAACAGGGAAAAGATGCATTTTCAATTTAGTCTTACAAATTATAATCAGTTCAGCTAGGAAGTCTTAGCTAGTAACAAATTGGTTTCAAGTGAGCAAAAGCACAGATGATACACTATGGGGCAGGCAGGTGTATGCCACCAAGGAAAAAATCTCTGGATAGATTCAAATAACTGAATTGTAAATATCAGTTAACATTGCAGGGAAGGGATTGGGTTCTAGTTGCTGCAGTTCATAAAAACAACACTTCCTGTATTTGTAATAGAACTATTCAGATTCAAAGAGAGTGAATGAATGAATGAATGAAAAATGTATTAGTACTTATTAAGTACAAAGCATTGTGCTAAGTGGTGGGGACACAAACAAAGAAGAAAGTCCTTGCTTTCAAGGAGTTCCCTTTCTTTCAAGGAGTTCCCTTTCTAATGGGGTAGACAATGTATATGAAAAGGTTCAGTTAGAAAAAGATGGGAAGTTTCCATGATCCTTAAGGTACAATAGCAAAACAGAGAGTAATGCCTCTTCTTTAATGTCACTTTCACTACTAAGATTATGTCCATTTCTGATGTTGACTTTGATAGAAATAACTTTATTTTCAGTAGCTGTGTTTCTGGCACCTACTGGAAAAATTTACAGGCTGTGTCTCCACAAGGGTCTTCCCAGAATCAAAGAAAGATACCTATCTTTCCAGAAAAATTGCTACAGCGCAGAATCTAAGTAAAATACAGGATATAATAAATAAAATCTAAATAAAACACATCTTAATACAAATAAAATGCAGGACAAGGATTTAAATAAAAGTTGTCATGTTTAAGGAGATGAGGCAGGTAAAGAGTATATAAATTTGACTATAGTGTAGTTCAACATTGGCTAAGTATTGGCATACATGCTGGCCTACATGGGGTGGGGAGGGAGAGGACATTTTTTTGCATTCCCTGCCCCTCTTTTCAGCTGCCCAAAGCAAGCACTTCCTCTTTTCACTCTCTGGAGTAACTGAGGTGGGGGAGGCTTACAGGCAGCTTGAAGTTGTAGTTTGGGCATGCAAACCTGGAAACATTTGTCAGTGCTGGTCTAGTTTCTTAACCTGTATTTCAATTCTAAAATTTGGAGTTTGGCAATATTTTTTCTAAGTATGTTTTTAATTGAACAATTCAAGGAATTTATGGAAAAATAAGAAAGTGACAGAGAAGGTATTTTGCAAAGGATGAACTACTGATAACCAAGGAGACATTTGTATATCAAGGAGAATTATGGGGCTTATATTTCAAAAAGAAACCATTTCATTCACTCCCATAGGTTCAATTATCATTCATGCACAAATGACTCCCAAATGTTTCTCAGCAGCACTAAGCTATCTTCTTCACGCCATGTTCTTTTCTCTAACTGCCATGCAGAAAACCTTGTCTGGAATATTTGGCTACCATCTTAAATTCAATATGCCTCAAATCAAGCCTGCCATCTTTAATTCTTTTTCCTTCTATACCCCACAACTGGTATCATTATTCTCAATGTGCCTCTTGTCCTTTTCTCTTCCTAATGCACTTCATTAATTTTATTACTTATCTTTGATGAAAATGCTTTTGTGATCCTATGCCTTCCTTGGCATGGAAAATGAAGAGATCAAAGTAATCAATAGTTATTTAAACATTCCTAGAAAAAGTGTGTGTTTTAGATACTTTAAATTAGAAAAAAAAATTCAGCCTACCTCGGAGGAATAATAGAGAGCATTTAGGATATACACTTTTGCCTCCCTCACATACTAATGAGGTAGAATATTTAGGCCTTCCAAAGAATACAGAAACAGACATCTACCTAACATTCTAGTCTGAAGTTCATATTGTTAGCATTTACTTTGAAGTTTCTTCTGTATGCATGCCATCGCTACATTAATCTAGGTATCATGTTTCCTGGCAATGATAAAGATTAACTAGCTACTATTTTTCATAAATGCCTTTGCCTAAAATCTGTTTTCTTCATTTAGGGGGCAGTACCTGGAAGGAATGTTATTTTTATTCAGTTGTTTGAATCCTGTCCAACTCTACAATCTAATTTGGAGTTTTCTTGACAAAGATATTGGAATAGTTTACCATTACCTTCACCACCACCTTATTTTACAAATTAGGAAACTGAGGGAAACCAGGTTAAGTGACTTACTAAAGGTCATACAGCTAGTCTGTGAGGCCAAGTTTGAATTCCAATCTTTCTGATTCTAGGCTAGATCTTTAATCCATTGTACCACCTAGCCCCTGAAGGAATGAGAGATACAAATTCATTTTGTTGTGGGTGAGTGAGAATGAAATACTGAAAAATAACAGGACTCTAAAATGAAAGAAGGCGAGAAATTCAGGAAAATAGTAGATGAGGACAGGAGGGCTTACCATAAAGGACTTGAGGGATTCCAAATGGCAAGAAATATTACCTAAAGGATTATACATCTGAACGTCAAGCACAACTCATCTGTGTGGCCTGATTTAGATTTCAGTAGGACTCTGGGAGGTCCCTCCAAGCTCTATTGTGTAGTCCCCAAAGTAATTTCATTTCTTCTATTGTTTTTTGTTTTATTATTTTGGATCTTACAAATGCCAGTATTCATGAGCATTTTCATAAACAAAAAAAAAACAGAAAAAAAGAAGAATATGTGTGAAATTGAGAATCTCCATTTCATCTTTGTTTTTTAAAACATATTATCTATCCGACACTTTAGTTCCAAAGCTACCCTACTTTGTCTACATTTTCCTCTAAATCTCTTCCTACTTTATTCAATGTACTTAAAAATATGCTTCATCAAAACTCTTATTTTTTTTAACAATAGTGTTATCCCTCCACACACAATGAAAAAAAAACCATCTTATAAGTAAGATAGTCAGGCAAAACAAATTTATGTGGTGGCCATACCTTAGACTTTCACCTCTCTGTTGACATGTAGAAAGCATCTCTCATTAATGGTTCTCTGAAGTTGTATTTGTTTTTAAAGTTGATTGTTTCATACACACACACACACACACACACACACACACACATAAACACACACACACACATAAACACACAATGTTATAATCTTCGGTAAATTGGTCTACTGTTTCTTCTTACCCAACTCTGCCCTCATTCATACAGCCATCCCAGGTTTCTCTGAAACCATCCTTTATATACATTTTAATGGCTCAATAATATTCCATTATCTTTATATACTCTAATCTGCCCGGCTTTTCCAATAATAATAATAATAATAATTCTTCGCTTCCAAAAACAGTGCTCTTATGAATAGCTCAATACATGCTATTTCTTTCCCTCTTTCTTTTACATCTTTATTGCATATATGTTGTAGTGATACTGTTGAATCTAAGGGCAAATCACTTCTCTGATCATCAGTTTCATTGTTTCACTATCCTCTGTCAGGAAAGCACTTTATAAACCTAATACACTATATAATTGTACATCTTGATAGTGATGGTAATACCTATTATGATTTCCTATGAGTGTCGATCATAATCAGACTTAAGACAAAATTTTAAATTATGGCTTTTTTTAGCTAATAGAATGTCTCAGTCCCATGAACATACATAATATTATAAGGTTATAGCATCTCTATGATTGATACTATAAGTATTTAGTATTCCTTTCGTTTTCTTTTTGAGGCTTGGTAATGCTAACTAAGAATAATTTATAACCCAGCTTGATGTTCTTTGTTCATGCTTGGGAGAATGCACTTTCTTTTGTTATGTGTTTTCTCTTCTGTCATCCATATGCACTATATTTTGCCATATTTTGAGTTAAATTTGAAAATGTTTTAATATGTCCTGAACTGTTTGTTGCAGTATGAAAACTTCTGCCTGACTTGTTTTTGAATTGAGAGCCTTCAAGATAGAAAAAAAGAGAGGCAGAGAGAGAAAACCATAAACACTTCAGTGCATAGAAATTTTCCTGTGCTACTGCACACGATGACTCAAAGTTACTGGAATACTTTACTTTTTTGTTATAAGTGACTTTATTTTTAAGTAGTAAGGGTTCTGAACATACAAAGTAAAAAATAATTTAAAATTATTGGAGTGCTACAGATTTTTAGGAGATCCTTCATTCTTCCAAATTGGAATTCCAATCTTTGTAGCACTCCAGTAACTTTAAATTGCTAAATGCTGTAGACCCAAAACTTGAGTCTTTCTCAAACAGCATTCTGTTTGAGTAGTTATTAAAACTACTTTAGTAATTCTCAGTCTTTAAAAAGGTCATGGCAAGATACCTAAATTCATTTGTGTTTCGAATTCTTAAGAAATGAACAGATATAACAATGCTATAGTAGTTCAACTTATAAAATCTTAACTTTTAAACTTCAACTACTCTAAATATTTGAATATATCAGAAATTCTCAAAAATATGTAATAATATGTAAGGAAAAATGCTATAAATTGTACATAGCTTTTACTGAATTTCTCTTAAACAGAAAAATATATTAATAGAGGTAGAATATAGTATCAAATCCTACCCCTGGAGATTACTATTCTAAGAGCTGTTAAGTCACAACCTTTGTACACTTTAGTTTCCTGATCTGTAAAATGCAAGTAATCCTACTTATATTATTTCATAATAGTGCTATGAGAATCAAGCACAATAAATGTATGTATATTATTGGGCAAATCTTAAAGCACTATATTAGTGTCATTTTCATATTATAAATCCATTCTTTAGGGTTGTGATATAAAAGTCAGATTGGTATCATGTGAATTTTTCAGCAGGGTGAAAACAGTCTCCTATTTTTGTATTTAAAGTAGCAGTTAAGATTACATGAAATTGGTAGCCTGGTTACACGTGCTTTCTGAAAACATCTGGGATGAAAATCCCTTCCAGAAAGCTTGAGTAAAATAAATCCAGGAAATTTTAATACCCATCAGGATAAAAACTGGGAAAACTCTCTTAATCTGCCTGAACCAAGCAAATTAGTATTATGGCTCATGTTCCTCATAATCTTGAACTCTTCTATAACCTCCTCCATGTTTTTTCTCATGTGCATATTTATGAAATGTACATATGAGCATGCCCACTCATGTGAGCACCTGTACATATTTATCCTTCCTTTTCTTTACATTAAGTACATCATGTACTTAATGCATTGTACTTTATATTGTAATTATTTGTATATATCCAATTATGAATTTATTTACATCATAATATAGTTTGGAAAACCAGAAACCATTTCCCCTTTGCTTACCCTTTTTTTTCATTGTTCTCATCTAGTTCTTCCACAGTTCTCTGCATGTAGGAGCTTTAATAAATGTTTGTAGAATTAAATTTTAACTGTCTGTGCTGTTTGACCTTGGGCCTCTCAAGTCCCTTCTAAATCCAAATCCTATGATCCTTTGATCTGAATTGTGTTAAATGGGAAGATTTCAGCATCTATCCTCAGTGTCTCGCCTCCTGAAGAAACTGCTTAATACATTTTGAAGCACCCCACTTCCATTTTTATGTAGTTACCTATACCTAAAATAGATAACTGCTAATCAACTTCAAAAAAGAAAAAAAATCCCTCCTCTTAGGCTCTAGTTTCTCTTTATTTGCAGTGGAATTCTAGGGTTCATTCTTTTGATACCACACTGTGAAACTAGACAAACCCAATAGTAGGTCCATCTTCAGACTGAAATGTGCCCAAAATGAATATATGAAACTGCATTTTTCTGATTGAATTTTGCAAGATTTCTGTAAATAACCTTCTTTCTCCCCCTCAAAGTAGAAATCAAAACAAAAAACACAAATGCCAAAATTAAAAAGAGAACAGAATTTTTATCACTAACAGTCTGTGCTGTTCTTAAGAGATGTCTGCATTTTTTTTTCATATTTTTCCCACCCCAAAATACTGGCCCAATATACAGACAAAACTGAAATGAAGAATTTGAAGAACTTGGCTTAATTAAAAAATAATACAAAGTGGGGGGGGCAGCTGGGTAGCTCAGTGGATTGAAAGCCAGGCCTAGAGACGGGAGGTCCTAGGTTCAAATCTGGCCTCAGACACTTCCCAGCTGTGTGACCCTGGGCAAGTCACTTGACCCCCATTGCCCACCCTTACCACTCTTCCACCAAGGAACTAATACACAGAAGTTAAGGGTTTAAAAATATATAAAAAAATAATAATACAAAGTACTATTTTCAGCTCCTTATTCTTGTGACTTTTCATAGGTAGTTTTCCTCATTGATATTGCATTCACTATCAATTTGTAGCTGTACAATAATCAAGATATTAAATAGACAAAGAAGGGGGAAATAGTATATGTACAACTGGTCAAGTGAAAAGGAATGACATAATTTGGTTAGATTCACAGGCCAAAACCCAACTTGATCCTATTATTTCTATGCTTCCTTATAATTTTCATGTAAATATTTATACATGGGAAAGTAATATCTGCCTCTTAAAATTTATATAACAGTTGGAAAATTCATTAAAATAGCTGCTCAAAAGTAATTTGAAGAATTTTCAAACAAGTAAAACTGACATGTTTTTCTCCATTTGCCAAAGAAGAAAAAGGGTCATCATCCTTATCACCATACCCCCAAGTGGGATTTCTTTTAGTAAGCAGCAGGAATTTAGCATATACTATATAGTATGCATAAAATATAACCTCTTGAAATCTTCATTTGCTTAATTTTGATCCTTTAACATTACATATTCTGTGCAGATGGAAGCATATGATTTATAACTTGTTTATTTGGGTATAAGTTTTAGGGTTTTAGTTTTATAAGATTATTCACTTAAAAAATGAATAATATGGAAACATGTTTTGCATGATAATATATGTATAATCCAGATTGAATTGCTTGCCAGCTCCAGAAGGAGGAAGGGAAGAAGAGAGGGAGATAATTTGGATTATATAACTTCAGAAAACTCATGTGGAAATTTGTTATTAATATTATCTTAATTTAAAAAATACACTTTCTGAGGGCATTAATAGGGAAATGAATTCTTTGATCTTTTGATGAGCCTATGAAAAGGTGTAAGCTCAAAGCTGTGAACCCAGTACTTTGGATTTTTGATGATCTATCTATTCTGTTACATGATGCAAAATTGTGCCTTTGAGGCTCTTTGAGGATGGACTAACTTTTTGAGAGGTGAACTCCAAGATGAATTGATTGGATTGGACTGTTGCCTAATATTATGAAATGAACCACGTGGCTTATAAAAGGAAACTAAGAGACATCTTTAGTGTCCCCACCCCATTCTTTTAGTACTTTGAATTCCTGAGAGCAAAACAGAACTAAAGATTGAAGTTAGATGAAGGAGAACGTAGATACAAACTCTGTTCAGAGATATACTAAAGTTGAGGTGGAGAAAGGAATAATAAGCCATAGAAGGCAAATGTGAAGTTTCCCCCCTGTGATTTGACTCAGTCTTTGTAAGTCCTGGAGATTGTTTTGTTGAGCTACTTTATAGAACCAGTCTATCATGGGATTCAAAGAAACAACCAAAATCCTTTGGGTGAGCAAGCTCATTAGGTCAGAGCACAGCTACCCAGCTTCCCTGGTCCAAAACCCAGCTCTCTTGGAAGTGACTGAGAACATCTACTACATAGACATACTGGTTTTATGTAAAAAATGCAAATGGAGTACACTTAAGAAAACTTCATCTTAATAAAAATTATGAAGACCTATAAAAATTATTATAGCAATAATATCCTCTGCTTATTTAGCACTTCAATTTTCAGAACATTTTTTATCTACCATCTTATTTTCCCATATAGGAATTTAGATAACGATCTGAACTTGTGATGTCATTGCTATGGGCTCCCAAATGAGGAAACTCTCTCTACCAATGAAGTTGGCTCTTCTGCAACTTATAGTCTCAGTTATCTTGAGTAAGAGACTTACTCAGCCGGTTTGTGTCAGAGGCAGAACTTGAACCTAGGTCTCCCTGGCTCCAGGGTTAGCTCCTTTTCTACCATACCATAGTGCTTCTCATCATTCCAATATAACGTGTAAATTATGAATAAATTATATTGAAGTAAATATTGTTTTCATTGATACTTAATTTCACATAGTGGCAATGACTGTAATAGAAGGTTTTCTATGCCCTTCATCTCTCCTTTCCTCTTCATTTTTGCCCCTCTATTTCTAATCTTAAAAATGTCTACCTATCCTTGAAATCCAAACTGACATTTCCAGAAAGCATGACCTGAGACATCCAAGAAATATGGTGAGAGCAACTTGGCAAAGTGAATGGAGGGCTCACCTTAAATGTAGAAATAACTTGGGTTCAAAATCCTGCCACTAAAAAGACTTGTACAAAAATATTTATAGTCACACTTTTTGTGGTGGCAAAAAATTGGAAAATTCAATTGGAGAATGGCGGAACCAATTGTGGAATCTGTTGTTGATTGAATATTATTGTGCTAAAAGGAATAATGAACTGGAGGCATTCCATGTGAACTGGAAAGACCTTCAGGAATTGATGCAGAATGAAAGGAGCAGAGCCAGAAGAACATTGTACACAGAGACCGATACACTGTGGTAAAATTGAATGTAATGGACTTCAGTACTAGCAGCAATGCAATGATCCAGGACAGTTCTGAGGGACATATGAGAAAGAACACTATCCACATCCAGAGAAAGAACTGTGGAAGTAGAAATACAGAAGAAAAACAACTGCTTGATCACATGGGTCAATGGGGATATGATTGGTAATGTAGACTCTAAACCAGTGGTTCCCAAACTCTAAACCAGGTTTTTTGGCCTACCTCCCCCTTTCCAGAAAAAAATATTACTTAGCGTCCCCTGGAAATTATGAAACTATTTATTGAACTCAGAATAGAATATAATACAAAAATGTATGGCCATCACCACTCTCCTGGATCACTGCAGCACCCACCAGAGGGTGATGGTGCCCACTTTGGGAATCACTGCCTAAAGGATCACCCTAGTACAAATATTAATAATATGGAAATAAGTCTTGATTAATGGCACATGTAAAACCCAGTGGAATTACTTGTTGGCTATGGCAGGAGGGGTGGAAGGAAGGGAAAGAACATGAATCATATGAACATGGAAAAATATTCCAAATCAATTAATTAAATAAAATTTTTCAATTCAAAATCCTGCCACTGAAAAATTCCAACTGCCAAAATCAAACATTCATTTGGTATCTACTATGTTCTAGGTACTATGCTCAGCACAAGAGACACAAAGTAAGGTAGAAACCATTCCCTGCCCTTAAGAGGTTCATAATCTAAAGGGGAAAACAACATATTAAGAAGCTGGAAGCAAGGGAAGCAAGAAGGGTACCCATTGCAAGGCCATGATAAATTCTTGCATCTTTGTAGGAAATAATCTGAGGAAGTATAAATTATAGAACTGATACCATCTTACAGGATGATGAGTTTTAACAGATGAAGGAAATTAAGCTGATTTGAGGAGGAAACAGGATGAATGAGATAAAATGACTTCCACAGGGTCACAGAGCTACTAAATGTTTGAGGCAAAAGTTAGACTCAGGTCATTCTGACTCCAGGTCAAGCATTCTATTCACTGTGGCACTTAGCAAACCTTATCTACTCTGGTGCCAAAAGAGCACCAGAAAACAGAATTAGAAAAATTGTATGGATTTTGAAATAAAGCAGATTTAGGAAGGAATAAGGAAAATCTCTTTTTAGAGATAAAAAAAGCCATCTAAAAATAAAAAGGGCTGCATTGTTAGGAAATGGGATATCCCTTTCATTTGAGATCTTCAAAGAAAAGCTGCATAACCTCTGAATAGACATGTTATAGTTGGGATTCTTATCATTGCATACCTGGAAGCTATTACAGTGCATAGCATATATTGGTGCCTAATATATGCTTGTTGTTTGCTTGATTTATCAAGTGTGGATTAAAGTGATGTTGTACTCTACATGGCCTTTAAATTCTCTTCCAGCTCTGGGATTCTATTATTGTGATTCTCCCTGTCAGTAGACACCTTTCCTTATTCAGATCTCTTATATTACTTGCTTACATCTCTCATACAATTATCATATATTTCATATTGTAATTATTTATTTCTGACACTTCACATTATATTGTAAGCTACATGAGAGCAAGAATTGTTTATAACTAAACTTTATATATCCCCTAACATAGTTTTCTGCCTATTGTAGCTCCTTAGTAAATATTGGTTGATATTCATTAAATATAGTTGAACAGAATCGACCGCAACAAGACACATATACTTATATATTGTACCTGTCAAGCAAACACACAGTCCATGGTATGTTTATGCTGGTTCTTAGGTTGCAGCATTATTTATTACAGAGAGTCTGCTAGGGCATGATGTAAAATGACAGATCCTTTCTATTATAGGGTAGCCTACTCCTTCCATTATGAAGACCTTGGTAAAAAGCTTTTCAGAATTTTTTGTGCTCATTTTTATCTACATTATGCTCATATAGAATACTACTTGTTCTTTTCTAAGCTTTTAAAGGATCTTATTCCTGACTACTGCAGCTAGGAAGAGATGAATTTAACAGCTTGAAATAAAATGTATGTGAGCTTTTAATTTTTTTAAAGTCAAAACCTCCCCAGTGAAGCTTTTAAGTTACAAAAATTACAACAAGGCACACCCACCCATCTTCCAAAGCTCCCTGTTACTGTAGAGGGTAGCATCATCCTTCCAATTACCCAGGTTCAAAAGGTTGGTGTCATCCTCATCTCTTCTCTCTCATTCAGCCCACATATCCAAGTAGTTGCCAAATCTTGTCAGTTTTATCTCCATAACATCTATTATATAAAATCCCTTCTCTCAAATGGCAGAGTCACTACCGTAGTTCAGACCCTCATCATCTCTTCCCTGGATTATTGCAATAACCTCTTACTTAATTTTCCTCCAATCTATTCCACCCAGCTTCCAAAGTGATTTTCCTAAAGTTCAGGTATGACCATAGCACCTCTATTCAATAAGCTCCACTGGCTCCCAATTACCACTAAGATTAAATGTAAACTCTTCAGTTTGGCATATAAAGTTCTTCACCACCTAGCCTTTTCTTTTCTTTATCACTATACTTATGCATCACCTGTCCTCCATCCTCCAGATACTCTGTGGTCAAACCACACTGGCCCACTTGCTCTTTTTGACACCCAACGCTCCACCTTCTATCTTTGTTTCTTTGGACTGGTTATCTTCCATGCTTTAACTGTTTTCCCTCCTAACCTTCACCTCTTAAAATCTCTAGTTCCAGGTTCAGTTTCTTCAAGATGCCTTTCCCAACCTATCCCCACCAAATAGCTAGAGTCTTGGTTTCTAAGGGCACAGTATGTCTTCTCTCTATGTATCTTAAGGTGCTCTCACATGCACTACACTTACTTTTTATTACTTTACTCTTACATGTACTTACTCTTTGTCTCTTCCATTAGAATGTAAGCTCTTTGAAAGCAAGGACTATTTTCCTTTTTTTTCCTGGGTATCCTTATTGGTTAATATGGTCCATGACACATAGTAAGCATTATTTAATGCTTTTTCAAAATGTATTGATTGGTATATGTTAATATATATTCCCCAAAATATCTACTTTGTATACTATTAGTTCTCAGAATAGATCCTTTTTTTTCTTGTTTGCTTGCCAGCTTTATGTTTCAAATACATTTGCTGTTGCCTGAAAAGAAAGGAAGAATATTTCCCTTTAAGGAATAAAACATATGAGTTTAGATTAGCCAGACATATTAAGTCAAGTACAATGAAAAAAAAAAACTTCTAGACTCTAAATTAGGGAATATATGGAAAGGTCTATTTTGGGGGGAGATGATGTAGAAAATTTCCGGAAACGAAACCTGAGAGAAATGATAGGATAACAACAAAAAAAAACTAACTCATTTTTTGTCTAGGGTTTAAAGGTTTTCCATTTCCTGAGAGACTCGTTTCCCTGCTTTTCCAGAAACTTCCTTAAAATGCTAGGCAGTTTTTCAGATCACTCCCAAGTTGGAGCCTCATGTAGAGGGAATTCCATAGGTTTAGTTCAATGAAGCTGTTAATAGACCTGAATCTTTTCATTTTCACTAATGTAGCATGGGATAATAAGGGAGATGGGGAGACAAGTATCTCAGCACCATTTCAAAGATCCCCTGCTTATTCTGCCCTGCAACTGGCATCTAATGAGTTTATGTAGGTACTTTAACCATATTGGAGCTCTCTACCCACAAACCACCTTAGTCTACTTACCTTCAAAAAATAGATGTGATATGAGCTGGTGAAGAGCAAATATATGAGTGGATTTTTCCGAGCTCAGGTATCATATATCAGTAAAAATAATGATGATCATAGACAGGCTACTTGTACATTTATTTTTCTCTCTCATACTACCTCATCTTATTTCTCATTTTTGTGGGAGAAATTCTTCTCCTTAGATTTATTTCTTTGTGACACTACCAGTATTCATTTTATAATCTAAGTATTTTGATATCTGCATGCATACCTCAGACACAACATGGGGTCGGCCTTTGGGCCAGGAAGACAAGGTATAAATTCTGCACATACCAACATTGTAGATATGGGCAACTCAACTCTCTGAACCTCAGCAACCTCTGAAACTATAAGATAAAAATGAATTACCCATTTGAATTTGTGAAGAGAATTTCTACATTTCTAATTTTGAAGTAATTCCTATATTACAGGCATCACAGAGTCAACCATCCCCTCCATGACCCCCCTCCCACTAAAGACACAAAAATACACACATACCTAGGGTTCCATCATGAATACACATTTTTTATTTGAAAACGTATTAAACCATTTGTCACATTTCAGATTAAAGAAATTGTCTTACAAAAATGCTTTAAAATTTAAGAAACTAATTAAACTATTGTATCTAACATTTTCTGGTTCTTAACAGTTGAAATGTTTAAAAATCCACAATGTCTATGTTTAAGCATGCAAACTATATCACTATTACATGCCATGCTCAGGATGAAAATGAGGTTGCTGAGAGATCTAGTCACATTACAGTAAAACTTCTTTATTATAGTGCTAATGTATAACCAGGACTAGAGGATTATAGGCTTATGAGAAAACAGTTAGGGTCTATGGAGCAAAACTGACCTTTCTTAAGCAGCATTAAATAATACAGTAGCAGAGATAAGTGAATATAAAGTATAATATAATGTAGACCTTTATTAAATAGTTCTCTTAAATCACAAGTGATGTGATTTGATCCATGAAATATTTGAATCCAGGTAGTAATATGCTACTCAGTAACAAGGTTCTATATTTTAATTTAGTATAGCCAAAAATGATAGGTCAGTTTTCTCTTTAAGCTTACCATTTCTCAGAATACTGATTCCTGGGGTTTGAGTAATTTTAGGTCCATAGCTGAATATCAGTCATTTTAATTTAAATAAAAAATAAAATCATAAGTCAGCTATCTTTGATGGTTAACTCAAATACTGGCTCTTTATTCCCTATCTGTTGAGTTCTTCGTATAAAGGTGATAACAGTTGCGAAAGGAAAAAGATGATGATGAAATTACAACCAGTGCTATTTACCAAGTTTTTGTTATTGTTGTTTTATTTTTGTCTTTATTGTTATTTTGCCTAAGAGGTCATGGTTTAAAATCCAGTGATTTTAGGAAAGAGTTGTAGGCTACCATTTTCCTTGACTTCATTTTCTTCTACATGTAGAGCCAAGATTTGAGATTGTGCTGTACAGCTCAATATCGAGCCCTTGGCAACCAGGAAAAATACTAGTAATTTGCTGAAATTATATTGATGATACAGAAAGTAATGCCACCTACCTTCAGTGACAGGTTCCATTGCCCCAATATTTAAATAGATGCTGCATAACTAATGTTACTTTATTCCAACTGAATTTTGCACAAATATTTTAACATTATCTTCAGGGAACTAATCAAACTAATAAATCAGAAGTGTGTTTTTTTTTCCCTTAGCAGATGGAAATAAAGCATTCTCTATAGAATATATCTGTGAGACAATTTTATTGGAAAAAGAAAGGTTTTGTGAATGTGTTAACTTGTATCTGCCTTATGGGGTCATTTTTTATTATACATGTATCCCACTGTATTCACAATGGATATATTTTTTAAAATAGTTGTGTTTAGTTGTTAATTTTAAAAAGACATGAGCAAAAAAATTTAATTTGAAACCCTAGTACTGGACTCATTAAAATATCTAAAGAAACTATTAGACTATACAAAATCTAATTTATTTGAAAGTGTGCATGGAGAAACTGTTTTGGTCTATTTTTATTAGACCTGTGCAAATAAGTATGAAATCTGATCTTCAGTGTCTTTTCAAATGTAGTAAATTTAAGGATCTGCAATGAAATGAAGTCAAAATGGTGCTTTACAATAAAAAGAAAATTTTAAGAGATAACAGAACATTTATATTTAAAAGCAGGAAGTATCTCTGTGTTCTCTACATATTCATTCCCTGAGTTGACAATATCCATTGAACTTAATGTCCTTTTCTCTCAGACACTGCCTGTCTGTTGGGGAAAAACTCAGGAGTGGTATGATTTTCAATTAGTATTTTGCTTTTCATATTATATTGGTAATAGACAAATGTTAGGTTTTTGGAGATTCACTGATTTCTCCATCTTTCCCATAGTAGACAAATAATAGTGTAATTATTTTTTCCTCATTTGATCTAATGATTTTTTTGTGGTCAGTCCATTTAAGTGAGATATCTGAGAATCATCAAATAATTATTTTGGTGTTCAAATTGTCCATAATATTTATATATTAAAGTTTTTATGAGTGTTTTTCTACAGCGTAGCTATTTCTTATTAAAATTATTATAATAGTGATAAAAAATCCAGGCTTTACTGTACCCTCAGCACAAGAGCTGGGCAGAATTATATTATGGAATCATTAAGTTATAATGAATGTTAGAAAATCAGTCATTCAAATCATCAGCAAATAATTATCAAACACTAGGTGCTAGAGATACAAATACAAAGTGAAACAATCCCTGCACTAAAAGAGCTTACTTTATAATGGAGACAAGTACAAGTCAAAGAATTAAGTATAAAGAGAATGCATGCAAATAAAGAGGGAGTAATTGAATATAGGGTGGAGATAAAAGGCACTAGAAAATAGAGGAATCAGGGAAACCCTCATGCAGAAAAATAGTGATGTCTTCTTATAGGTAGATATGAATTTTGAGACTCAAAGATGGGGAGGAAGTTCTTTTGAGGTATTAGGAAGAATGAAGAATCATTCATTCCACATGAGATCTCCAACTGAGATCAAGTAGAAGTGTTTTACCCAAGATGCACTTTTAGTTAGTGGAAGAGTTAGAATTATGTAATTTTGCAGAGATATTATAGGTTTTTTTCTTTTATACCATATAACCTAACCTCTGCCACTACCACCCTTGCTATGCTACAGATACAAAGAAATCACCAATGTCATTTCACAATAGTCAGGCACACATCATCACTAATGTTTATTTGTGGTATAAAATATAGTTTAATATTATTATACAAAAATAATGGTTCAGATTTATAGTTATGTCTTTTATAAACTAATCCAAATTCATCTTAAATGAATCAGCAAAACACCTAAGTTCCTCATCCTTAAAATGTGGAGATGGATCCTTTTCCACAGAAATCATACTTGATGAGCCCAGAGGTAATAAATGATTATCTTTATATATCTGATAATATTCATCTTAAAATAAGGGCTTAACCTTGTGTGAGAAACTTTCATTTACATAAAAACCACCAAAGAAAAAACTTAAAACAGCTAATAAAAATATCAATTGAACAGTTCAGCTTTTCTTGGCCTTGTGGTAAAGTTGTGTGAATAAAGCATTAGGCCCTTGTTGGATGATGTCATATGATATTATAGGTCACATCTTTGAAGTTAAAGATAATGCTATTCTTTCACTTTTATATATTTCACAATTCTAATAAGAATATCTTATGTTCATATGATAAATTATTTTTTTCACACTTTCAGATACTTTGAGATAATGTACTTCCTGAAACTAAATGTAACTATCCTAAAAATACTGTAGGCTCTGTTGTGAGTTGTCAAATGTGCCATGAGATGTTTGTGTGATCCATTTTATTTTTTTTTTGGCTATAGGGAGTTATAGGTAGTTATTTGATCTTCCAAGAAAGCCATGTGTTCTCTTCTGAGCCAAACTATGGATGAAAAGCTTCCTTGTCTGAGGCCAGATTATGAGATGAACAAAAGAGAGAATTTTTGAAATTCTGACTGGTTCAAGTGTTGAGAATTTTGGTCTATTTTGTCTTTTTTTCCTTTTTATTCTTATTTCCTAAAGACTCTGGAAAAATGGTTGTTGAACCTTGAGTCTTTCAGTAGTGTTTTTTTTTCATCTTTTAGCAATAGAATATAAGTATTCAGAGTGGAATTGATCTCAGAGTTGCAGAGTATTATTTACTTTATTAAAATTATATGATCTTTTTTTCTTTTTACTTCAATAAATACTGGGGTATTTTATTTAAACTTATTATTGAAATTATATCTACCTATATTCATATCCATAACTGCATAGATATAGCTTTTCACTTTTGAAGACTATGGTTGTTATGACTAATATTCTCTGGAGATTATATATTAATTTAGAATTATTTATTAGTACAAATTATAGAGAATCACATGATCGCCTGACTACACCTAATCAATCTGAGTTTGCCACACTCATCTACCCAAAAGTGACTATACAAGCATGTCTCTAGCATCAAAGCACCAAGAGCTGAAGAACCTTCCAGAAAAGCCCTTCCCATTCCTTAGTCCCTTCTGTTATGAAGCTATTGATGCCACTGTTTCTGGGTCTCTCTAGTTGGAAAGACTTGACCTGAGTCAGGGTAAGAGCCCAGTCTTCTGGACTCCAGGATCAGACAGGACTTAGGGCCAGCCTCTCCCTGGAGGCAGGGAGCCACAAGGCCTCTGGTATCTTCCCATATTATGCATGGGTTCCTAGTCAAAAGGTGGTGCTGATACCAACCAAAATGGGTTTTCAAATGGAAAAAGAGGCACAATTTATATTAAATTCACATGTGGTTTTACAATCAGTATTTCCTTGAATATTTCCTTGGCCATTCCCATGATCAATATAGTAACTCCCTCTTTTCCTGAAGTTCACTATCCATCCATACTTCTCAATCATTGTGATTCTGCCCTTATTTTCCCATAAATCCTGCCTACTCTACACATTTTTCAATTTCTATGCCTTTGTTCCCACTGTATACTTGCTGTGTTTACCTCCCATAACTAAAGCAATTAAAATTACATTTATTCTCTAAGGTCCATCTAAAATCCTATTTCTTTCATGTAACATTTTTTGAACTTTGTCCCACCCTTAAAAGAAATATGTATCCTCTCTCCTTTACATTCTTGTTATAATTTGCTTAAACCCCTAACAAATTGTATTTAGCATTTTATTTTGCATTCTATGCATGTTTATCCCCTATAAGATTAGTCTCTTTAAGTTCAAGGATTGTCACATCCATCTTTTTTTATTACTCTAAGAACCTAGGACAGTGCCATTCACATAGTATGCTCTCATTAGAATCATAAATAAGAAACTTGAAGGGACCTCAGAGACCATCTTTGTATTCTTGATCATCAAAATGAGGCCTAGAAAGGTTAAATAAGCTAGTGTCAGAAGCAAGATTTGAAAACAGGTCCACTGACTTTATAGTGAGTACTCTTACACTATGTCACATTACCTTTATTGAAGTGAAAGAAAGGACATGAGTGGGTTTTAAATGATCAGTAGACTTTCAAAAGGTTGAAAGAAAGAACATTCCCAGTCTAAGAATTACATTATTTAAAGAAGCAAGAAAACGCAATATTGCTTCATGAAATGGCTAATAATCTAGTTGATTGGAGCACAGTGCAAGAGTGTTAACTGTAATGGGGATAATTTGAGGAAAGGTGTGTGGTAAAAGGGGATTTTGAAGGGAGGTTGTCAGGGACTTGCTAGGTAAGTAATATGGGTTACAGGTAGGCTGGAATAGGGAGATTCAGAATATAATATGGGCTGAAGTCAGGGAGTATAGCACTAAAGGTAACAAAGATTTTCTTGGAGATGGGAAACATAAACAGGTAATAAAATGGAGACAACCTCAAATGACAGGCTCAGGAAGTTGGAGTTTTGCAGAAAAAAAGGAAATGCTTACAATTATACATGGAAATGATTGACATATTAGTGTTGTTAGGCATATATTGGAGGAAAGGTACTATTTAGAAGATTATTAAAAGTGTCCAAGATTGAAGTACTGATGTCCTGTATTAAGATGATAGTAGAGGTACAGATCAGTAGGAAAATTAGCAACTTCAAGATTGTAGTCCTCATCACTTTGCATTGATCAATCCCCAATCTCTCACGATTTGCTGCTTTATCCCATGCTGTTGGCAATTATGTGACCAAGAAATAATGAGTTTAACAAAAATAAGTAGTTGTTATTCATAGCAAGTAAGGAAACTGTAATAGAAGATGTAGGTTGCCTTGACGAGGTCAAATCAAATGGCCCAGATCAGTTAGATCTTCAGTTGTCTCACTGGCTCCATCCTCTGTCTGATGCATCCTGAATTCAACTTCCAAACTCAATTCAATGATGCATCCAATTCAACTGGAGTTCCTCAAGCATAGTACAAATCACTCCTCTGCTCAAAAAGTTCCAGTGACTCCTATTTGTCTCCAGGATAAAACATCAACTCTACTTTTTCTTTCAGAAAGCCTTTCACAATCTAACTGCACTTTACCTTTCCAGAACTGTTTCATATTACTCTTTTTCATGCTCTGTATTCCCACATAAGTACAATGCAGCCAAACCAGACTGCTTGCTAATCAATGTATAAAATATTCCATCCCTCATTACTATGATTATATCAGGCTATCCTCATGCCTGCAATGGCCATCTTTCTCACTTCTGACTCAAGATTCCTACCATCTTTCAAAGCTAAGATTTTACCAAACACTTGTGCCTTCTACATGTCAAGTACACTGTTGCTTGCGTTTAGTTGACTCTTCCTTGAAATAAGATCACACGGAACATTCAACTCATAGGAAAGAGAATACAAGAAAGTAAATAAAAGCAAAATAAAGACTACTGGTCAGTATTCTATCTACTTTAACTGGGAAGTTAAGCATTCTAGATACTCTCTGTTCTTCATAAAAGAAAAGGTGGAATGGAAAGAGCCTTTACCTGCTTAACTCATGAAAAAGAGGAGGAAAAGGAGAAAGGAAAGAAGAGAAATGAAGATAAATTCTCTATTTAAACCAAGGAGAAAAAAATCATTAGGAGAAAGACCTTACACTAATCACCCTCCAGACAGAAATATGTACACTGGGGACAAAGTCTAACACCTCCAAAACTAGGAGGCTACACCACAGACTAAGAGAATCTTCACCCCCACTGCTCTTCCCCTCCTGTCACACTGAACTAGGGAATAAAAACAAATCAGAGCCTTATGGAAGGGACTGGAATTTGTCCGACTAGTTTCCCATTTATAATGTCATAAGCATAAAAGTTCAATTAAGAAGGTTATATAGGGTGTGGAGATTTCTGGCATTTAAGTTTGCTAGCCTTGATTATTTGAAAAAAATGGACAAAGTACCAGACTAGAGGAATGGACATGACTAGAGCACAGACAGCTTTTGACAAGAGAAGACAGACTGAAAAACTGAAATGTTATTAGTTTTCATTTTGATTTTTTGACTACCACAACTGTCTTCCTAAATATATTGTTATATCAATTTTTATTTTTTATTTCTGCATATGAAAGCATAAACATCACAAAGCAAAAACTTATTTATCTTTTGAAGTTTGGAGTTGGGAAAACTAATATTGATTTCAGAAGAAAAAATCCTGCTAATAATAAAAGTTGCACTACATACAGAGAATCTTGTCACATCTAAACATTAATCTTCCATTCATCTTATGATGGATATAAACATAACTCTACCAGATATTGAAGGTAGACAAATTGATGTACAGAGAAGATATGTGCTTTGCCAAACCTCATAAATATTAGATCTTAACTAGAGTTGTGATTCTCTGTTCTAGCTAGACTTATGATTTCTCTCTACATATTAATCAACTTAAAAGTTACATGAAGAGAATAACTTTTAAAGGGAATCATTTAGCTGATAAAAGTAAGTATAATACACAAAAATAAGCATGATGATTGTAAAATTAGTAAAAATATTTCTTCAAAAGAAAAAAAATGTGATTACTTCATCATGAGAAATTCCTCCATTGACACAAATTATGCCTTCTTCCTGCTATAACTAATTCTTTAGCTACTTTATGTAGTTTTTAGCCTTCATTATCATAACCAAAAATAACCACAATTAGATGGTTAACTTTCCAAACTTGCTAGAATGGCTTTAGTATAGTCTATTATTGTGCCTGAAATCAAAATATTTCAGCTCAATCCATTCGATTCAAGAAACATATATTAAATGACTGTTCCAGGTATTCTTCCTGTTTCTCAGAACGTAAAGACAGAAATTAACAATAATAACAAAAAAAGAACCCCTCACCTCAAGGAACTTGCATTCTATTAGAGATTACTTTTCTAGGATAAAAACTTGTTTGTACTCTTCTTAGAAATCACAAGGTCTCTTCATTAGCAGAATGCTATATCTCCATAAGACCACAGTGGATCTCTCCTAAGTTTTGCCATTTTCAAATATTTTCCTACTTTGAAGTTAGATGTTACCCTTTTGATCCAACCAATAACCCTATGAGAATAGAAAGGCTATATTTTATTCTAATTTTAGGAATGAAGAGACTGAAATCCTGAGGCCATAAGCATATTCCTGAAATCACATATCTAGGTAATGGCCAATCTTGAAATATAGTTTTTCACAATCGTCATCATGTTGTGGTGCCCTTTGTACATAAGGCAGAGTATAAATGTCCAGTATTTTATTGTTTCAGTTGAACAGACACTTAGCAAATTTAAGATTTTATGTTCTCTTGCCTGGAAATATTAGCATTTGGCTAGAATTCCAAGCAAATTTAAATAAATATTACAAATATTTTTAACATCCTGAGATTTCTCATTCATCCTTTTTGGGTTTTTGGGGGGAATTTCCTAAAGTAATTTTTTATATGCATAAAACCTATTGGGACCCGGCTATGCATATTTAGTATACATTTTTAAAGCAAGTGTTACTATAGGAATTATTTTTTAAAATCTGGGGGAGCAAAACCTACTTTGATCAGCAACCAATATATCCCATGTGTTAAATGGAAAACCTATCATAAAGCAACATTGATGTTAAAAATTCTACTACTTGAAAATCATAAAATATATACAAGCACAAAGTTTCATTGCCATACCTATTCATGGAGACTGAAGAGAAACTTTCATTTTTTTCATAAACATTATTTCCTTTTAAGTCCTACTAAGTAAAGCAATTGCTTTGTTTTAATATGTAGTGCTCATGGTTTCCTCAGTATATACTTGATAAAACTTTGTTCCTGTTTCTGTATCATTTAGCCATATACTTAAATTTATTTAACATATTGGATTCTTTTGTTATCATCTAAGGGTGCAATATGAATTTTCTTCTCTATTCTTTGCAACTTTGGACATCTGTAAACCTACCTCAAGTAGGACATTCACTAATATTTTCTTTCAAAGCTAGTATGTATATTTTTCTTACTCCACTTAAGTAGAGAAAAACATTTGGATTAGGCATAATTTGACCTCCCAGTAACACATAGTTTTATTTGTAAATTTTTGTTCTGCACATAAAACAAAGGTACATATGTGGAAAACTAAGTAATTCAGAGATAGTAAAGAAATGGTGTACAGTAAAGACAAATTCACAAAGAACTCTGAATGAGACCAGTATGGTGGTACATGTCTGTAAGTCCTGCTTCTGGGAAGGCTGAGGCTAGTAAATCCTCTGAATTAAGGAATTCTGAACTGAAGTAGGTTTTAAGCTGATATCCTACTTAGGAATGCAGTAGAGTCTAGCTGTGAATGGCTACTATACTTCTATCCTGGGCATGATAGAGAGACATATTCTCAAAAAAAAATAATAAAGACATCAACTTTAAATGAATATTGACCTAATCTGAAGTATATAGGATATATGAAATGAACCTCTCCCATTGTTTTTACTAATGAATTTGCCCCAACATCCTCCAAAACCCAGATCAAAAGTGAACTTTACCAGGAGCTTTCTTTTTTAACTTTGTTCCCAATTCTTAGTTTATCTTGGTGTTTCTAATTTCCAGGGATTTTGGACAGAGAGCCAGAAGGGTCCTTAAATTTCATTTAGTCTAATCTTTCATTTCACAAATGGGAAAATGGAGGCCCAGAGAGTGAGAGTTGCCCAAAGTCATGCAAGATAATAAGGGGCAGAGTTGAATCCAGTCCAGATGCAAAGACCATGTACTTTATTCTTTCCATTTTACAATGCTTACATTATTGTCTTTAATATTGATTTATTCTTTTAACTTATTCTTATATACTCACCTGTACATCATTCTAATTTCCTTGAGTTCTAGAACAACCTTTTTTCTTCTTTAGTGTTTTCTGAAGCATTTAATGTAATGCTCTCTGTACCTAAGGGAGGTCTGATGACTTGATAACATCAAAGGCACTCCCATTCTCCCAGACATTCAGATTCTCAGCTAAGTCATCCTTTACTCTTCACTCTCATTCACCCCCCATCCCATAGTCAATCAGTTTCTAAATATTGAAAACTTCTATCTTTTCAATATCTCTTACATGTTTCCTTCTCTCCCCTTGCTGTTGTTCAGTCATTTCAGTGATATTTGACCCTTTGTGACCCCATTTGGAATTTTCTTGGCAAAGATACTGGAATGGCTTGCTATTTCTTTCACCAGATCATTTTTCAGATGAGGGAACTGAGGCAAACAATGTTAAGTGGCTTTCTCAGGTTCCCATAGCTAATATTTGAAATCAGATTTGAATTCATAAAGATGAGTCTTGCTGACTCTAGACTTGGCACTCTCTCCACTGCACCACCTAGCTGCCCTCCATTTATATCACAACAGTTCTGGCTTCGGACCTAATTACATCTCACCTTGACTATTGCAATAGTCCTAAGTGGTTTCTTTTCATCCATTCTCTCTTTCTCCTGATCCAGCTTCCACACATATAGATGAGAAAAGCACAGTTTTTACTATGACACTTCCCTGATCAAGAAGATTCAATATCACCCTATTATCTCTAGGGTTAACTATAAGGTCCTTTGTTTGGTATTTAAAACCTTTCACAGTATGTCACCACTCTATTTCCAGTTTGATTTCACATAACTTCCTGACCCACACACTGCGCTCTGGCCACTCAATCACTTGCTATTTACTGTACTTATTCCATTCTCTTCCACCTCCATGAACTTGCATGCCTTTGCTCCTGCCTTAAATTCTCTCCCTTCTCACTTCCAACTCTGGAATATCTGGAGGTATGGATCTCTCCTGATGTTTTCACCACTAGCCCTCTACCTTACAGATCATGTGGTATTTATACAGCTCTACTATCTACTTATCTCTGAATGTATCATCTCTCTCCTCCTCTATTCTCCCTATCCCCACCAGAGTAGAATGTAAGCTACATAAGGACAGAGATTGAAATCATTTTTTATCATCTTTACCATCTTACCACCTAATTTCATCTTTATTATGCTTACCACCTATAGCAGATATTGAATAGATAACAGCAGCAATACATACTTGCTGGTTGGTTATCTATTGAATAAACTGAAAATAATGAATGCAGGAATATTCCAGTAATTAGAAAAGAAGACTTTTTTTGGCAGGGAATTGAGCTAAGGCTAAAGGACAAGCAGTACTTAAAAGAGGGTATTCCTTGAGGAAAGTATTTCAAGAAGTAGAGTAAGAGAGGGACAAGACCTGAACTAAGATTATGAGCAAAGTGATGTAGAGGAAAGGGCAAATGTCACACACAAAAAAAGGAAATATAAGAGGAGTTCAAAATTGGATAGATGTGCAGAGTAAAGGATAGCCCTCTCCTTTGCTCTTGTCTCTGAGGAAGAGATGGCACTTCAATTTATCAAGGTTAACTGCTCTCTCCTCATGCTTTTATTCTCTTCCCCTGCTACCTCTGCCTGGAACCTGCCCCATCAATCATTCCTCTATTCTCTCATCTGTTGTTTCCCTAAATCCTGGATCTTTCTCAATGGCTTAGAATATGTTCCGAACTCCCCTCATCTTTAACAAACCTTCCCTTGACCCCTGACACTCCCTCAAGCTATTGAGCTATATCTTTCCCTTCTCACTGCTGAACTCCCAAGAGAGTTATCTACCTGTATTGCTTCAGCCTCCTCATTTCAATGCTTTGCAGTCTTGCTTCTGAGCCCTCTCCTATTATTGCTGACTAATGCTTCAAAGGACCTAATGGTCTCTTGACTGCTAAATCAACTCACTGGCCTTTGTTTAATCCTCATTCTATTTGACCTTTTTGCAGAGTTTGATATGGTTAACATGCCCCCCCAGAAGTTATTGAGCAAATATAATATATATATNCATCAATCATTCCTCTATTCTCTCATCTGTTGTTTCCCTAAATCCTGGATCTTTCTCAATGGCTTAGAATATGTTCCGAACTCCCCTCATCTTTAACAAACCTTCCCTTGACCCCTGACACTCCCTCAAGCTATTGAGCTATATCTTTCCCTTCTCACTGCTGAACTCCCAAGAGAGTTATCTACCTGTATTGCTTCAGCCTCCTCATTTCAATGCTTTGCAGTCTTGCTTCTGAGCCCTCTCCTATTATTGCTGACTAATGCTTCAAAGGACCTAATGGTCTCTTGACTGCTAAATCAACTCACTGGCCTTTGTTTAATCCTCATTCTATTTGACCTTTTTGCAGAGTTTGATATGGTTAACATGCCCCCCCAGAAGTTATTGAGCAAATATATATATATATATATATTATATGTCAACATTATATAATGCTTATTCCTCTGGATACTCTTACTACCCATCTGAAAAATACTTTCAATACTTTCTGATGAATTATCAGCCATCTTGTATTCCCTTGATGATTTCTTCTCTTTCTCTCATCTGTCAGCACCCACCAAGGCTCTGACTTGGGCTCTCTTTTCTTTTATGTGCTCTATTCCTTGGCTATTCATTTAAATTCAGATGTCTTTAAAATCTGTATCTTCAGTCCTATACTGTGTTCTGAACTCCAACCTCATATCTCCAATTTTCTTTGAATCTTTATCTGAATATCTGGTAAGCACTTCAAATTCAACATATAAAAATAGAACTATGTATAGTTTACCAAAAACTTATGTTCTCCTCCAAATATCCCTATCCCTTTTGAGGTTATCCTTATGCCCTGGTCATAATCCTAGAGTTATTTTTTCACTCTTCCCTGTCCTATAACTTCCCTATCAATAAATTCTCAAGTCTTGTCCATTTTTTCCAGCCCACATTTCTCACATGCATTCCCCTTCTCTCCACTCAAGTAGCTACAACCCTTGTACAAATCCTTATCACTTTTAACCTGGACTTTTGCAATAGTCCTAATTGATCTCCCTCCTTATAGTCTCTTCCTATCCAATTCTTCCTCCAAATGACTTCAAAATTGTTATTCCTTAGACACCAACCTGATCATGAGACTCCTCTACTCAGGAATATTCTGTGGCTCTGCATATCCCTAGGATAATATGCAAATTCTCATTGCAAACCTGCAATTTAAAGATCTACATAATCTGGAATTTCTAAATTTATTTGATAATACTACAGTTTGTGCATGATACCTTCCAGCCAGACTTTCTTATAAGCTGTTTTCAAACCAGAAGTCCATCATGTGCTTCTATGCCTTTCACAAATGGTACCTCATTCCCAAAATGCAATGTTTCCTCATGTTTGCCCTTTAAAATCACTGACATACCTTAATGTAATTCTCAGGAGCCATATTCTATATGAATATTGTGGATCTCTGCCACCACCTATACTTCCCCTGTTTGCTAGTGCTATTTATTTCTACAAATCATCTGGTAATTACTTTGTATAATCTATACATTTAATTATCTGTGTATATATTTTAAATTTATTTAAGCATCTTACAAATGACATGTTGAATAAAATGGGATCTACCTACCCTCAAGACGTTATCTTTCTCACTTTTATTTTTATTACCAAGAATATTATTATCTTTCCTTTTTTTCTTTAGCTCTTCCTCTTGTGTGCTTTCCCTTTCTTCTTCTGTCTCTGTCTCTCTTTGTGTCTGTATCTGTCTCTTTCTCAATAGCACAACTGTATCTCCAGGGCAATTCAGCTATGATATTAAGATACTCATAAAAAAAAAATGAAAGACTGATACTAGCTGTCTTGACTCGATCAAAGCTCTAGATTCCTAAAAATTAAATCTGGGAATGTCCTAAGGCAAAGGGAAAGAAAACTATCTATTCTTCTGTTCAAGATAAGTCTTGATTGCCAAAGGAGCCATAGAACTGTTTGAGAAGAAGGAAAAAAAGAAAAGAGGTAAGAGGGGTAAGAGGGATATAATTTTAAGGCAGATTTCCTCGATACCCTATAATTCTATCTTAATTTCAAAGAGGTCTACATCAAGGGTTTAAATGGTACTTTTACAGTCATTGGCAGGGTTAATTTTTTGAAGAAGGAATATATGATATTTCATCATTTAATAAGACAGCCCTTAACATTATTGACTTTCCAATGAGTATATGTCTATATTTCAACTAAGTGGTGCATCTTTACATTAAACATCCATTGGTTTACATTGTATCTATCTTACAAGATGTTATGTCTGTGACACTAACATAAAGATGCCAAAGGGGAGAAATTAATAAGCTTGAGATGATTGGTTTATCTCTTAAGTCTTTTCTATTATGTTGATGTTAACTTCAAGAAAATTTCTAAATCCCTAAGTCTTGACATTAGTTTGGCAAGCAGACAACACAGATGTAGCAGAAGGAATATTAAGACTAATTTTGTAACATCAATCTCTCTGTCATCAGTATATTCAATGCAATTAAACCCTCTTTGACAGATCAAATTGCCAAGGGGAAGCCCGTATGGATTAAAAAGTAGGCATCTAAAAACACAAACTCCAATAACACTTGAGACAAAAGATTGAGTGACAGGGACATTTTGGGGTGGAGCGTGTGTGCAATTTTTATTCCTTACATAGCTCTGAAAACAACAAAAATAATAATAACAGTTTTGTTTAAAATGGCACTTTCTAAACTTTTGCAGAAAAACAAATGTCTGAATATAAAGTGATGGGGAAAACTGGGAAATCTATGTTGTTGCCTCTATGAAGCTGTTTCCACTATCATTTCTAGAAGTTATACACAGTTTTAAGGCATGAAATCTTAGGGTTGTGTTATAAGCTAAACTGTACTAGATAATTATAAATATGAAGCTGTTGGACTGCCAGAAAAAAATTAGTCACCATCACCCCAAAAATAGAATGAGAAAAAAACACAGGAATTAAAACATGAATTATATTAAAATAATAACAATTGTTAACACCTTAAAGGAGCAATTATGCTTTAATTCCTAAATATCCCTAAGTAGGAGGTCTTATATTGGTATCCAAAAGGATTAAATTACTTTTTTCAATTGATTTGTTTTAGAACTACCAAAAAATCAAGTTTCATTTTAGTAAGTAATACAGAGTGTCCAACAAATTTTAGCAGAGTATATGACTTAAACATTAAATGTATTAATAGCTTATCTTTATATAGCTCTTTAAAATTTATAAATTGTTTTCCTTACAACATTCCTGAGAGGAAGGTGAAACAAATTATCCTCATGTTGGGACAAGAAATTATAGCCTTAATAAATTGAAAAGCTCATTATTCAAATAATTAGAAAATATTGGAGTTGGAATTGGAATTCGGATCTTCTGATTCAGAGGCCTGTTTTTTTCTTATGTTTTGTTTCCCCCCCCCCCATATACTACATTGCTAACTATGTGCAACCAAATAGGATAAAATTTCAAAAGCAAAGATCTTTAAGTAACTTCAGCTTAAAGAAGCAGGATACAACCAAAAATGTATATAGATTCCAAAGGAAACATTTTGCCATTTATTATTGTATTTCATTCTCTATGTGTTTGTGATGAAAATTATTATGTGTATAATGTAGGAAGAGTAAGTAAATGGTAATAGTTTTGAGAAAAAAAATCAGTAGGTGAGAGAAATTAGAAAAGCATAAATGTGTGAGAAAAATAAAGTTTGAAGAAGATGAAAAATAATATTTTATAATATAAGGCAAAATGCTCATTGTTTCAATGTTATTCTACATATTCCCTGCCAACAAATATCTCTTTTGCATAATGAGGACTCTGAAAGATATATAAACATATACATATATTTGAATTTTTTGAGGAATATATGTCTCTGTAGGAATATATTTCTTTCAAACAGCTTTCATACATTTTTACTTGTGCAAGTGGCACGATGAACATATGTACACATATCTAGGAGACATACATGTACACAAGTATCACATACTTGTGAGTATATAGACACACATATGCATATATACACATTCTTTACAGAGAGATATCATTTTAAGGAACAAACTGTGTTTGTGATTGATTTATAAGTAGAAAAATAGTTGGATAATGTGTTTTTACTCATTATAAAGCCCCATTTTATAATCATTTATCTTTTTCTCAACTATTTACTATATATTCATGTGTCTATATATACATACATGTAAATTACAGACATATTTCCCATGAAAAAAATATATTTAAAAAGTAGCATATGCTACTGGAAAAACTCCAATTTATAGAAATCAAATTTGAGGGTGGGAGGAAATGCAACCCAAAATACCTAAAATAGAATGATGTTATGTTTAAAAACAATGATTTTAAAAAACACTTGACAAGTTAAGTCGATAAGCTTTTCCTGGGGACATAATGATGGAGCTGAAACCAGTACTGCAGCTGATGGAAAATGGGTGGGCTAGAAGCTCTTTGAACCCTCTAGAGGCTTTGAAAAGAGTTTGAGAAATAAGCTACCATCCTGGTTACCTTCTCCTGGATTCCTGTACTATCCTCAATAGAGCTTCTCTTTTTACGTCTTTTTTTTTTAGTACATTATACAAAGTATAGCTAGATTCAACTTTCTAAAATCATTTTCTTTATTTCACTGGCACAGGAGAGAAGGTTGACAGGCAAACACTGCAAATGTAGTTTTCCTAAACTTTAATGCTCAAGAAACTATAATGGCACTTTTTTATCTGCCTCATGAGTCCATACTTTGCCATCTATTTTTCACGGTTTTCTAAACTTTTTAAGCCCACCTAACTCTTATAACCCCTCAGTATTAATTGTTTGATCTAGTCAGTCTTGCTTCTTCATTGTCCTATGCAATCATAGTCATTCCTTGCCCCCATTCTTTTACTCATCATCTTTCCCTAGTTTGAACACTATATCCTAAATCTTTCTAATTTTTCTAAATAAAATGTCTAATTTTTCTAAATAAAATCTAGTTTTTATCACAATTCTTTTATACACCTTTCTTTGATGGTTCTAGACTAAACTAACCATTCCTCTCAGTTCATATCATGATTATCATCAATTACTCACGTATTAAGCCCCACTTAATTGGCCACAGATTATTTTATATTTCTCTCCTCCCATAGAATGAGTTTAAGTTATTTGAGGGAAATGACAATATTTTATACTTGCTTTTATCTTTCTTGATTCTGAATACATAATATGTACCTAGTAAGGCAGCATTGGACTTGGAGTCAGAAAGATTTGAGTTCAAATCTTGACTCAAACACTTTCTGTGTGATCCTGGACAAGTCATTTAACTTCTGTTTACCTCAATTTCCTTATCTATATAATAGGGATAATAGTATGTTCCTACAGAGATGTTATAAGAATCAGATGAGATAATATTTATAAAGTATTTAACACAATGCCCAGAACATTCTTATATAGTATGTATGATATACATATTAACTATTATTATTTTTATTAATAAGAATGCATCTATAAATTAATTGATTATGATGTTTGGGAAGCAGATAAAATATAATTTATCAAATTCCTTTATCTTCATCTCATCCTTTCTTAGTGGATATATGTATAGTGTATAGGTTAGAAAGTAAAAGGTTTTACTCCCTTTTAGCTGGTCCCATCCTCATGTGAGTGGAACCTCATATTCTCAGAAACTCATTCCTTCAAGCATAACTTTTTGCGTAGTCCCCATTCTCAAAACTGCTCCTGTGGTCAAAGGACAGATTTCTTCCAAATATCTCTAGGATAAAAAGATTGACAGTACATGAAATAATCCTCAAAAGAGCTAACTCCAACTCTCACTCTGCAGAGACTGCAAAGCATACACAACAGGTGTGCTTAGGCTTTTTTTTTTTGGGGGGGGTTCAGATTTACTTCACTTTCTTTAATTTGGGAAGCTATAAAATATAAATCAATGAAATCTCTTTTCAACCTAACTTTGAGCTCCTTTGCTGGGAAATCTCTTCTTGAGTACCACCCTATCCATTTGCTTCCAATAAAACATACACAAATTAGGAGAGCATTAAATCTCATTCAGAATTACTAAAATCCATTTCTTTTTTATTTAATTTTAAAAATTGATTAATTAATTCAGAATATTTTTCTGTGGTTACATGATTCATATTCTTTCCCTCCCTTCTTCATTCCCCCCTCCTGGAGCTGACAAGCAATTCCACAGGGTTTTACATGTATCATTGTTTAAAATCTATTTCCATATTATTAATATTTGCAGTAGAGTGATCATTTAAAGTCAACATCCCCAGTCATATCCCCATCCAACCATGTGATTGATCATATGTTTTTCTTCTGCATTTCTGCTCCCACAGTTCTTTCTCTGGATATGGATAGTGTTCTATCTCATAAGTTCCTCTGGATTGTCCTGGATCATTGCATTGCTGCTAGTAGAGAATTCTGCCCATTACATTCAATTGTGCCACTGTGTATCAGCCTCTGCACAGTGTTCTCCTGGTACTGCTCATTTTGTTCTGTAACAATTCCTGGAGGTCTTTCCAGTCCACATGGAATTCCTCCAGTTCATTATTCCTTTCAGCACAATAATATTCCATCACCATCAAATACCACAATTTGTTCAGCCATTCCCCAACTGAGGGATGCCTCCTCATTTACCAGTGTTTTCGACATTACAAAGAATGTGGCTATAAATATTTTTGTATAAGTATTTTTCCTTATTATCTCTTTGGGGTACAAACCCAGCAGTGGTATGGCTGTATCAAAGTGCAGGTAGTTTTTAAAAGCCCTTTGGGCATAGGGGTATTAGTGAAATCCATTTCTTTTAAAGCAAGTGGCAAAACATCAGACTATGTCAGGGACAGGAGGAATAGTACATCAGACTAATCTACCTTAGAGAAAGAGAAGGGGATAGGAAAAATGTCATAAATGAGTGTGCAGAATTAATTCATTGTGTTTGATATCACAGCATTAACTGTTGAGCTTACTCTAGGTCCTGATAGCATAGTCTCATTGTTGTCCTTTTACTGCTTCTTATAGCATCATAGCTGACACTGATCATGGAGAATAAGAGCATTGAAGGAGAAGAGGGGTAGCACCAAATCTACTTTCTTTTCACAAGTCTATCTACCACATTCATGTCCACATTTTCTGTAGTTTTAAATTGTACTGCTTCTGTAGTTGTCACCTGATAATCTTCATGTCACAGACTATCATTTTTTCCCATTCCTTGTTCCATTATCTATCCAAGTAGAATACTTTTGTCCTCCAAGAGATTTCATATTTTCATGTGAGCTATGCTTTGGGCTCTCCATCTCTAGTGAGGTTGCCTTGCTTTGTTTTTCTAGCTTATGTCCTGGAAGATGTTCGTGAGCTGATTACAAATGAGGTTTTCAGGTGGAAAAGATTTCTAACATTTTAGAGATTTCACTCCATTTTGCACACCAAATCTAACAACTCTTCCAAACTTTGTGGATTCTGTAGAAGATCTCAGATATCCAACTTTGTTATTACAAGGCTGTTGTGTTTTGAACTCATACTCATTCCAACTTGCTAGAGTTATTTTCCTTAGGACTTAATGTTACAAATATCTATTCATTCTCTGAATATAGAATTCATATGAATTGTAAAGCTCAATGTTGGCCTTTTCCCTCTGAGCTGAAACTTAAATTCAATGAATGCTGCATATGCTTTGATCTATTGTTTCACTTCTTTTAAATTTTCAGTATGGACATTCATACCTCTGAAAACAGCCAACACTACCAATCAGAGTTCTATTTATTGTTTTGTTGAATGTCTAAACTTAAGAAAGTGTTAAATATGCAGACTGACACTTACTACCATTTTCTTTCTTCTAAAAAGCTGATACACTCATGGCTCCAGAGGCCTTAGCTTCATATACCCATGGGAAGTACTCCTAGAAGGCTAAAGGAGCTAGCCTATACCTCACACACTAGGGGTGTTCCTCTTTATGGCTTGAAGGAGCTAGTCCTCTACTTTTGCATAAATGGAACTTTCACCAACAGATACATTGTTTATTTCTCCCTCGCCCTATAAAGGTGAACTGCCTCTTTAGGTACAGTCACACTGACCAAGGGATGGAATAGAAATACAATAGAGGATTTATATCTACTAGAAGATACATTATATTCATCTGCATCCTAACCTTGAAACACTTGGAAACAGAGACATACTTTATTAGTTGCAGTAATAATAGAGATTACTGAGTGAAAATTTCTTTTGTTAATGATCCTATATCTACATGGGATAGTCTGGATGCTCTCCTTCTTGAAGAGAGATGGATTATGTGAGATCTCTTGTTTCCAAATTTAAAATATAAGAATCAATGAAGTACTCAATAATATAGCTAAAACTAAAACTAGAACCATGCAAGAATGTTGATCTTTTACAGGTCAAATATTTGAGAGGTTCCTTTCTACATCTCTGAGTTGAATGAGAAATGACATATTTAGAAAGAAGGAATAAGATGTTAAAAAGTGGGAACATGACAAGACACAAAGACTTCTAAAAACTTAGGATTTAAAAAAATTCTACCCTTTAATGGTCTCACAAAATTATTTTGTAATATGTCAGTATTAGTCGTCACATACTTTTAGAATTTATTCATTAGTCATGTGTCCCCTACAACCAGTCTTTCATGTAGCACTTCTGCTTCAGTATCTTAATCTACCTGATTCATGAATTAATTTTCCATAAGTCATTGATATAAGTATTCTTAGTAAGAATGCAGAGAACTCATCCGTGCTTTCCCATTCTGTGTGCTAATTGTTCAGGTTTGCTGGTGAATTCTTCAGAGGGGCCAGGCCATCCAAACATGTTAGAAGCCTTGATCCTGGATACATTTTGTAGTTACAGTAAAATACTTGCATTTTCAATTATTACTCACTCTTACTATATTACTAGCTCATCTTCTTTTCCAAATATGCATTTCCCAATATATATCTCATAAACAATTTCTTGTGTGCAAGTCAATCGTTGGTAATGTGCTTCAGCAAACTTAAGCTTACCCCGAAGGTTTGTTTCTTTAAAGTTCATGGTGTCTTATGATTTTCGTCCACCTACCATCACTGGGAGAATACTGAAGTTTAGAAAATGAATTAAAGATGACTGTGAAAAAAATTTTAATTTTATAGATTCTTTTTCTTTTTTTGAATTACTATCCCTTACAATCCCTAACTATCCCTCACTTTGCCCTCCACAGTAGAAATTTTTCTTGAAGCAGAGTAGTACAGTTACACAAAATAAATCACCCCACTGGCCATAAGTGACTATGGTAAACTACCTCTCTGGGAAGAGGCAAGAGAGATGCTTTGCTGCCATTAGCCTGAAGCCACTTTGTTGACTAACCACTTAACAAATATTTATTAGGCACCTATTTTATGCCTGGCGCTATTAAATGCTTTACAAATTTTATCTCATTTGATGTGTTTAAAGAAGTAATTTCAATGGGGGGCACATCCAATGTATCTCTTAATTTGGACAATAGACATTCTTTACTCCTTTGGTTTTCTTCTTTGGCCAATTTTTTAGTTCCTTTGGTTGTCATTGAGGAAATTCTTTTGTATTCTAAGGAGAGGTGATATTAGCATAGTTATTTTCAAACAAAATTTTTAGAGAACCTCACCAAAAATGTCATTCTTCTTCAATTTGGATTCTACATAAGACCCGTTCTTTGACAGTGGCAAACATTTCCATGTTTTATGCTTTGTTTGGTATTTATAATCTGAGAATCATTGGAGAAAGTTATCTTTGTGTTTTTACCTCTCCTATAATGTTGCACCCTTTACCCCACTAGCATATGAAATTTAAAATGACAAATGCCTTCTTTTTTGCACTTACAATTTCATCATCAATGTTCTCACCTTTCTCTCAGGCCCTGGTTCCTAACCATGGAGTCAGATTTGAAATTCAAATACTTTACAGAATGAAGAGTCAAGAAGACCTGCGTTCATATTCTGCCTCAAATAAAAACTACATCTATGACCCTGAGAAAACCCCTTATCTTATCTCTAATAGCCATTTCTTCATCTAAAAATGATGAGGTTAGACCTGATGATTCTGAAAGTCCCGTAAGACTTAAAATCTCTAGTGCAATATTAGTCATTCAGTCAACAAACACTAATAAAGAATAAAAATTAATCATTGCCTAGTTTCTAGAGTATTTCTTGCTGGCACACTTTTCACTTAGGTCTTAGACACAGAGCTATTCTCAAGAACCAATATACTCCATTCTCTTTAGGGCTTATAAAGGACATTGCTAATGTTGCTGTTTTTTAATTATTTGAACATTTCTAGAAATAATAAGTGATAAGCAGTACCTGAACACATAAACACTTGTTTATACACAAAGACTTGTTTTTTACAGTTGTAGAATTACTCCATGTTAGGAACCCTATCTTTCACTTAGCTTGAACTTTTGCTCAAATTGTTCCACTCAGTCTCTGTGTACTGCATACTAAATTGATCTGCCAACATTGTTCTCTGGCAGCTGGGAAATCTGCTCTATCTTTTGAGGTTGCAGTTTATTGAGTCCTTGAGGAATATTTCTGTTTCTACTTAAAGTTGTCTCATTTCAGCATAGCAGGTGATCCACTATTATCCATCCACCACGTATAAACATCCTTTAAGAGAAATATGCTATAGCAAAAGTCATTCCAGTCCTGGGAGACTGACTATGCCATAGATCCCTGGGTTTGGTAATCCCATTTTGCTAAGCAATATTAAGAAAGATTTGAAGATTATACTGATAAAAACTATTAAGGAAGCTAGATATAATGTGGCAACCTCAAGCACCATTGGCCTCTCAGTGCTATAATGGATTCTAGTTGTTTCTTTCCCCTAGATCTTATGGATTTATCATGGAATTTTTACCAGATACATCATCCCCTATATCTAATTTCACCCTAGAATTGCAACTATATTCATTTTCCTATATATTCACCCTACCCTATCTGTGTGGGTAAACAAAGTCCTCTCTCATTAGCCTTCCAGTGTATATGTCATATATATGTCATAAATCCATCCAGAAATATTGTGTAGATGTTGAAAAGCTGCATGGTTAGGCTTAAAACTTGGTTTACTTATAGGAAAAATAATAATGTTTTGGAATTTTATGGGAAAATCTCCTTTGCTCTTCCAACCAAACTTGGAAAAGCTAAGTACAAAAATACAGAGCATATGAGAAATCAAATACTTTACTGGCAGTAACAAAAAATAAGCACCTACTTTCCTCATTTTTCCTGGGTGAAAAAGTGATGAATCCCACAGGGGCTTGAGGAGATGCCAGAAGACAGTCTCTCCCTAGCAGAAATATGCAGGATATAATCAAGTGTTTTAATAGGACTCTGGAGTTACATGACCTTCAGCAATGATACACATGCAATAAATTAGCCTTCACAGCTGTGAGTGCAAATCTGTGACTGCAAACATTATCTGAAAATTAGTACCATGACAGATAATAATCGTAACGTAGGAACATATTGATTATAACAACTAAAAGACAGAATACTGAGCCTTAGAGTGGCACACATGATAAAAAGCTATTTGCAAAATCATTATAGTGTTATCCAAGAAAGTTGTGAAAACAAGTCCAGATCACATCTATTTCTATCCTAGAAAATATAAGGAACATCAGAGTAGCAGCAGCCACAGAAGCATTTTTAGCCTTTAGTATGTATGGAGTATTTCTCGGATTTCATGGGCTTTTTTTAGGAATTTAAAGTACAGCCCATCTACAAAGGTCATAAAGGAAGCAGTGTATCCAATAGTAGGTTCTTTGGCATTAGAGAAAAAAAACAGGCAGTACCTTACCATTCTTTTTTTTTCCCCTTGGAGCTATTTTTATGAGATTACAGTTATAGAATTGAAAGGTACTGTAATTGAGTCAGATAAGAATCAGCTTCCCATGTAATTTTTAAAAATTGTATGAGAAAGTTCAGGTGAGCATTTGGAACACTAGAATGAGAATCAGGACGTCCAGGTTCTAATGTGGTCCTTGCCACCGCCTGGTGTTGTATGTGTAGGCAAGACATTTCACATATCTGGTCCTTAGTTTCCTTGACTGTACTATAAAGGAATTGAAAATTGATTTGAAAGTTTCCTTACCTGATCTAATACAAGTGACTCAAATAATAAAATGTAAACTCCTTGAGGGCAGGAACTGTTTCACTTTTGTTTTCTATTCTCAGTTCCTCTCATAATGCCTGTAACATCATAATAAGTATTTAATAGTTGGAAATTGTAAGCATATATGTTCAAGAAAAAATGTGTACAACTGACCCCAAATCAAGCTCACAAAACTGAAAATCTTTAAAAACCACTCTCCTATGGGCATCTGGGGGTACAGTGGATAGTGTGCAGGGTCTGGAGTCAGGAAGACATGAGTTGAAATTTAGCGTCAGACACTTACTAGCTGTGTGGCCCTGAACAAGTCACTTTACCCTCTTTGCCCCAGTTTTTTCTTCTGCAAAATAAGCTGGAGAAGGAAATAGCAAGCGACTTCAGTATCTTTGTCAAGAAATCCCCCAAAATGGGAGCATAAAGAGTCAGACATGACTGAAACAGCCAAACAATATAATTTAATTTTAGTCATATGTTATAGCTAACCAATAAAGGAAATTTTATTCATATTTCAGAAAACATTTTTAATATATAGCATGTCAATTAAATAGCATAAATTACATTTCATTTCTCTACCTATTCATTCATGAAAAGAAGTTCATTACATAAGCATCGTGTCTAGAGTTTGTAGTTTCTGGGGAAGATAAAGAGATAAATAAAACCTGGTCTTTCACCTCAGAGAGTTTATAATTTTGAAAATATTGAGTACCTTTTAAATAATAAGAAGGGAAAAACTCTCAAATTTCTATGAATATTAGAGAACTGGAGTTGAGAGGCACTGTAGACATCATTTTGTTCAAACTGTCTCCAATAGGCATCTCCTATACAGCCCCTGACGAACACTATTCAGCATCTCCTGCAGACCTCCAGTGCTCATGAACTCGCTGTTTTTGGTGGTAGTGCATTCTCCTTTTGGATAACAATATATGTGTGTGTGCATATATGTGTATATATTTTAGGAATTTTTTCCTTACATTGATCCAAAAATCTGTATCTCTGTGACTTTGACCTGTAATTCCTAGTTCTTCTTCTGGGGCCAAGCAGAACGCCTGTAATCTCTCTTCCAAATAGTTCTTTAAATATATAAAGATAACTAGCATAAATAACCCAGTAGTCCCAACTCCCACAAAGAAAGCTTCTTTTTTCCAGGCTAAATATCTCCAGTCTTTCAAATAATTTCCACATGCCATGGCTCTTATCATCATTTCTGGACATGCTTCAATTTGTCAACATCCTTCCTAAACCTTTGGTCCCTCCAAAAAATTATTCTATATGTACTCTACCTCTTTAGAATACAGAGGAATTCATCAGGTGTTCAGTAGGTAGAGAAATGGACTTAAATTCAGAAAGAACTAAATTCAAATCCTTCCTCAGATACTTACTAGCTGTGTGACCCTGAACAAGTCACCTAATCTCTTGCCATATGTTTCTTTATCTGTAAAATTAGAACAATAATAATACTTACCTACCAGGGGTGTTGTGAGAATAAAGTGAGATAATGTTTGTAAAGCATTTTGAAACCTTAAAGCATAAACAAATGTTGTCTATTGACTGTCATATAATATTGCCGACTCATACTAAATTTCCAGCACATTAGAATTGCCAAATCTTTTTCACACAAACTGTTGTCTAGTCATTCTCTATTTATTCAATTGATTTTTAAAAAAATTTAATTTGCCCCTATTGAATTTCATCTCCTTAGATTCAGTTCACTTTTCCAGCCTTAGAAATATTTTTGGACTGTCATTCTTTTATCCACACATTAAGTAGCCTTTTCAGCTTTTTGTCATCCATCAAGTTTAGTAGCTATTCTTCCTATATCTTTATCCAAGTTATTCATAAAGTTGTTGAATAAAACAGGGCTGATAGAACTCTTTGGCATCATATTAGAGACCTACTTTAGGGTTTATTTAGGTTTGTTGAAAGACAAATTTTCATATGATTATTCAGTAAGATTTTAAATTGCATAACTATACTTTCATCAATTCTCCATTTTGCTGAGGAAATGCCATGAGATACTTTTGTCAAATATCTTGCAGAGACCTAGCACTCTTTCCATCATGCTTCTTTTACCTACCATTTTGTTAATGCTATCTCCCGAAAGACATTAGAATGGAGCATGTGTTCATGTATGTGTGTATGTATATGCATATACAAATATACACCAAGAAATCAATACATATATCTTCTATATGCATATACAGTCACATCTATAAGTACAGATATGATGTAAGTGACATATATGTACATATGTGAATATATGAATAAATGTGTAGATGTGTTACATATACATACTGATTTTGGAAGATTGTTAGGATAAACAGTGAGCCAATATTTAACACATGGTTCAATAGTGTCATGGAAAAACACATTTGCTTTTCAGATTTGAGCACTTTATTTCTGAAATGCATTTTAACTCCTCTTTATGGAGTACTGGAACACTTTAAGGGCCAATAAGAAGTGGTTCCCAAATTGATAAAAATCGTATTGACTGATTAAAGGTTTTCCTATTTTATTGATTTATCAAGTTTTAGTATCTTTTACTCAAGGATTTGTTTGTTTGTTTCCCTTAACTCTAGAGATTTAAGAAAATCAATGTTACATCTCATTTACTAATCTGACTGGAAATGAAACTTTTTTTTTACCTATTTGACATAGATAAGGAAAGTGACATAAAATTAATTTCAAGTGACAAGAACCCAAAATCTTATCCCAGTGTTCTGGGTTAGCATTGATTATTCTCATTGCTACTCATTTTTTATGTGTTCCATGTGAACATTTTGTATTTATGATTATGTTGATCTATACTCATAAAGTCATTTTAAGTGTTTGTGTTTTCTTTAACTAGATCTTAATTACTTTGAGGTTGAAGCCTATATATTCTATTTTCTTCTTAATCCCTAACTTCTCTTTTATCTAATGTTTCATCTCTTGCAGTGTTTTGATGTTAGCAAAAATTTAACTATACTCTTAGATTTATGGCATTTACCACATTCCTTATAGTAATTTTTACATATAATATCTCCCCTGTTAGAAAGTAATTCACAGGAGGGAGAGAACTTTGTCTTATCTTTGTATTCTCTTAGTCATTCACAATGTCATTATATGGAAATTATTAAATAGATATTAATTTTATGAATTAACGAATAAGGAAATTAATTTGCTTATTGAACTGAACTGATATAGAGAGAATATCTCTGGCAATGAGAAACATTTAATTGCTTCAAGAGTTCTTTTGCTAATGCTTCCAGAATCTATTATTTCTAAGCATATTTTTTTTTGCCAGAATAAATCATTTTCATGAACTAGCTGTATTCATGAAGTCCTTACAGAAAAGACACATGGTGTATAAAATAGTATTCTCTGGTCTGTTTAGTCTCTCCAACTATGTCTCTGACCCTGCCTTGTTTTTTTTCAGGCTCCTATTACTTAATAGAACATATTCTTTGGCAGGAGTCTTTCAGAATTGTCATTGTTGAGAGTATCTAAGTCTTTCACAGTTGATTGTCATGCAATATTGTTGTTACTGTGCACTGTGTTCTCCTAGTTCTGCTTATTTAGCTTTACATAAGCTCGTGTAGGTCTTTGCAGGGTTTTTTTCTGAAATCATTCAGTTCATTGTTTCTTATGACAATAATATTCCATTACTAACATATACCACGATTTGTTTAGACATTCCCCAGTTAATGGATATCCCTTCAATTTCTATTTCTTTGCCACTGCAAAGAGAGATGCTATATTGCTATAAATATTTTTGTACGAATAAGTCCTTTTCTCTTTTTTTTATCTTTTTTGGGATATGGACCTAATATTACAGGATAAAAGGTTATGCACAGTTTGTTTTTTGGGCATAGTTCCAAATGTTTGTTACATTTTCTCCAACATTCATCACTTACCTTTACTGTCTTATTGGCCAATCTAATAGATGGGAGTTGGTACCTCAGTTATCCTAATAAAGAGTACATTGTCCTAATAAAGAGTGATTTAAAACTTTTTTCATGTGATTATTGATTGCTTTGATTTCTTCATCTGAAAACTAATTGTCCATCATATCCTTTGACCATTTTTCAATTGGGGAAATGGCTTGTATTTTTATAAATTTGACTTAGTTCTCTATAAATTTGAGAAATTAGACCTTTATCAGCAAGTAGATATAAATCTTTTCCCCAGTTTGTTGTTTCCCTTCTAGTCTTGGTTACATTTATATTGTTTATACAAAACCTTTTTAATTTAATATAATCAAAATTATTCAGTTTGTATCTTTTAATATTTTCTATCTCTTATTTGGTCATAAATTATTCCCTTCTCCACAGATCTGATAGATAAACTATTCTATGTTCCTCTAATTCACTTGTGATATCACCTTTTAGATCTAAATCAAATATTCATTTTGACCTTTTTTGGTATAGGGTGTGAGATATTGTTTTATATCTAGTTTCTGTCATAGCGCTTTCTAGTTTTCCTAGAAATATTTGTTAAATAGTGAGTTCTTATCCCCAAAGCTGGGGTTTTTGTGTTTATCAAACATTAGATTGCTAAGATCATTTATTGTGTGTTGTGTATCTAATCTTTTCCATTGATCCACCATTGTATTTCTTAGCCAGTACCAAAATGTTTGGATTATTACTACTTTATAATACAGTTTGAGGTTTGGTACTGCTAGGCCTCCTTCCTTCACTTTTTTTTTTTCATTAGTTCCCTTGATATTCTTGACCTTTTTTCCCAGATGAATGTTGTTGTTATTTTTTCTAGTTTTATAAAATAATTTTTGGTAGCTTGATTGGTATGGCACTGAATAAGTAAATTAGTTTTGGTAGAATTGTTATTCTATTAGAGTGGCTCATCCATAAGTAATTAGTTTTTTTTCCAGTCGTTTAGATCTGACTTTATAAGTGTCAAGTATTTCTCCAAGTACACTAATATATTATCTACAAAGAATGATAATTTGGTTTCTTTTATTACCTACATTAATTCCTTCAATTTCTCTTTCTTCTCTTATTGCTAAAGCTAACATTTATAGCACTAATGGGGACAAAAATGAGCATCCTGGTCTCACTACCATCTTATTGGCTTCTAACTTATCCCCACTGCAGATAATACTTATTGATGGTTTTAGATAGGTACCTCTTATCATTTTAAGGAATGGCCCAATTATTCCTATGTTTTCTAGTGTTTTTAGTAGGAAAGGATATTGCTTCTTGTCTAAGGCTTTTTCTGCATCTATTGAGAAAATCATGTGATTTATATTAGTTTGACTCTTGGCATGGCCAATTATAGTGATAGTTTTCCTAATGTTAAACCAGCCCTGCATTCCTGGTATAAATCCCACCTGGTCATAGTGAATGGTCCTTAATATATTGTTGTAGTCTCCTTGCTAGTATTTTACTTAAAGTTTTTGTATCTATATCCATTAATGAAATTGGCCTATGATTTTCTTTCTCTCTTTTTGGTCTTCCTGTTATAGGTATCAGCAAAAAATTTGTGTCATAAAAAGAATTTGGTAGCACTCCTTATTTGCATATTTCTTCAAATAGTTTATGTAGTAGTATTAGGATGAATTATTCTTTAAATGTGTGATAGAATTCACTTGTCAGTCCATCTGGCTGTGGGGATTTTTTTTCAGGAGTTCATTGAGTGTTTGTTCATTTTCTTTTTCTTTGATGGGATCATTTAAGTATTCTATTTCCTCTTTATTTAATTTGGAAATATATACATCACATATATATATGTATATATATATTCATCCATTTTGCTCAGTTGATCAGATTTATTGGAATATAATTGGGTAAAATATCTCCTAATGATTGCTTTAATTAGCTCTTCATTAGTGGTGAATTCATTCCCATTTAATTGTTGATATTGGTAAATTGATTTACTTTTTTTCTTTTTTTGGATCATATTAACCAGTGCTCCATTTTACTAATAGTTCTTTTGATTTTTAGGATTTTCCATTTGGTATTTAATTGGGGATTTTTAATTTGTTCTCTTTCTAGTTTTTTTCTAGTTGCATGTCCAATTTATTGATCTGCATTTTATCTATTTTATTATTGTAATTATTTAAAGATATAATTTTCCCCTTAATTCCACTTTGGCTCTTTCCTGTAAATTTTGATATGTTGTCTCCTCATTGTAATTCTCTTTAATATTTCTATAATTTGATATTTGACCCACTCCTTACTTAGGATTAGATTAGTTTCCAATTAATTTTATTTGTCTTTCCATGGGCCATTATTGATTATAATTTTTATTATATTGTGATCTGAAAAGGAAGCATTTATTCTTTATGCTTTTCTACATTTAGTTCAGAAGTTTTTATGCCCTAAATTGTAGTCATTTTTTTGTTTAGGATCCACATACCACTGAAAAGAAGATATATTTCTTTCTATTCCCATTCAATTTTCTCCAGAGATATACTAAATCTAACTTCTCTAAATTTCATTCTCTTCTTTTACTTCTTTCTTTTTTATTTTTTGGTTTGATTTATCTAAATATGAAAGGCAGAAGTTGAGGTCCCCCACTAGTATAGTTTTACTGTCTATTTCCTCCTGAAGCTCATTTAGTTTCTCCTTTTGAATTTTGGAGGCTATACTATTTGAGGCAAATATGGTATTGATATTACTTCATTATCTTTGGTACCTTTATCAAAATGTAATAACTTTATCTCTTTTAATTAGATCTGTTTTGATTTAGCTTTATCTGAGATTATGATTGCCACTTCTGCTTTTTTTTTTTACTTCAGTTGAAACAATAAATTCACCTCCTTACCGTTACTATGTGTGTGTCTTCCTGCCTCAAATGTGTTTCTTGTAAACAACATGTCGTAGTATTTTGATTTTTTAATCATTCCTGCTGTCTTCTTCCACTTTATGGCGAGTTCATCCCATTCACATTCATAGTTCTGATTACCAACTGTATGTTCTCCATCTTATTTCTGCATTTGATCCTGCTCTTTCTCTCTCCTTTAACTCTAGTCCTCCTCATAAATATTTTACTTTTAATCACAACCTCTCCACTTCCCTCTCTCTTCTATTGCCCCCAACTTGTCTTATTCCTCTCCTACTTCTCTATAAGATATTATAGGATTCTATAACAAATGAGTATGGTTGTTATTCCCACCCAACCTATTCTGATGACAGTAAACTTTAAGCATTGGCTGTCACTACCTTAATTCTTTCCTCCACTGTAATAGTTTTTTCATGCCTCTTTTGATGACATAATTTATCCATTTCTACCTCTCCCTTCCCTTTTCTACAAATGCAATTTACTTTTTTGTCCTTTGATTTTTTATTTCTTGCATATCATGCCATCCTAATCAGCATTCTCCTGTACCCTTTGCCTATGTATTGTTATAAATAAAAGGATCCAAGGGACATCATAGATGTACAATGATGTTGATGTATCGATGGGGAAACACCTACTCTGATCACCCTCGACTGCTGCTGTAAGTTATCCCTTTCTCTCTAACAGCTGCCCAGTAAGGATCCTCGAGAGGTTAGATAGATGAGTAACCTTTCCACGTGCAACCTGAGGTTGAATAGATTAGTATTGGGCTATTAATTTGCCTTGTATAACGTTTAGGATCTAACTGTGTTTGACTCGCTTCCCTAGGGCTGTGATAGACCACTCAGGAAGGTACTTGTTGTTGAACACTCTTTATCTATACACAGGAAAAGGATAACAAGGACAAGGACTGGTGATTGGAAACCCTATTGATTTATTATCTATAAACTAGATGACAATCAGGACTGGAGGATATTAATCTGGTGGAAGCTGGAGATTTACTCACTCCTACTATCTCTGGCCCAGAACCTGGCCACAGCCAAGCCAGAGAATAGGGAATGCTATTGATGCAGATGTATTGATGATATTCTCTCAGCTTTCTCACTACCAGTGTTGGTGATGCACTAGCACTCGGTCTATCAGGAAATAGCTTCAGAGTTATTCCTACCCTCTTCTTCACCCTTCAGCCACCCTCTTAGTCCAGAGACTTCCCAGTCCAGAGACTCCTGTCCAGAGACCTCCAGAGAGAGACCCCCCTCAAAGTGGCTGTCAGGAGTATTTATACCATGGGGCCAACTGACATTTGCTCCTGGCTCAGGGCACCTGGGAATATTCTGAGTCTCTCCAACTGCCATCCCTGTCAGTCAAGGTGGCCTCTATCACTTCCCAGATTATGAATATGACAGTATACTCCTTCTAACTGCTCTGATACTGCTAAAATTTTTAAGATTTACAAATATTATGTTTCTATATAAGGATATAAACAGTTTGATCTCATTGGATACCTTAAATGTTCTGTTTCTTTTGAATTTATTTTTAAATATCAGATTTTCTGTTTAGGTCTGGTCTTTTCATCAGGGATTCTTGGAAATCTATTTTATAAAATAGCCATTTTTCCCCTGAAAGAGTATAATTCATTTTTCTAGGTAGATGATTCTGGATTGTAAGTCTAGTTCCTTTTCTTTCTGGAATATCATATTCCAAGTGATTTGATCCTTTAATGTTGAAGTTCTAATGAATGTTCTAAGTCTTGTGTAATCTTCATTGTGGCTCCATGATATTTGAATGGTTTCTTTCTGAATGTTTGAAGTATTTTCTCCTTGACCTGGAAGCTCTTGAATTTGGATATAATCTTCCTGGGAGTTGTCATTTGGGGATTTAATTCAAGAGGTGATTGGATCTTTTAAATTTTAATTTTTACCTCTTTAATCGAGAATTCCATAATGGTTTTCTTTGATAATTACTTTAAATATGAAGTGTAGGCTTTTCCCTTTTTTAACATGGCTTTCAGAGAGTCCAGTAATCCTTTAATTGTCTCTCCTGGATTTATCTTCCAGATCATTTTTCTACCCAATGGAATATTTAATGTTTTCTTCTATTTTTTACATTCTTTTGATTTTGTTTTGTTTCTTGATGTCTTATGAAATCATTGACTTCTACTTGCCCAATTCTAATTTTTAAAGAATTATTTTCTTCTCTGAGTTTTTGAATTCCCTTTTCCATTTGTTAAATTTTTATTCTACTTCTTAATAAACTCTTCACTTTGTTGGATTTTTGTACCTCTTTTTCCATTTGACCAATTTTGCTATGTATTACTTCATTTCTCTTCCCCATCTTTCCTCTTTCTCAACTGATTTTTGAAATCTTTTTTGAGCTCTTCTAGAGCATGAAACAAATTCACATTTTTCTTTGAAGTTTTACATATAAGTGCTTTACTTTCACTTTTCCCTTTTGAATATGTGCCTTGCTCTTCTTTGTGTCCATAAAAATTTCTGATTATTAGGTATATTTTTTGGTTGTTATTTGCTTATTTCCCCAGGCTTTTTTTTTGACTTTCATTTTTATCTTCAAAATGGGCTCTATTCTCAGAGTAGAGATAGCACTCTCTTAAGCTTCAGTTTTCCCTTGCTGCTACCCTTTGCACTAGTTCTGGATTTCTGCAAGTTTCAGTTCTTCCAAGGTGGTTTGATGGCCTGTGGGCTGGGAGCTCTAGAAAGCCACCTCCCAGCACTCATTCAGTCTCCCCTCTGGGACTGCTAATGACTTGCAGTGCTCAGAGCACTGTGAGCTACCTTGTGCTAGGGCTCAGGGCCTAACCTCAGATTGGTCAGGGGCTTTGGGCTTCACTTGGGCTTACACAGGTCAGGCCTACTGAAAACCAGGAGTTCAGATCCTCAATGCAGGCTTGTGCTAGGTCTTGGAACTTTAAGGGTTGGATGTGGGATGCTCTGCTCTTGGATCAAGCAGGGTCTCAGGTTTTTGAGTTGGCTTGGGCCCAGGTCCAGAACCTGGAACAGTAGATGGGGGAGGGGTTGTTGTTTGCTTGTGCCAGTACTCCTTGGCACAGGCTGTGTGACCTTGCTGTTGGCGGCATTCCCTTCTCACTCCAGCAAATTAGACCTACTCTGCCTACCTTTCAAGTTGTTTTCTGCAGGAAAATTGCTCCTCTCCCTCCTCTTGTTGATTCTGTCACTCTAGTATTCATGTTGAAGAGTTATTTTAAGGTTGATTGGATAGGATTCTCAGAGCAGTTCAAGCTTTCTCTGCCTCTATTCTGTCATCTTGGCTCTACCTCCCCTTCTAGCTCTTAAATTATGATGCTGTGATATAATGACATCTCTCTAGGTTCCTATTCATAAGCTTAGCATGATTCCCATGCTTACCACTGTATAAATTCCAGCCTCCAAATTTTGTGCAATATTGGACAAATTTGTCCAATAATTACTCCTTTCCTTCTTGTCCTAGCCATTAGCTGGTTGCAGTAGATGGAGTGCTGGACTTGGAATCAGGATGACCTGAATTCAAATCCTGCTGCAGATATTTATTAGGTATGTGAGCCAGGGCAGATTGTCTATAATTTCCTTCTGCCTGTTTCATTATCTGTAAAATAGAGATAATAATAGTACTTTATTCACAGAGTCCTTGTGAGGATCAAATATGGTAAAATGCAAAGCTTTGAAAACCTTAAAGCTCTCTATATATGCTAGTTATTCTCATTATATTATTATTCACTAATAATAATAACATATCAGCCCCAGGTTATACCTACTTTAGTCAACCAAGAAATTTACCCTCTATTACACCTAACTCAGATTAACCTCTTACCATTTGCACACATACTTCCTAGACCTTGCATGTTCTCTCCTTTTAAACGCTTTATTTCTTCGATCTCTTATGCCTTTTCTTCAAGTCTCTGCAAGAAATTATCCCTATTATTAAAAAGATGGAGGGCACCAGGGATGTTACAATATAATCTAAATGGTTGTGGGTACACACACTGGGTTGTAGGAGAGACAGGACCAGGATAGGGAGACCAGAGTACATAACTAAGCTGCTGATAACTGACAAGAATTGCTGTTGGCCAACTGTCACCACTAGGCCGGAGTCTTTGAAACCAACAGGCAAGGTCAAAGGTTTTAACAGGTTTAATTATGTTTAACTAAAATAAAGGTGGGATAGGGATTTCTATACTGAAAACCTAAAGGGCAAATCACAGGGACAAGGAGAGGACTTCTCTACTCTAATCTTAGTGACCTAAGCAGGCAAGGCCCAAAGGAGCAGTGCAGGAGTCACTGTGAAGGCTTCAAACCTGGTTCCAGCCAGGTTTGACCAGCACAGCTTAGGGCTGAGGGTGGCTTTGGGGTTCTCACGGTAATCCACCGATGATCACAGGATGCCAAAAGCCAAGGTGGTCCAAGGTATCCAAGTAGAGAGAGTGTGCTTGAGATACTGCCCACCAGATCCCAAACTCCTCCTCCCCTTGGTGCTGCTTTGTAGTTCTTGTCCACTTGTTAGAAACCATCACCACTCAGGATCCCAGGGAAATCAGAAAGCAGGCTGAGATCTCCCAGGGCTAGCAACAGTTTATGCCAACCCCTAATGGAGTCTCTCTCAGGGCACAAGCCACTTCCTGCTCCTTCATTCCATCTTGGAATGCTCCAACCCTTCCTGCTAGGTCAACCTTAATACTTAATTAATTACTAACTAATCTTCCTCACAACACTATGCCTTAGGAGACAGGTTATCTCTGATAATTTTTATTACTCCCCTCAAACTTCTAAGTTAACATATACCAGTAATAAGAATCATCGCTATTTGTATAGCACTTTAAGTTTTAGGAAGGTTGTTATATATGTGACCTCACTTGATTCTCTCTATAATCTTATTAATAAATCCCAGGGTTATTATTATCTTCATTTTAGAAATGAGGAAACCAAATTCAGATAGATGAGATATTTTACCCAGAATCATAAAGGAACTAACTCTGGAGCAAGATTCACTCAGGCCTTTCCTAACTCCAACTTCTTTTGTTTTGCCACTTGACCATGCTACTTCTCTCCATGCTATATGTGTACATAAACACACATATGTATATATGTATATAGAGTCATTTGCCCATGTTCAGTTCTTTGTAATTCTGTGGAACATACCACATAAGTACTATCCATAGGATTTTGTTGGCAAAAATACTGGAACAATTCGCCATTTTCTCTTCCAGAGGATAAGTGACTTGCCCACAGTCACACAGCTAGTAAGTGTCTAAGGCCAGATTTAAACTCAGGTCTTCCTGACTCTTGGTGCAGCTCTCTAGCCACTGAGCCACTTAGCTGTCTCTATGTATCTCAATATGACTGTCATTCATTATAAATATATTATGTCCACCCAAACTCATGCATTCTAGACCTGTGGTTTTCCTATTTCTTTGTAAAATTAGTAAGCATAAGAAAGGAGCTTTAGCTACCATTTATCTTACATCAACAAATACTTTATCAAAATGCTCTGTACATGTGTTTTCACTGAACATTATTGGTTAACTGATCATTAGTATGTTGAGAGCAAGCAGTAATCTTAAAATGTCTAAGCCTCTCTGAAACACATGTTTCACATTGGCCCATGTTTCACACCTAAATGTTTTGTGTGACATGATTAAGATTTTTAGTACTCAGGATAATTTATTCTTTGGCAATATGTTTTCATTGGACATTGAACTTCCTCTTGAAATGAGAGTATTTATGTTGTTTTCCTTCTCCAGCTACATATGTATATATTCAGCAAATTCAATTAATTTCTTAATTATAACATATAATGGAACCGAGAATCTAAATATATAAGCAATTTAAGTAATTAATGATTTTTTCTTCATATCCTTTTTAAAGTAAAGCAAGTAAGCTAGGAAGTATGATACGTTTTCTAGTCTTGGCTCTGTCACTTAATACTAATCGTGATATTATGCAAGTTATTTAATCCCAGTCTAGAGTCAACCCATACTTAAAAGGGATGAGTTAGCTTGGATAATGTCTTTGGCCCATCAAGCTCTATGATTCTTAGTCTGTGATGGTTACATCATTGCTGGAAAAGGTGCTGACAACAGATCAATTAAACTCAGGATTTCTTAACACTAATGCTGACACTTTAAACATATAGGATAAAGGGATTGGACAAGATATCCTCCAAGTCCATTAAGAATTAACCTTTTATATGATTTTGTGTTTCTAAAATTCTAACTCTAGAACCAAAAAAATATTTTATTCATTTTATATTATTTTTAACGCTCTCACTTCTTGCAGCCTTCCATCACACATAACATACTCAGCTTATAAATACAATTCACACTGACAGCTAAGAATTGTCTGTTGGACTGAGTACATTATACAGCTCATATCATTTTCCGGGGTTATATCAAAAGGGTTTAGAGATCACCTAATAGAGAGGACTCTGTCAAGTGACAAAGGGATAAAATCAATGGCTCACTTTGATATTCAACTTAGAGGACTTAGTTTAACTCTTTGAAGTAAAAAGTGTTGTCAGTGTTTTGGGATCATTTATTAATTCATTTTTAGAATGCCATTGATTTCTAGCCTTACTAACACAGTACATAACCATGAAAATTGTCTTGAAAAATCAATTTTCTGCAAGGTTGCAATGTCCTTTCATGGAACAATAAAGCATTAGAAAAAGCATAAAAATTATTTCTTATTATTGTTGATTTGACTATGAAATGTGCTTTACAGTTCTACTTTTTCCTAGTTTGCCTGCTAATTAGCTACACTAAATTATTGAAAGAAAATCATTGTCATCATAGCCATTTTATAAAGACTAGCCTGGACACATAAACGATACTTCTGTTTGAGTATAAGGATTTCAACAACTCTCTTCTAACTCTCCAGTAATTTAGTCCCTATTATTTTGAGTGTCTAATCTTGAGAACCACTGTACTTCCCAAAATGTGATCCAACTGAAAAATGAAAGCAAACAGTTCACATTCAGAGTCAAATTTGAAGGTAAATATTGGTACCTTGTGTGTTTTTTCCTGAAAACTTAATGTTGAAAAAGGGAAAAAAAAAAGTAGTCTTTTTCTTCAGGAACTGAAATACATTACCTTAAATCATTTCCTCCAGGCCAATGAAAATTACAAGAGATACACTGATAATCATTCTATTCCCTTTATTTGAGAGGCAGAATAGCTGACATATTTAGTTGGCTGGTTGTTCTTGTTTACAACTTCATTGTAGATGATCGAGCTACTCATTTATTGCACACACACTCAGTCTTAGGGAAAGAAAACTGGTTAGCTTTTTATGAAGGGCCTTAATATGTAACCTTTTAACAGCAAGTCAGTTTTTCATCCAACAGATGTTGGATTTTGAGAGTATGTTACCAAACTTATTATTGATTTCTAGACTCCAAATAGCATTTCCTTGCAGTATAGGCTAGGTGGTGGGAGGTAGGAGACCTTATTTTAGTTCAAAGTTGTTAAAGGGGTTGTAGAGAAGAAAAGAATATTCTCTCAAACATAAGAACTGAGACATAAATTGGTGGGGGGTTTTCAGTGTAAAATGATCAAATCTTGTTTTAGTAATATCAATCTAATGAATTATTTGAGTAGGAGTTAAAACAATCTGAAATATTCACAGAGGAATAACTTAAATGCATGGTGAATATGGAACATCTTATCTAGTAGAAATTTAAGAATCTGAATCATTTAAAATTTTAAAAACTCAAGATTTCATAGAATAGCATTCACCAATAAAATAACAAAGTAGTGAGGGTGCTAAGGTTTCCTCTCCCTTCTCAAAGAAAAGCTTTGATAATTGAGCTTCTTCTAACCAGATTAGTTCTGGGAATGCAGGAAGTGGTGGCACTAATCTCTTAAGTCTATGTATCATCATTATCTCTTAATAGCATCAGAAAAGGAGCATATTAGGAAGAAAGGGCATGATTTGGAGGGAAAAGTAAGTCTGCCTCTAAAGAGCAGCCTTCCAGATTGAAAAACAAATGCCTTAGTGATAAGGTAGATAAAAGTATAGGAACTAAAGCTCCTAAAGGCCTTTTCCAGTATTATTAGCATAGTATGCTCAGGTCATCATCAGCAATGAATACATGTGGTGTTTCTGTAGCAACTTCTTTTCCTTTTCTCTTGGAGTCAGAAATTATCTCAAAAATACATGCAATGCCTAAATATACTGACCTAAATGTTCCATGGAATTTCAGAGCACTACACTCCTTAGAAGTAATCATAATCAATATGTTCATAGGATCATAAATTTAGATTCAGACAGGAAAAAAAAAACCTTAAAGATCATCTAGTTCAACCCCATTATTTTTTCAAATGAGGAAACTCAAATTCAGTGAAATAACATAAATTGCTTGATATCACAGAAGTGTAGTAATCATTAGATTGATAGAGTTGAACCCAAGTCCTCTGATTCTCTGTCCTACACTCTTTCCATGACACTACTCTTTCTCTCAAATTTCCAAAACATTTAATTCTTTCTAGTTTCCTTTTCTGATTGTTTTTATATTTTTATAAGTTTATGAGTTTTTGTTTCTTTATGGATTAGAGAAATCATATTGAATAATTGTCACGCTTAAATAATGAGTCAATGTTTCCTATCCAATTGCGAACTTCTTACATTTTCTATAGCCACTCAGCATATCATTGAGTCCCTGCCATGTACAACATATTATACAAAGTGGTGTTTACTCCTGAAAGAGACAGTAGAAATATTCTTCTAACTTTGCTATTATGAGTTCATTTCCATGTTTTCTGCAGACAAAGCAGTTTGCCTTCACATGGGGATGAAAAGTATTTTCTTAAACAGCTCTAAGAATTTTTCTATTTTTCATTTAATTCTGATTTTTCATTCTGTTGGAGGGGAACAATACTATAGGTAATATAAAACACTGTATAAACAAAAAAATCATCTGTTGTATCTTGGATTTCATAATGAATTATTACAAATTAAAGCTTACATTGATATGGCATTTTATGATTTAAAAATTCGTACTTTACTTTTTCTTTTTGGTCTCATAACAGTCTTGTGTAGGAAATACTATTAATCTGTATAGAACCATTTTGCTTATAATTAAATTGAGGTCATAAAAGTTAAATGGCTGACCCAAGGACACACAGCAATTCAGCATCAGAGGCCACTCTCCTTATTCCCTATCCACTGATCTTTCTGTTATATCATTTTGCCTCTATAACAGACAAGACTTTCTATTTCCTTTCTAATTTGGGATATTAGCCACTAAGATGATCAATGATTTAGAAGCAAGCTAGATATTGTACTGGAAGGAGATGCTATCTCACAAATTATTCAGTGGTATTTCTCAGTAAGCATACCATATTTGATTTTTTTAGAAGAATTTTAACCTCCAAAATAGAAAATCAATCTCTCTCTCTCTTTCTCTCTCTCTCTCTCTATTTCTCTCTCTCTCTCTCTCTCTCTCT
>NC_058133.1:307656801-307778996 GCF_016433145.1 Gracilinanus agilis
CCTCTCTCTCTCTCTCTCTATATATATATATATATATATATATACATATATATATATATATATATATATGTATGTATGTATCTGGCTGTCTGTCTCTGTCTCTGTCTCCATCTGTCTCTCCGTTTCTCTCTTTTTCTCTCTTTCTCACACACATACACAACAACATACCATCACAGAAGAGCTATAAATAGCCCTATAGTAAAAGATACAGATTCATATTAGAGATTTTTTGACAAAGAAATTGACTTTCAGGAAGTCAATGTAATTTGATAGAGGTTAAACTTAATATAAATGGTAGAATCTTAGTTCATCCCCTTATACTGTATATGAAGAAAAGGTCCATAGAAGTTATATGACTTACTTAAGATCACACAAATTTAAAAAAAAAAATTCTTAGTCCACTTTCTCTAGACAATATAATGAGCATTCCTTTAACCTTTCCTCATAGTTGATTAACGATCCTGAATTCTGACCTCCTAAATCTATAGTCCCCTTTAAAGAATGGACACATGTCTCTGGAATTCATTTTAAAATGAATATTGGGTTTTTTCCCCCAAAGCATCGATTACATGGCATCATTTTTGTGTGTGAAGGGTGTAGGGGAAGAGACTAGATCTTCTTGTGATGCCACTGATATAAAGAATTCCATCTACTACTGTGTATCTATAATCCACTCTGTAACATATAAGCTTAAATAGTTTCTTGAAGGCACTGAGACATTAAAAGACTTGCCCAGGATCACACAACCAGTCAATGTCAGATTGGGGACTTCAACCCAAGACTTCCTGACCATGACACGTTACATTATAGAACTATTGAATATTAGAGTTGAAAGTGACCTTGGAGGTCATTGAATCCAAATCCCTTATTTTATAGATGAAATTGAGTCCCCTAAGGGTGAAGTAGAGTAAACTAAGGTCATACCAATAACAAGTGAAGCAAATGAGATTAAAACCCAGTTCCTTTTTTACCAACTTCAGTGTCCTTTGTAGATATGGATGTTATCATAATTAGCCACCCACCTCTGCCAAACATGTTTAATCATTATACTGGTACTGAATATAGATTTCAAAGTAAATATTCTTATGGCTCTCTATAAAGAAACATTAACCATCTATGTAATGACAGTAATTACAATTATATCAGGGGAAAAGGAACCTTTGGGTAGTTTCAGGTTCAAACTACTCAAACAACCCAAGGATAGGAAATTGGCAAAAACCAGCCTGGTGACTCTCCCTTTCCCTCCCCTTATTCCTGAGTGTTGCAGTCATAAATTTTCTATCGTTCAGTAATATGGCAAGTGTGTATTGCAAGATTATGCAGCAGGATTGCAGCATTTTGTTCTAGGTAGCTTGGTTCTAACTGTAAGGAAACAGCATGTCACACAGTGTCCTTTAGGCTCTAATGTGTCACATACTCAAATCTGACATGTCCCTTTGCTTGACTGAGAGACACGTGGCTGAAATGCTCAGACTCCTATTCCTCAGTTTCTGTTATCATGTTTTCCCATGTGTGCTGTCGAAAATAGTTAAAACGCAGACTCTACCTTTCTCCTCAGCCCTGTAGGCAAAAGGTTCAAAAGCCAAAGAAAGAGCATTTCTTTTTGTAAAGCTGTCTCAAAATGTATTTGAAAGTCAGATTTGAACCTGACGGGCTGAGAAAAGTGTGGATGCAGCTTTCCTTAGCTAGGCATGGAAACTTTGGAAGCACACTCGTTATTTGTCAGAATTAAAAGGTGATCTGGAATTCAGCCCAAAGTTGTCCATTCGTGCAGGAATTGATTATAAAACCCCTAGAGAATTTAGTATCTCTGTGGTAGTCCTGAATGATTTTCCTCCTTACACTCAGTGTCTTTGTGGGTGTATTTAAAAAAATATTCACACAAAGTTGTTCTTGTACTCTTGATCAAGGATCAGAGTGCTTGGATTGTTTGGAAAATAAAGAAGCTATTTTTATTAATATAAACTCTTTCATGTCAAGAGATCCCTACATGCTTATATTTGGATGTATAGAATGAGTTGGACATGTTATATTTTTCTTTTGGTTATATTTGATATATATTTATAAATAATTACATCTTGGTTACGTATTCTTTTAGTTATATCTTTCTTTTTTGACAGAGAGGGAGTCTGGACTATGTGGAACATGTTTTTTTAAATAATTGTGCTGAAACTATTGATATGGAGACACCCTTTGTTGTTTTATGTTGGCAGCTCATCTCTGACATATCATCTTAGAAAGTTTCCTGGGTCACTGAAAGATGATGTAACATGTCCATGATAGCACAGCCCATATGTGTTGGTCCTACATTTTTTTTTTAACTTCCAGGCCAACACTCTAAATAATCACTATTACATGATATAACTCTTCAAAAGGGGTTATCCATATAAAATAAAACTTTATTCTAAGGCTCTATTAGTAAAATTTTAATTTAATAAATCCCTCTGACACAAATGTTTTATGTAATCTGTAGTAGTTCAATGTTTATTTCTATCTTTGACTAGTATAGATATTGAGACTGAAACTCTGATTTTATTGGTATAGGGAATTCACTGGTAAGGAAACTATTGATCCATGAAGTCATTGTCGCTGTAGCTGATAGTCTCACACATTCACCTGTTATTGCCATTACCTTTGATGGTTCTTAAGAATGTAGATGTAGAATTGGAAGTGACTTCAAAGGCACTGTAATCCAACTCCCTAAGTTATAGATTTATACACAGAGGCACGGAGAGTGTAAACAACTTGCTCAAGATTGTACAGGTAGTAAATATCAGAAGTGAGATTTGAATACAGGCCTTCTGACTCCAGAGTCGAGTTCTTTCCACCGTACTATACTCAGTTTAGGGAAAGGAAAGGGAGTTATAGGATAGCATTTCCCAATGAGTATTCCATGAAACATTAATATTCTACTCAATATGAACATATGTTCTACAAGAAAATACTCATATTTTTCTCTATAATATTAATTATGAAATTATGTATCATAAAAATACTTAATTGTGGTTATTTTTCTAAAATGAAAATAGGCTTAATTTCTTCTGATTTCCTTCAAAATATCTCTACCTCTCCTTTCAGTAGTTACAGGCTTTTCCAGACTAGCATTTATTATTTTTGTCACTATATTTCAATCAATGTTCCATGGCCAGATTAATCTGAGAAACACTTTTGCCTAATATTGCATAGGAGCATTCAGCATTACTTAAGAAGTAAAGAATATTACTTTTACAAACAACTATAGGAGGATATAATACAATAACGCATTAATAAAAGCTACTAAATAGAACCTGAGATAAATCAGGATAATTTTGAAGCCAAAATGTGAAAGAAAGCAATCTAATGGACTTTAAAAAAAAATGCTCTCATTCTCCATTTGGTTTTCTTTGTTTTTGTTTTGTTGTTGTTTTGCTGGAAATACTATTGTAGGCACACATTTGAATTCTCCAGGTAAAATCAAAAAGGGAACAATAGAATCAAGTGGAAATGACTCTAAAAAATGGAAGAGGTTTATTGCTGAATAGACATAATGATGTAATCAGTGAAAATTTTGAATAATATTTGCATTAGACAATTCATAGACCTGATATTTGTTAAAGTTCTTTTTACAGATAATGTGGTCCATGGGAATCCACTATTAACAATTAAAAATTATTCTAACTATGGAGACAGTCTGGAATAATGGCTAGAGTCCCGAATTTAGGAGAACTAGGTTCAAATCCCACCCAAATCCTCTTAGGGTTTATCCAATATATTATAGACAATATATTAAGATCTGAATTTTCTATCTGAAGTTCTCATTCAAGAAAATTAGAATTCCTACACAGTCACTCTCATGGTTTTGGTTTATTCCATCATTACTAGGGTACACTGAGAGTCATAGAACTGGCTTCATTGTAAATGGATTACTTCAGCATGTACAAAACCATTGCTGAAAAACAGAGTTTACAAAGTTTCCCGAGACTGTTTTGTTTTGTTTTGTTTTTTGGCAAACCTTCAAACTAACCCTGAAAAAGTGACTATAACTGTAAATAAAAGACATTCAGTATATTCATCATGTTTATCAGAAATTGAAAATTGGATAATTTTCTTTCTCTTTCATAAACTATTGTCTTAGACATACTGCTCGTGTTATGTTGGGGAAGTCATTTAACCTGGTAGTGCTTTAGCCACCTCTACATCTCCCCAAAGCAGTCTAATCACAGGTCTAATCTCTATCCCTTGCAAAAACTGTAGGCCTAGAAACTACAAAGTAAAAATCATATACCATTCAGGGAATAAACTTTATTCATACCAGTTAGCTCAGCCGTATAGTTTAATGAGAAAGTTTCTGACTTCATGTGATTTTCTAGGCATAGGATGAGCTTAAAAATTATTTCTTGAACTCCTGGTACATCATGTTGCTTTTTTATTTTAACTTGAGAACTCAGAAGATAGTCTTGAATAGGTTCCACTTATCCACATAACTTGCATCTGTGATAGACAGCCATTTGGTACATATTTTTCACTTAATCAGAAGTATAATAGAAGTTTCAAATATATTTCTCAAATATTCTTTATTATAGCAACATTTAGAAAGAACAAGAAAATTGAATGACCTACAGAATACAAATGGAATTTGATACATTATTGCAGAATTTTATGACATGTCCATCTATAGGTAAAAAAGGAATATGGTTTCATGAATGAATAATGAAAGTACATAAAATTTTAGCATTTATATCTGTTTAGATATATTATGGGGACATTCTCTTTTTGTCACTAAACACTATTATGGGATATATATTTTCCATCACTAAGCAATATGTGCCAAATACGCTGAGATTCAACAGCATTGACTGAAGAATAATACAAAATACATTGTGATATATGTAACATACATAATATTAATGGGTCTACAGCAGTCAGAAATGAGATATGAAAAAGAGAGCAGAGCTTGAGTCTTATATTAGTGATGCTATATTAATTATGACAGAGAAGGTTTTTCCATTATAAGCCTCAATTTTAAGAGGCTTGAAACTTTCCCAAAGGAATTTTTCTCATGACAGTTTTTTTGCCTACTAATGAAAATATGGAGATTGTTTTTTTAATGCTTTTGAAAGATTACATCTAGGCACAATTTTTTTTTTCCAATAGGACTTTTTTTTAGATACTTTACTTTTTGATACCTCAAAACAAAATAGCTTTTTAATGACTTTGCAACTTGTCTCCAATGAAGGAACCTAGAGCCTTTGGTATATGAGGAAAAGTTTGATTTGCGAATGATTAAACTGCAAGCATTACCGTATGCTTCTTCTGCAATTAATCTTGTCCCTAAGTAGTAGTTGGCCCATTGTATTTGCAAATAAGAAGGGCTTTCAATTAGTTGGTCAGTTACACAAAATTAGACCATTGTGAATTATGAGTGTTATGGGTACAATTTCTGTGCTTTACAAAAAAAAGGGGGGCAATGCTGACATTTGATTATTATAGTCTGAAGTTTCACGTTGAAATACAGCTGCACAATGCAGGCCTTTGTAAGCGGCAGGTTACTTGAAATGTTCATTAAAATCTCATCACTGAGGGAGCTAGTTGTTCATGGCCAGAGTGGCCCCAGTGGGAGTAGAGGCTTAAGAACAAAGTGAGAAAGGTCCACAGAACTAAAAGAGAGTAGCCTGGAGATCCAGACCCATAAACTAATGGACACCAACATAAAACCTTCCCTGGTCCAGACCCCTGGACTGCCCAGGGCCTGTCCCACTGCCCTTCTGCTATTACTACTACCAGAGCCTAGAATGCTCCAGTTTGGGTGCCAGCTGAGGTTCTGGCCTTCCAGGATGTGATATGAAATTGCCTTACTACTTTTGATATGGAGAAGATAAAACCAACAATCTGAGGTTATGTGGCTCCACTAGGACAGGCATGAGGACAAGCCATAGCTTGGCTGTCTTCCATCTCATAGCTGGTGCCAGCTTCCCAAATTCAGGGCCCTTTGACCAGCTTATGTCATTTGTCATTGAAAACTCCAAGAAAACCAAGGCAGAGCTACAGGTTACCTTCAAAAGCCCTGCTTTTGAAGGGACTGTGGGCTAAAAATGAGGACTGTACCTTCAAGTTTACCACCTTCCCCTGAGGCAGCATCAAAGGAGAAACATGGTTCAGAATTCTGCTCTGACCCAGAAATCATGTGGAGCCCCAACAGGTGACCTTGGATCCACACCCAATGCCGATGGATCAGTGGGTCTCCATCTCTGGTTATGATGACAAATGGTTCATTGGTTGAACTGAAACTCCCTGAGTTGTGATGACCAGAGGAATCCTGAGTCCATGGCCTAAAAGTAGACCATGACTCCTGATCCACCCTATCCCAGCCCCAGCTGAGGAGACAGAGAAGGAATGGCCCTAGAAGAAGGAGGAGAAACTGGAGGTTCCTGTGACCCTAAGATCCAGATGTCTTACATTGGAGACCAAGACCTCCAGGCCACCATAGCCCTGGTCCAATCAAGAAGAATGAGGAAGAGTAGCAGGAATAGTATCCCAGAAAGGGGCAGAGAATGAAATGGAGTCCCAGCTAGAAGGTTCCCAGAGGGTGCTTTATAGGTGACACTAAAGCATATCTACTTCTCACCACTCTCTGTAAGGATCAGAGTTTGGCTCAAGCCATCATGTATACCCTCTGAGACTATGTCTCTCTCTCCTCCTCCTTCCCCAAGGGAAATACTTGATGGGCTGGTCAGATTAGAAAAATTGGGGAGTCTATCCATCACTCCCTGCTTCCGAGCATTTGAGGCAGAGACTGACTAGGAACTGTAAAAGAGAAGGATACAATACACTGGATTATCTGCTCTACCTCCTGTTCCCTCAAAACAAAACAGGATATAAAAGAACACCTTCAAATGGACCTTTCTGTTTTGTCCACCCAAGGGAGACTAAAGAGAAGACTCAAATTGATATATTTTTCATATAAGATTCCTCCTCTCCCAACATCCATATCCCCACAGGGGTTCAAAAAGGAATTTGAAGAGTGGAAAAAAACCATCCCAGGAAGAATCTCCTGGATTTTAAACTTCTGAGTTCAGTGGATGAGTTTCATATTGGAGTCTTACATTTGAAACCTGAAAATACTTGTTAGCTGATAAAAATGTTAATCATGCATTCAAGGTTTCTGTGGTGTCCTTTACCAGATATTTTGATTATAGTGATCCTTAATCTATCGCAGGAATTTTGTTCCAGAGACCCCCACAATAGATTAAAATCCTCAAAGTGGTGTGTTATATATTTTATTATTTATATATTTTTTAAGGCTTTATAAACCCTTTCCACTCTCCTATAAACCTTTTCCACACTCTTATTAACATTTCCCACATTCTTATAAACACTGAACCAATCAGCCCTGAGGATACAGAACACAGGGCTGTGGTTGGTCCCTGATATAAGGAAAACTCCACAATACAGAATTAGATTAAAAAAAAACTGATACAGTGAAGCCATGATAAGTGAATCCTGATATAGCAAAGGACCACTGTATCTGACTTACTAACATATAAACACACAACTAGAAGAATTACCACATGCTAGAAAGATTTGTGTGTTTCTTTGAATATAGAGTCAATCACTTCATAATGGCAGAAGGGAACTCAATGATTAGTTACTCCTCAGTCAATGAAATATTTTGCCAGATGACTGGATGGATGGACCAGTGCATGTGGCTATGGAACAGTGCTTCTCTGTGAACTCTTGTCAACATCTGTCTTGCCCTCATCCATCTTGCAGTTAATGCTAGATGAGTGTGTGATACTTCAGGAGTTTGATAAGTGGGAAAAAATAATACTTTTAACCCCTTACTTTGTCCAAACTCACTCAGGTTTCTAGGGTCTTTGTTTCTACTGTGAACATATTCCATAGATTATCAATTAAATAAAAAGTTTTCATTTTGTAGCCACAGTCTTTTAGTAATAAAATGATTATAAAAGCTTCCTTCTACATGCATATCATGACATAACATGAGTTCCTTTGAAAATTGAGAATATTTTGTACTCAATGTTTTTTTTTCTCGATAGGGGTTATTTAAAAATCATATTTTGATTTAGGTATGATCCCAGAGAAAATTCTGAAAATCAGTCACTGAAGGGGCATGTAGATAGCACAATGGATAGACTGCCAGACTTGGAATCAAGAAGACCTAGGTTTAAATCTAGCCTCAGCCACTTCCTAGCTATGTGACCCTAGGCAAGTCACTTAACCCTAGTTGCCTAATCCTTGCCACTCTTCTGTGTTAGAAATGATACTGACAGAAGTTAAGAGAGAAGAAAGAACAAAAAAGAAACAAACAAACATACATTCTTTTAGTCTTTTCAGTGAAGGATAGGCTTATGGAATATTCTACTTCATGCCAAATCAAATACTGAGGTTTTACTCTGACCTAATGAAAAAGAGAATGAAGGATTTTGCACAGAACAAAAGATCTTCTCCTGAGACAGCAATACAGGGTTATCCCTAACCAGAAAACCTTCAATGATGTGTAAATTTGGGACAGCTATCTAACTTTTGGGGGAGTTGGTTTCCTTTTCTAGAAAATAAAACACTATAGCTGGCAAGGATTTTAGAGAAATTTAGCCAAACATCCTCATTCCATAGTGAAAGATCCTGAAGTCTTGAGAGAATGAATGACTTGTCTAAGTTCATATAGATCAGTGGTTCCCATATTTTTTTGGCCTACTGCCCCCTTTCCAGAAAAAAATATTACTTAGGGCCCCTGGAAATTAGTTTTTAAAAAGTTTAATAGTAATTAATAGGAAAGATAAATGCATGCATCTGTGGCCATCACCGCTCCCTTGGATCACTGTAGCACCCACCAGGGGGTGGTGGCACCCACTTTGGGAATCACTGAGATCATTAGTGCTAGAAGCAGGACTAGATGTTGAATGTTTTTTTTTTTTATTTTTACTTGTGGCTTTTTTTATCCCACTATTTCCTCTTGATAATTGGGTTATATTTATGTAATATTGTTAACTATTTTTCAAAACATCTTTTTTTCTAACATAATTTCTGTAACATAGGTAAAGCAGATATTATCCCTCTTTTACATGGGTGAAATGAAATATTCAGTTTGAATAACATGCAGAAGTTACATTGAAAATTTGGTCTAAATGCTTTATACATGTGGAAGTACAAAATTAATCAAACTATATTTATAAAACTATACCTGCTACTACACCAAGCTCTGGGGAAAGGATGGGATAGATACACATTTATATGTAGGAATTGTAGATGATATAAAAATGTACAAAGTCTTGGTACTATTTTAAAAATAGATGTCATGGGGATATTTTGTTTGTTTTTACATTTCTTAGATTTTCCCTATATGTCTTCCACTCCCTCTCACAGAAAGCTTTTCTTGTAACAAAGTAGTTTATTTATTTTTAGAAGGAAAGAAAAGGGGAAAAAAGCAAAGGAAGCAAAACCTAGAAAAGCATCAAAAAATTTTACATCATTTATAGTGTTCCCTACCCAAAGACCCCTTACCTCTAAAAAGAATGTCTTCAAAATTTCTACTTTGGAACTAAGCTTATTCTTTATAATCTTACAACATTTATTACAACAACTCTTTTGTTTTAGTTTTTTATTATCTTATTGTTTAGCTGGTTTTCTGGCTTTTCTTACTTCCCTTTGCATTATCTTATGCAAATCCAAGTTTCTCTGTATTCATCATGTTTCTTACAACACAATAGTATTCTATCATCTTGATGTATCTGTTTAGCTATTCCCCCAATCCATAAAGGTTTGCCTTTTTCTAGTTATTTGAAACCATTAAAAATGCTACTATAAAAATTCTTATATATCTGGAGACACTTGAGGGAGAAGAATAACCTCTTCAGTTTAAATTCCTATCAGTGGAATAACTAGGTCAAAGGGTAGCACATTTGTTTTAAAACTGTATTGAAGGGTAGTTGGGTAGCTCAGTGGATCAAGAGCCAAGCCTAGATATGGGATGTCCCAGGTTCAAATGTGGTCTCAGACACCCTCTAGCTGTCTGACCCTGGACAAGTCACTTAACTCTCATTGCCTAGCTGTTACAGCTCTTCTGCCTTGGAACCAATATTAGGATTGATTCTCATATGGAAGGTAAGGGCTTTAAAAAAAAACCTGTATTGTTATCTTCTGTTTCTATATCACCTAAGTTTCCTTCTCTATTGATCCCCTCCAAAATCTATCTCTTGTAACAAAGAATTTTTTTTAAGAGAGAAAGAAGGAAAAAACAATTCATCAAAACAGGACAATATATTTAAAAAACTGCTATTATATGCAATAATCCAAAAATTTTCAAAATAGTTGGGGAAAACCTAATGTCCCTTTATCTCTTGGGATCAAGCTTTTGGATCATTTGTTCTTTGTAATTTTATAACATTCATTTTTATTTCTTTCATTACATTGTTGTATTCTTAGTTTTTTTTGTTTTCTTGACTACTTACTAGATTTGCATTTAGGCATAGTAACTATAGATGAGGAAAAAAGTGGGCAAAGTCTATACTGTTTTAAAATTAGTTTGTGACAACTCAAACATAGGTATTATAATTTAGAAGGAAAAACTAAGAATAATTAAGTTTAATTGAAACTCTTGGATGAAAATAATGGCATTAACTTTGATTTTGTGAAATTGTGTCTCCGAATTCTTGATAATGTACAAAATGTAATTTGGCTTCTTTTTACTTAAGATTACACAATTACATATTTAATGTTAATAAAATGGAAAGCCAAATTTAGCATTTGTTGTTATGAAACATAAACAAAGTCAGAAGGGGAAAATATTGTTGTTTTATGTGTATTTGAATATAGACCACTCAAATTTTAGTGAGCTAATTTTTTCTCCCCAGTTTATATTTTATTTGAGCCATGTCCTATCAACGAGTAGATAACACTTTATCTTCTTTCTACTCATTTTCTATGGCAACTCTCTTCTCAATAATCATAATTGTCTCCATTCAACTAATCGTGATGCATCCATGTTTTTTACGTCAATGTTTACTCTCCCAGACTTCCCATAATAAACCATAAAGTGTGCACAGAGATAGCTCATTAATACCTCATACATACTCATACAAAATATACAAATGTCCAAGGAGAACAGTTTAACACTACCCTAGGAACCTTAATGTTTCTATTTACTACTTTACAAAATGTTCAATTAGAATTTTTCAAAGATAGTTAGCTTACTTATATTAAAACATGGCATCTCTTACCATAAACAAACATCTATAATACAGAACCTAGAATGTATAAGTCTGGCAGATAAATAAGTGCATAATTCTAAGAAAATAATGCTATGTTATCCATGACCTTTTGCCAAAAAACCATGGTTAGATAAGACCATAAAAAGTAATTCCACAAGACCATTCAAACTAAAGAAAACAACAGAAAAGGTAATAACTTCTTTTACAATCATGCTGAACCTTTGCCCCATTCAAATTTTCAGATGTATTCCTATTACATGAAATATATTAAGAATATTATATATACTCATACCACTTAATTAAAATGATAAATAAATTTTCACTGATGATCAAAATGTAGCAGTTTTTAGGGCAAAGGCTTTAGAAAACTCTAGCAAAAAAAAAAAACCAACTATATATTTTTTCCTATGCTTTTAACAAGGCGCTTGATATAAAATTCCAGGAAAAACTATTGACCTTGATTTACAGACATCTGGCACTGAGCTGTTGAATAAGATGCCTTTTGGCTAGGTCCCTTGGAAAATAATGGTTAAAACTACAAGGCTTCTCCAGGTTGCTCAGAGCGAAAATATCAGATAACAAAGTTTATTTCCTCATAAAAGTTATTTATACAACCTGAGGAAATGATTACATAAGATTAGGCCTTTTCTATGAGAAGCAGAAGATCATAAAAGCGATACTCAATCAATGAACCCCAGCATCATTAATTCATTTCAGTCCATCATAATGAGCTAACAAGTTCAGAGTGAATACTCACTTTCTATAAAAAAAAGTTTTCTATTGTTGAGCCTCTTACATATTGATAATATTCCTATGGATTTTTAGAATTAATTCAGAACCGGGATACTATGTTGTTTTAGTACAGTCAAAGTCATTTTAAGACTATGAAGTGTTTTTTTTTCTTTTTTTCTTTTCCACAAATGGTGGCTTTCTTTTTTGTTGAGTCAGGGCTCTCTAGGTAGGAAGCTACTTGTTGAGAAAAGTACTTTATCTATACATACATGCAATAGAAGACCTTTTCTCTTGATGATTTTATTATCCAGACAGGTGGGATTTGGGTTAATCTTTATTCTTAACAAATTAAACAACTAAACAAATGTTGCAAAAGGAACTCTGAAGTGAAATAGCTATCAGAATTGGAAGGTGGACAACCTATTTTAAAGCATCAAAGGTTGGGTAAAGATTAGCTAATTTAATAGTTTTCATAATGGACTAATCTTAATCAGGGGCTGACTGATTAGAGAGTAGTTGAGATATACTAATTGTCTTCACACTTCTATTTTATTAATATTATAAAATATACAATTCCATAATAATTCCTATTTTTGGTGCTGCATCTACATTAGAAACTCAATTTTTGATAGATATGACATTTATTTTTTCTTATATTTTTGTGATTCAGTCATGTTAAAAGCATTGTATAGAGTGCCAGGGCTAGAGTTGTGAAGGCCTGAAATCAAATCATAGTGTTTTCATTATAAGAACTATTTTTTTAGGGTGTCAAATAGTTATGCTGAAAACTAGCTGCCACACACACACACACATATTTCCCAGAGGTAGGAAGGAAAAAAGGAAAAAGGTAGACTTACTTTTTTGATAAAAGACATTAATAAGAATCCAATTTTCAAGATTTCATTACTTTCAGAGAACTATTAGAGAAAGAATTTATGAATTGTCTTCCTGAGACCCTTAAAATTGACTTTAATAAATTCTTCTTAACCTACTAATATCCAACTTTAAATTACTCAGCTATTCCATTAGAAGTAGCCCATGCTACTTGATATTAGTACATTATTGGCATATTTGGTAGCAGTGATGTATGATTCCATTCAATATCCTTTGACTTAAAACTGGCACATGTTTTAATATTCACCTCAACTTCTTTCTCTTTTCATAGACTCTCTTCATAGATTAAAAGAATGGATTCTTTACCTCTCATCTCATTCACATATCTGAGCATACCATACAAATTTAATCATGAATAAATACAATTTAGAATTTTATGTCTTATATGGAACTGACTAAATTATGTAAATGTTATACATGTGTAATATATGTTTTACATGCATACATCTTATACTTTTCTACCTCATATCAACCTCACTGGTGACAAGAATTCTGCCTTATTCTTTTAGAAGGGGGAAAAAATAATCTTTTACAGAGTCCAGTTCTATACATCTTTCTCTTCTTAAACCTAACTCTATTCTAGATCCCATTGCTTTTTACTCCTTCTAGGTCTTCAGTCATAATATTCCTTAATATCTTCACTATCTATTCCTTTCCAAGAATTCCTGCCCATTAACTATCTTTAAACCAAACAGCTTATTTCAATCATATTACATCTGACCACATTTACTCTTTCATACTTTTTACTGCCAGTCTTATTCAATTTGTAATTCTAAAAACTTTCTCTAGATCCAATTTACCTAGACCCTCATGAATTGTCCTATAAATGGAATTTTATCTCCACAAGTCTTTTGAAAGTATTATCTCTAATGCCACCAGATTCAAAAGTTCTCTTTTAATCCTTATCTCTTTTACCTCCATTTGACATTTGACAATGTTGACTATGAATTCCTTGAAACTATATTCCACTACCTGGATTCTTGTGACACTTTTTCTGATTCCTTTCCTACTTCTCTAACCACCTTTTCTCTCCTCTCTTCTAATGAACCTTTTTGATCTTCCTACTCCCTAGCATTTAATGCCCCAAATGATTCTGCCCTACAACATTTTTAGCCTTTCTATCTAGTTCTTCCTTTCTTTCATATCTTTTTTTGTTGATTTGTTGATTGATTTTGGAAGTTGGCTAGCCTAATAATTGATGGCATGGCTATTTATAGATATATATTATGCCACATAAAGAATTTCCTAATTTTCTGGTTTCCTTATTCCTTTTTGATTCCTACTCTACAACTGATTCTCTAATTTTTCTAATGTGAAGGGAAAATATCTATTTTTAACCAAAAGGATCCAATAAATCCCATTAGGTAATGATCCTTCAAGGAAAGACTCTAGGTTTTAGAATATCTCTTATGACTTGATAGAAACAAATGCATACCAATATGTTAAGATGGTAATTTTAATTAAATGATCTAACTCTTTAACCTGATGGGACAAGCAAATTAATCAATGCATTTTTTTGTTGTTCAGATGTTTTTTAGTCACTCCATTTATGGTATTCATGGCCAAGATAGTAGATTAGTTTGGTGTTTCCTTCTCCAGCTCATTTTACAGAGAGAACTAAGGCAAACAGGGTTAAGTGACTTGTCCAGGGTCACATAGCTACAAAGGTCAGATTGAATTTAGGAAGATATTTTCCTGACTCCAGAACCAACATTGTATCCATTACATCACTGAGTTGCTTCAATACATTTAGTATATAAAGCTACCATTAATATGGGCAGGCACAGGGAATAGAGAGCAGGGCCTCTAGTGAGGAAGACTCAACGGTGAGTTCAAATTTGGCCTCAGACACTAGTTGTGTGATTCTTGGAAAGTCAATGAAATCCATTTGCCTCATTTACTCATCTGTAAAATTAACTGGAAAAAGAAATGGCAAACCGCTCCAGTATATCTGACATGAAAACTAAATGGGGGGGGCAGCTGGGTAGCTCAGTGGAGTGAGAGTCAGGCCTAGAGACAGGAGGTCCTAGGTTCAAACCCGGCCTCAGCCACTTCCCAGCTGTGTGACCCTGGGCAAGTCACTTGACCCTCATTGCCCACCCTTACCAATCTTCCACCTATGAGACAATACACCGAAGTACAAGGGTTTAAAAAAAAAAACAAAAAAAACTAAATGGGTTTCTGAAGAGTTGTACACAACTGAAAGGATAGAAGAACAAACCACTAAAAAAAATAAAACAAAAACCCTAAATTTTGTGCACCAGATACTCTGCTAAGTGCTTTACAGTAATTATCTTATTTGAACCTCATAACAATCTGTGAGGTAGATGCTATGATTATCCTCATCAAAGAAATCAGTACTCTTTTTTTAATTCAGTCATTTTTCAGATGAGGAAACTAAGAAAAAAAAAGCTTAAGTGGACTTCCCAGCAACATGCATTTAGTTTCTGGAGGCAGATTTGATTTCAGGCCTTCCCAACTCTAGCCCTGGCACTCTATATAGTGCTTTTAACATGACTGAATCACAAAAATATAAGAAAAAATAAATGTCATATCCATCAAAAATTGAATTTCTAATGTAGATGCAACACCAAAAAGTAGGAATTATGATAGAATTGTATATTTTATAATATTAATAAAATAGAAGTGTGAATAATTTCACACTAATTTTGAAAAGCAAACTTTAATTCAACATCTCTCCAATTAGATCTTAAGCATCTTTAGGGCAGACTGCATTTTTTACTTCTGCTGTGTCCCTATTAGCACCAACAGAATGCTAAGCCCTCACTAAATACTTGTTCAATTATTTAAAACATAATAAGCTTCTATTATTTACATTGTCAAATATTGTTAACTATGATCCTTTCTTCATTGCTCTATTGAACATGATTACCATGGAATATTAAGTTGAAATAAAATTGATTTTGGATATCAATATCAAGGGATATTTTTTTAGAAAAAGTAAACTTAGAAGTCTAGTAAAATGATAAAAGGGCATAAAGTAATATTGCCATGATATGCAGTGAAAAATGGAACTAAGGATGTCTATGTTAGTGAAAACTTGACCAACTTTAAAATCTTCAGTAATAAATTTAAGTTAATTTTATGAAAACAAGGAGAAAGCAGTCAGTAATGAAGATTAATTTTAATTTATCATAAATATTTAGTGGTAATATAAGAATTCCTGTGTATTCTCCTTACTATACCTGAATATGTAGTTCTCTTTATTTACAAATTTTTTTGCTCTATTGAATAATTTTTGCATAGTTTGTTTGATATTATACTGAATAGGTAAATTTAAATAGGATTGTCATTTTTATATTGGCTTGACCTATACATGAGCAATTAATGGTTTTCCAATTATTTTCATATGATTTTATTTGTATGAAATGTGATTTATAGGTATAATCATATAATTCCTGGATTGACTTTTTTGGAAGGTAGACCTCCTATCCCCAGTAAATTAAATTGTCTACAGTTATTTTTTTTTGTTTTTATTTTTTTTAAACATTTATTAATATTCGTTTTTAACATGGTTACATGATTCATGCTCCTACTTTCCCCTTCACCCCCCCGCACCCCCCACCCATGCCGACGCCCATTTCCACTGGTTTTTTCATGTGTCATTGATCAAGACCTATTTCAAAATTGTTGATAGTTGCATTGGTGTGGTAGTTTCGAGTCTACATCCCCAAACATGTCCACCCTGACCCATGTGTTCAAGCAGTTGTTTTTTTTATATGTTTCCTCTCCTGCAGTCCTTCCTCTGAATGTGGGTAGCATCTTTACCATAAATCCCTCAGAATTGTCCTGTGTCATTGCATTGCTGCTAATACAGAAGCCCATCACATTCTATTTCACCACAGTATATCAGTCTCTGTGTACAATGTTCTTCTGGCTCTGCTCCTTTCACTCTGCATCAATTCCTGGAGGTCTTTCCAGTTCCCATGGAATTCTTCCAGTTTATTATTCCTTTGAGCACAATAGTATTCCATCACCAGCATATACCACAATTTGTTCCCCAATTGAAGGGCATGCCCTCCTTTTCCAGTTTTTTTGCCACCACAAAAAGCACAGCTATAAATATTTTTGTACAAGTCTGTTTATCTATGATCTCTTTGGGGTACAACAATGGTATGGCTCAATCAAAGGGCAGGCATTCTTTTATAGCCCTTTGAGCATAGTTCCAAATTGCCAGCCAGAATGGTTGGATCAGTTCACAACTCCACCAGCAATGCATTAATGTCCCAATTTTGCCACATCCCCTCCAGCATTCATTACTCTCCCCTTCTTTCATTTTAGCCAATCTGCTAGGTGTGAGGTGATACCTCAGAGTTGTTTTGATTTGCATTTCTCTAATTATTAGAGATTTAGAACACTCTCTCATGTGCTTATTTATATTTTTGATTTCTTTACCTGAAAATTGCCTATTCATGTCTCTTGCCCATTTTTCAATTGAGGAATGGCTTGATTTTTTATACAATTGATTTAACTCCTTGTATATTTGAGTAATTAGACCCCTGTCAGAGTTTTTTGTTATAAAGATTTTTTCCCAATTTGTTGTTTCCCTTCTGATTTTGACTACATTGTTTTTGTTTGTACAAAAGCTTTTTAGTTTAATATAATCAAAACCATTTAATTTACATTTTGTAATTTTCTCTAGCTCTTGCTTGGTTTTAAAATTTTTGTCCACAGTTATTTTAAGGGGAATTTCTCTATCTCTTTCTGTTGGACTTTAGTGGTGGTAGAGAAAAATGCTGATAATTTATGTGGGTTTATTTCATATCCTTCAACTTTGCTAAAGTTGTTCATTGTTTTAATATTTTTTTTGGTTGATCATCTGGGGCGCTCTAAGCACATCTTCATATCATCTGGGAAGAACGTTAGTTTTATTTCCTTATTGCCTATTCTAATTCCATCAATTTTTTCTTCTCATTATTATACCTAGTATTTCTGGTATGATATTGTGTAGTAGTGGTGATTATAGGCATCCTTGATTCACCTCTTTTCTTACTGTGAAGGCTTCTAGTTTATACCCATTGTAGACAATGTTTGCTGGTGATTTTAGATAAATACTATTTATTATTTTGAGGAATGTTCAAATTATTCCCGTAGAGTTGTCTAGTGTTTTTAATAGGAATGAATGTTGAACTTTGGCAAAATCTCTTTCTACATCGATTGAGATGGTTTATGGTGCTTTCGTTATTGACGTGGTCAAGTATGCCAATGATTTTGCTAGTGTTGAACCATCCCTACATTCCTGATATTAAACCCACCTGGTAATAGTGATGATCCTTGGAATATATTACTGTAATCATCTTGCTAGTATTTTATTTACATTTTTTTCATCAATATTCACTACGGAGATTGACCTCTAGTTTTCTTTCTCTGATTTTGCTTTTCCCGGTTTAAATATCAATACCATATTTGTGTCATAAAAGGAATTTGGTAGAATTCCTTCCTCAGCTATTTTTCTAAATAGTTTATATAGTATTGGAATTAATTGTTCTTTAAATGTTAGGTAGAATTCACTTGCAACTCCATCTGGCCCATGGGGGTTTTGTTAAGGAAATTATTGATATTTTGTTCAATTTCTTTTTCTGAGATGGGGTTGTTTCGGTATTCTACTTCCTCTTCTGTTAAACTGGGAAGTTTGTAGTTTTAAAAATATTCATCTATTTTGCTGAAATTGTTGTATGTATTGGCATAGAACTGGATAAAATAACTCCTAATAATTGCTTGTATGTGGTTCTCTCTCTACAACAATTCAAAACTATTAGCTAAAATATTCATATTTTAGTAATAAAGTTAGTTTTCTTGTTGTTTGATCATTTTCAGTTGTGTTCAACTTTTTCATGACCCAATTTGTAATTTTCTTAGCAAAGATATTGAAGTGGTTTGCCATTTCCTTCTCTAGTTAGTTTTACAAATAAGAAAACTGAAACAAACAGGATTAAGTAATTTGCCCATTATCACAGAGCTACTAAATGTCTGAGGACAGATTTTTAACTCAAGTCTTCCCCACTTCAGGCTCAGCATTCTATCCACTGAGCCATCTAGATGTACAAATCAAAATTGTTTTTTAATGAGCTTTGATTTACTTTGTGTTCTTATCCCTATAAATATAATGTCATATATATTTCCCCTTTATTATGATATTATTTGAATTTTTATCAATTCAGTCAATTACTCAATAAGCATTATTTACTAAACACCTACTATGTTGCAGGCACTTCATTAGGCATTAATGAGACAGTCCCTGATCTTAAAGAGGTTATATTCTATTAGGGAAAACAACATGTATAACCTGTGATTTTGATGGCAAAGAGAATTTCTAATGAAGAAGCTCCTGGAAAATGTAGATAATCGCCTTCTCTGCCACTTCAAATTTTGAAGAGTTGCCCAGGGATATAAGAGATTATGTGACTTGAATGAGATCATAAAGCCACTTTGTGGACTGATCTTGAACCCAGAGCTTTCTGGCACTGAAAAATGCTTTCTTTCTACTACATCCTTCCTAATATATGCTTTGTACATGTTGGATATATATGAGTGTATATTTGTGTATAATTTGTAATTTCCATACATACAAGATTAATCTAATGTGTATATTGATAAGATATGTTTATTTTGATGTTATTCTTATATAAAAATTCAGTTTTGTCATGCATCGACATTTATTCTGAATATAAGCATATAGATAGCTTTAGGCCAAAACAACACTATTTATGAATATATTGAAGATGTCTCTCTCTCAAAACATACATATTTAAACATTACCTGTCATTATATTTTCAAAATATAGGTTGAAGTTTTATTTTTTAATTAAAATAGTCTTTTTAGCAGTAAGCAATCTTACTAAAAAGATGAATATTGCTTTGTAACAAAATAAAATGCATTAGGTTGTACCTGACAATCTCTGGTATGATAGTATTGTTACAGTAGTTCAAGATTATAGTGCTTTCAGTACTGACAAAAGCTTAGAAACAAGAAACTCTACCCTAAAGATGTTCCTGCTCAGAATTTAAAGAATGCTGCCACATTCTGCCAAGTAAATGTTTCTGTGTTGCAAGACCAATTCACCCTAAGACAGATCCTTTTGTACTTTGCTTAAAATATGAATTATACAATTATCCAAAAATCTCCCTCTGAGTGAAATACTTTCTTGAAGTGGACCAAGGACCTTGGCAAAGCCTCACTGACCTTTTTTGGATGCTGGTGTTCATATATTTAGGCTTAAATAATGATTTCATGGAGAAAAATTGTTGACAAAATGTGTAAAACTATTATTGCAGTAGCAACTTCAATTCCGAATAGTTTTAATACCCTAAGAGTTAATGACCCTCTCAAACCACTTAATTCACTCCTAATCAATAATTTATGCAATGTCTGATGAAGAAAGAGAATGGACAGGTTGTCTACAAAAGACTTATTTGAAAGGAGCTTTCAGTTTTCTTGCTATGTCAAGTTCCACAATACCTTTGAAAAGTCCTGACATATGTCACTATTGATTTGTATTATCATTGCTTTATTATATAATATTTCATTGTAGCAAACAGAATATTTGCCCTATTAATTTTAGCATTATAGAATGTTACAAATTATTAATATAGTCTTAGAAATGGGAACTACGTAAAGAGAAATTTAAAGAAATTACCAAGATGCAAAAGAAAAATAAGAGATAGACCTAATGAAAGATTTTGAATAAAATGGAAAGAATTTCCTCTATAACTTTACATGAAAATATGTATTTAGGAGAATGTAATCTTCTCTATACTTGGACAAAAGCTACTCTGTCTTCTTTTCCATGCCTTTACATAGGTTATTCTCTCATGTCAGGAATATGTTCTCTTCTTATCTCCACCTCTAAGAATCCCTAGTTTTTCTTAAAGATACATTTAAATTCTCTCTCCTATACAAACCTTTCCTTAAACCTGCAGTTGCTAATAGATTCCGTTACCCCCAACTACATATGAAATATATATAAAACAATATGTACTATTTATATGTGTATACTTTGTCTCCTTGGACAGAATGTAAGTGTCTTGAGGGTTGTGAATATTTCATATAATTCTAGAAATCCATAGTGCCTAGCAGTATCTGACACATAAAAGATGTATAATAAGTGCTTGTTGGTTGAATGATTGATTAGAGCTGGCATATGATTTAATTCTTTGAACATAACAATGGAGGGAACAAGGAATGAAGCATCATTAGATAGACATTTTAATGTACGAGTGAATGTGAAACACATATAAGTTAATGAAAATGTTCCTACTTCCATAGGATTTCTCACAGGTCTAATGATTTTTCAAAATTATGTAGAAAGAGTACCTTAGGACTCAGAAAACAACCGAATAGTGAGAAGTGTTAATTGTATATATTTGGATCCTAATTCTGTATTTTTGCCCTAGCAAACAGTACCGTGAACAAAAAGTATGTTATTTTTTTAAAAATCTAACCTTCCATCTAGGAATCAGTATTAAGTATTTGTTCCAAGGCAGAAGAGATGTAATAGCTAGAAGTGACTTGCCTAGAGTCATACATCTAGTAAGTGTCTAAAACCAGATTCAAACCTAGGGCCTCGTATCTCTACGCAGGGTTCTTAATCCACTGAGTCACCTAGCTGCTCCATAGTAGGTCTTTAATAAATGTTGCTCAGTTATTCCGCTCATATCAATATTCTTCCACATGTAAATATATTTTTGACAAAAATGTCCATTAAAAGACATCATAGAATAGATCAATTAATAAGATTAAATTACTAGAAAACAAAAGAGAAAAGATAATTCATATGCATATTATTTAAAGTTAAATAGAAAAGTATGCACTGTGACTATTGATGTATTTCCTTTCTCATTACAGGCTTAGAATCAATATCAGCACATATTAGGATTACTAAATATCAACTATCTTTACTGGAGCTCTTTGACGTCAACAGGATATACAGATTGTTGATTTTAAAATTCATATGATAGAAAAATAATGTAGGAAAAACGTGTTAATATGGATATACATAGGTGTATTTTATCCGTGCCAAAAAAAGTTCTGAATGAAAGTAAGAATCTCAAAAATATTTAAATAGTTATATTCACTAATGTAGATTCTTAATAAAAAGTTGAAAATCAAAGAATCATTCCTTTGGGTATTTCTTTCTCTTTGAATACATAGACTTCTAAAAAAAGTCAAATGCAAAGTTGTTATGTCATTTTGCATCTTGGTATGCATTTGCTTCTCTGATCAGGACAAGGAAATAATAAGAATTTTAAGGAGGGAGAGACATTTTGGAATATGTGATCAATATTTGGGAAGAAGGCCTCTGTGTACCACACTAAAGAACTAAATGGTGGGTATTTACAGAGGAGGAGGAAAGTGAGAGGAAGAAAAGAGGCACAGAATGCTAAGGTAGGCAAAGGTTAAAGACAAATTTAGCCTCCACTAATTAGTCTAGGTCAAGGCCTACTCAATTGTATAAAGATTACTGGTTGGAAGGATCTACTTACTTGAATGAAGTCTGTAGATCTCATAAACATTCTTGAATTGAACATAACCTTTAGGCATAATGAAACATATTTATGTCTTTAGTAAATGAAGTTTCTTGTTAGAAGTGTTTATATTTTTCTTTCAAATAAGGTTTTTCCTGGCTTTCTTTATAAAATCTGTAAATTATAACAAAATATCAAAATACAAATTTTTGGACACTATCTTGAAAGCATGATGGTTAAATGGTTGTATTGTAGTGAAGTTTCTCTTCAAAAAGAATAGATTCTCATGTTTTTAAGTGGCATTTTTTTTCTTTTGTGTATCTTTCTTCAATATATAATCAACAGGGATAAAATGTATTTCATTGAACTTTAATAATATCTCACAATTAGAGTAAGAGACAGAAAACTAATAAAATAAATTGATATGCTGCTAAGTTTAAGTGGAATTGAAATTTATTAGTGATAAAACTAGTGCAACAACTTTTTTTCTTTTTTTGATAAAATTTGGCATCTCAATATGTCTTGATAAAAAGTTTAGAAATCCCATATCCATTCAGCAAATAACTATTTAGATGAGTCTGAGTATTTTTAACTATTATCCCACAGTTGTTCTTTAAGCTTTTGTATAATACTTCCTAGGTAGGAGTGTTGTTGCAAGGTGCCAAAATAAGGTATTGTGAATTATTGTATTTTGAAACTCACTTGGAAGTACAGATGTCCCTGGGCTTTAGGAATGTTACTTGTAGAAAACTCTCAGAAATATATTGCTTACGTATTTTAGTTCACTATCTTAAGGTACTCAGAGAGGAAATAGAATCATTAAGTATTAACAGATTATTATCAAAATATTTATTTCTTTTCACCCTACTTGATGATTAGTTTATCCCATTTAGGGACCTGAGTTGAAGCAAAGAGAAATTTGCAGTAAATAATGCTGCTTGCTGGAGAGTTTCTGTGCTTGGACTTAAGGGGGGAAAACAAATGGTGCATTCAACATATGCACACGTGTAATGATACTAGGGCTGATTAGTTGAAATGGATATCTTTTTTTTTCTTTCTTCTTCCCGTAGAGATGATCTCTTTAGGTTGGTTCAGTTGGGGGTGGAGGGGGTGATTCTTTTTTTTTTTCTCCCTGCACAAAGAAAACGTAGGTTGATACCATTTTTATTGTTCTGCTGGGGTGGGAAAGAGACCATATGCTTTAGCATTTTGAATGGCTAAATCTAATTGGGGAAAAATGAATTGATTCTGGGACTTTCCTCCCTACCCTTGGCCAATCCCTTAGCCCAACACAAGACTGGCAGATGGGGTCATTCCCCAGATTTCCCACTGACTTAGGGTTATCCCAATGCTATTGCCCCAAGTTAAAGAGAGGGGGAGGGGAAGAAATCAAAGGGGCTGCAGAGGCGAGTTAGGCTGAGTGAAGTCTGGAGGGCGAACGCGTGCCTTTGGCAGTGGCAGTGGCAATGCAAGCAGTACTGAAACCCACCCCTCTGCTGGAGCTTAGGCAAAGGCAATAAGAGTTGGAACCATCTGATGCCGCTACCGCTGCTTCCCGTTTCCAGGGTGAATTTTTAACAGCAGCTGATTTTATAGGGAGGAAAATACCCTTAACCAGCAGTGGAGAAGATCTGGTATCACCCAGACGAACCAATATAATCTTTTAGGTAGGTTTTTCAGAGAAATCAGCATTTTAAAAACCGGCATTCACCGCCAAAAATGCGGGACGGAAGTCAGAGCTGGTTTGAGAATAAGAAAAACCTCTTTACACCACGAGTGTTTGAAATGATCGGATGAGCAGAGGAAGTAGCTGCCAAAGCTTAGGCTGCTGCTGCCGCTGCTGCTGCCACCGCCACCACTGCCGCTGCTGGGTTCCTCGCAGAGGGCTGGACAGAGCAAGCCCTGGTTTCAGCACCAAAGGCGCTGGACAGCTCTTTGCACGCTGCACAGCCGCCTGCCTGCTTTTCCCCCCTCTCGCTTTGCATTACTGTACAACTGGAGATGCATCTAAATTACGTCCTGTTCAACAACAAGTAGATTCTTCCTGTCCGGGAACTACAGTAGACGATTCTCTCAATTAAACTGCATTTTCTTCTTTACGGAATTGGCCATCAGGCATAATTATCCTGATTTCCCCTCCTCCCCCCCACCTTTGCAGGAACGAGTCTTTGGGAACCTGGTCCACCCAGGGATGTAAAACTGTGCTTACCGATGCATCCCATACGAAATGCTTATGTGATCGTCTCTCCACCTTCGCCATTTTGGCTCAGCAACCTAGAGAAATAGTAAGTAACAAAGGGAAAACACGGTTTAATGTAAAGACAGGGATATTTTGTGTAGTGTTTCTCCAGGGAATTGCATTTTAGATGGGGGAATGTACAATATTACAGGATGACAAAATTAGGTTCGTCTCCTCCTTGGCTACAGTGGCTTACTGAATTGAATTCCAGTTGGTGTGATAGAACTAAATCCTACTCAATTTTATGCCTCCTAACTTGAAATTTCTGCAGTAGAGAATTAAGAAAGCTTTCTCACTGTAATGCTAATGTGCTGCAAACTTTCAAATCAAATAATTGCCAACTTAGTTTTTTTTTTAAGACAGTAAAGCAATTCCAAGGAATTTGTAAGGATACTGTTGATAGTGGCATGAAAATCCCAGACACTGTAGCTAAACACATTGCAGATCTGCATTGGATATTTTCAGTACAGGTTTTTTTAGGTTGTCTGATGATATCTGGGGGTTGGGGGGGTGTTAAATCAAGTTTTTAGGAAATCACTGAATATAAAAAGTATGATCAATCTTTTTAAGTGTAGAGGTTTCTGAAATAGTTTCCAAAGCAGAGTTGTAAGGTAATGCTTAAATGAGAAGTAATTTGTTCATCTTATATATTATTAGAAATTATTTCCAGAAATGGAAATAGCAATTCCAATAAATGTTATATTTCAGTCTAAATTTGGCCTAAATGAGCACCAGTTTCTTCTCTTATGTAGATGGAAGAAGAAAACCTGCTGAAATATAATTTTGTTAAATTCCCTAGGGCTTTGAAGCAATATACTGGCTTCCAATGTACCTTTTTCAAACTTTCAATACTAAAAATTACTTTTAAAATAGCAGTCATTGCTTTTTGCCACATTAATTTCTAAGTACAGAAGTCACTTTAATAGTAAATTCTTACTTTCTTTTAGTTGTAATTAATAGGAAACAAGACATTTTTCAAGGTCATATGTTTTACTACTATTGTAGGTACTGTGTAAACTAACCGTACATATAATATTCATTCATTCAATGAAATATATTCATATCCCAAAAATAGAATTTCTCCATGCTGCTCAGAGGCCAAGTAAGGGAAATTAAATAAGAGAATACTTGACTTAGGACAAAGTTGTTAAAAGTCAGAAAGTTTGATAAATTTTAAGTAAGCATGAACTAGATTTTAAATCATTAAATGAGTAGTAAATGAGCAAAAACAGAGAAAATATTATTAAATATCCATGAAGAAATTATTGAATATATTTTTGAAGTAAAAGAAACAGCTTTAAATTTTGCCTGGAGAATCATTTAACATGTAAATGACTATCAAGTTAGAGTTTAAGAGCTCTGTTTTAAAATAGTTTATTATGGTATTATGATATACTCAAAAATTTTAATCCCATAAAGGCTCCTTTGTAACTTCATATTGGAGGTTGGAGAAGGAGGGGAAGAATTGACAGAATTAATCACTGGAGAATTGAAAGCTATGGGAATGAAGTTGTTCCAAAGACAAACTAGACTTTGGTTGTGTTTCTTAAATGGTAGTTTGGTTTTACTCAGTTTCTACTCTATTGTTTTAATTTCTGTCTATTGCTTCTCTTCTTGTGTGTGTGTGTATGTGTGACTTACAGATCATGGAATCATCTGGGGCACCTTCAGTAACACTCATAGTAGGCAGTGGTCTATCTTGCTTGGCCTTGATCACCCTAGCAGTTGTCTATGCAGCACTATGGAGGTATGTATTTGATTTATGCACTTACATTGAAATGTTCAGTGGTTTCAAAATAATTGGGGGATTTGATATCCAATATATGGTCTGTCGGCTTTATTTACTTAGTGCAATAATTCTAAATGAATAGCATTATAGTATTATATTTTCCTGATTAAATTTGTGTTGAAATATTGGTGATAATAAAATATTATAAATTCTTTTAAAAATGTTTTGCCTCTTCTAGACCTAATGATGTTGGTCATTAAGGGTATAGTTGTGCCATTAACACTTTCCTTTCCCTCTTGATCCAGGCATCAGAAAATCCAAACTTTAGGCCTACATAATACTTTGTCTGTTTCCTATTTCTATTCAGTACAAAAATGAAATGGGAATATGCAGTATAAATTCTCAGTTACCAAGTAGTCAATTTCTGAGTTTCATATTTGTGAATTTTAAAAGGGTCAAATATTCACCCTTCTCCCTTGAAGACCTATTTCTCAACACTCCACTTCAACAGCTTTTCAAAGGCCTTCTAGTGGATAGTATTTCCTCTTCTCTATCAAAGAAGGACAAATCAAATGAGGCAATAAAGAGATAACATAAAAGTAGTAAAAGAAGTATTAGGAAAAATTGTACCATAACATTAGTTGGAACTTATTTCTGTGATATATAGAAGAAATAGTTTTGAATTTTTCCTAAGGCCTAGAAAGTTACCACATTTTAGTAACAAAACTTCAATATAGAAATGAATTCTATACTAATGAATTTACTAAACTATTAATGTTCTGAACTTGGGAAACTGGTTATAAAAACATGACTACTATGAAAATAAATAGGAATCATTTCTTCTTTGCTGAGTGCTTGCTGTGTTAAAAATCATGCAGGCATAGATGGTATTCTTGCCCCCAAAGAGTTTGTTTTACAAGTCAGTCAGCAATGAGAACACTACCTAAAATAATCATCAGCTCTCTGTAGTGAAAGACCATTTAATCAAACTTGCTTTTTTTATTATTGTTTTGTTAACCATTCTTTTTTCCCCTTTAGAAAAAGAATACTTCATTGGCTGATCAATGAAGTTAACCTAGTCAAGAATATCAATTTTCATATCTTATAGCACAATAATTGGGCTGTTTTAAAGCTTATATTTATAAAAAATTTTCCTTTAGTTCAGGTGTTTGAAGGAGTTAGGTTCTCTGATAGAATCTTTATTTTCTGGTGGTAAAAATTCATTTCTTCAAAGAAGTTCTACAGAAATGATATATTATGGTTTGGAAATAACTCTGAGTTATTAAAGACTGCTTTCATATAGTGTGTATTTTGGCAGTTTTTAGTTATAAATCTCTAACTACTTGCTTAGATATAGATTATATGTCTTTAGTCTGAAGGCCAGTCTCAGTGAGCTTTGGAAAGGGTTATCCCCAGGTTGGCTAAGGCTGATGAATTTTTCAGCACTAGAACCTCTTGAAAACCATTTGCACATAAGGGTTATGATGTGCATTACTGGAGATAATACCCTAAATATCCAAACTTCATAATTTAGAGATATTCAAAACATATTTCTACTTCCTGTTGCTTAGATAAATACATTAGGGAGCCTTTCTACCACTTCTACCTTAAATTAGGCTCTTTTAGGCACTAAAATTACTGATGGAAATCTAGAAAAAAATTGACAAGGAATATGCAAAATGGATTTGTCAATTATATGGCTTCTTTAAAAGGAAGTTAAACCTGCCCCATAGGTAAAATTAGCCAGATGATTGTTCAAGCCAGCAACACACAAAATTTTTCATGGAAGTACTAGGACATTGGATAAAGGACTAATTCCATTTGAAGAACTGGAAGTAGCACAAAGTTATCCCATTTGTAATGTCTGTGATTATCCTGAGGGAGTAAATGATAATAATTTCTTCATAAATTAGTGTGGAAATGCCCTGGAGTTAAAACTGGGGACTCTCATGCCTGATTTTTGTGGTAACTATTTGAGTTTGTTTTGAGGGGAAATGGAATGTCTTTTAGTTTGTAAAGATTCTTTTTATTCTGCTCTCCTGGAATGTGCCTTAAAATTTGGAGCTTCTCATGATTACTAAATTAGGAGGAGGAGACTTTGGTTTTATATTCTAGATTCATTGTATTCTGAGGTTTCATACCTAACGTGGCACCACAAGGACAATGCATACTGTGGAGCATGTTTACTTCTGGAAGTTGACCTAGTTCAAAGTACCATCATAACACAAAAAGGTGGAAGGCATTTATATAAAACATATACTGCCATCCACTGAATATCCATAGGATAGTATAAAAATAAGAGAAGTAATCAATCATTCTTTATCAAAGTGCCTTCAGAATACCATCAAAATTTTTAATAATTCCGGATTGGAAAAAAAGCTTCAAAAATGTATAAAGGCAATTACTCCCTTGGGTTTTCAATAACAAAATAAAGATAAGACAGTTATTTTTTATTTTGGAATTATTTTAAAAAACATATGTGTATATATGACATACTTACATATATAATGCATATGTCTATATATTATCATTCTATTACTTTAATATTGACTATGAATGGTACTACAAGTTTGAAATTTATTCTTTCCAAGATTTTTATAGGTTGATCTACATAACAGTGCTGAGCACATTTTATCATATTAGTTTTAGATTTCCATTATGTTAACCAGTGTATTTATAGAAATCCCATAATAAAAGAAGTAGAATTCAAAACTTTAAATTAATTTTCTGGCTTCCAAAATATTTGTTAAATTCAAAACCATAATTCAGGATATGCTCAAATATCCCTAACCATGAAGTGATTTTGAATTATGGAGACTTTGGTACCAGTCATGAGTTGGTTTCTTTAATCCTTTGGGAAAATCATTTAACTCCATTTTTCTCATCTAGAAAATGAGGAGACTACTTAGTCAATAACTAAGATACAAAGGCGGCTTCCAGTTCTAAATTACATAATTCTATACCCTATAGTTACATACTTGAATTACCAAAATTTTTTTCTATGAAATTTATCATTTAAAAGCATGTTCTTATATATACTAGACCATGTTTCAGCAGGGCTTGTTTTAAATTCTAATATTTAAAATTACTTATCTCTTTGGACAGGTATATCCGATCTGAGAGGTCAATAATCCTAATTAACTTCTGCCTATCTATCATCTCATCAAATATCCTTATACTGGTTGGACAAACTCAGACGCATAATAAGGTATGAATGTTGGTTTTTCTAATTCCTTTTTTTGATATTTTTCAAAGTTCAAATCAGCCATTTGTCATCTAACCATTAATTGAAAAAAAAGATGAGCAAGAAAATTTTTGTACTTATTTCTAAGATTAAAATATTCTTTCTGCCCTCAAAAATGCATCTCCAATGGGTTGATTTTCTCTCTTGTACCCTGTTTTCTGTGGTAAGAATGTTTTCTAAACATCAAATCAAAGCTCAGAGAGTTCAAAGACCTGAAACATCAAAAGCAAAAATTGTGACTCATTATCCTAATTGTAATAGGATTGCCACTATGTTTTGGTCTTCTTTATTAACATACTGACACTCAAAAGGCAACCATAAATTGCTTAGAAGTTGCATGCTGTTCTCTAAATGAGCTCAAGGAAATGTGCCTTCAGGGAGTAATAGAAGAATATCCTAGCTGGGCTGTAAATGTTGTATAGGCACTATTCCAGTTGCAAAGCATATTAGACTTTTTAAAAAATTTACTTAAACCAAAGGATTTTAATGTTTAACTGAGAAGATGATTCTCTAACTACAGTGTTCTTTCTCCTGTTATGCAGGAACATCGTTGTCTTTTTTTTTAAGATGTTCTTTGTGAATCATATTCTTAAATAGGTTACCCCCTTTCTGAATTCCTCTAGAATTCCTCCCCTACTTTCAAACTCAGAAGAGGTTTTTAAGATCACTTTCTTTAAACTAGGCTGCCTGAAACTTTAAGGAACTAATAGGGCCCAAAGTTTTAAGTGTCACTTTTTTACCCCCTTAACTCTGACCAAGAATTAAGTTGGTTCTATTAGGCTTTCATTTAGGAAGTATGAATTCAGTTTTTAGTAAATGTTTTGGTATTTTAGATAATGACAGTATATTTATCAAGATTTTTTTGTACCAATATTCTCTATATTTTAGACTAAAGATTGTGATTTTTTCCATGTGGACTTCTGAAATACCAAGAGTTCAAGGATATCTCCATGACTACATAGAAGTACAAAAGAAATTTTTACTTATGTTTACAATTTTTGTTATATTTGGACGAGAGGAAAGGAGAGACCTAAAAAGACTAGCTTACCTCACATGATTTTTAAAAATTAAGAATGGACGCATTTTAAGATTGTATTTGATAAATACAATAGCAATTTTAAATGCATTAAAAATAAAAATAAAATAAAATGCATTTCAATTTTCTCATTAAGATAAGCTTAACCTAAGGGGAGGGGAAAATAGAAACGAAAAATAAGGGAAAAGAAGAAAGTGAAGGGTAAAAAGAAAAGAGGAAAGAAACACTAAAAGAGAGTGATGAGGGAAGAATGTTTGAAAGATTATCTCAGAGAAGGTAAGATTAGATTCCATTCTGGGTACTGAGTGAGTATTTAGTGAACAGCTTTTTTGACTTCTTTTTCATTTAGTGGAAGGACTGGGGAATGGTAAGATAGCTGTCCTTGGAAATGCTAATTAAATTAATAACCATTCTTTAAATACTCTCTGGCTTAAACCTGGGATAGACTCATTCTGTAACCCATCAAAGAAAAACTCTTTCTCTAGAAACTATCATAGTGAGGAAAGTAGTGACATAATTGGGCCACAGATCAAATTGAATCCTTGAATTAGAGTCCTATCTTCCCCTATACTGTATAACTCTATTATAGCTATTTTGGTGAACATTCCTTATTTACTTAATAAAAATAGTTTATATTTAGATATTACTTTACCATACAAAGTATTTCCAAGAAAATTATCTCTTAGAGTTATTTTGTGATATTGGTAATATAAATATGACTATCACCATTTTACAACTGACTAAACTAAACCTGGAAATGCTAATTATATGAATAATCATTCTTTAAATTCTCTTTGGTTTAAACCTTTTGAGACTACACTCTAATTAGGGGAAATAAGTCTGAGACACAAATCTAGTATGTTGACATGGTCTACTCTGGAATTCCAGATGTGTTTAGGTCCTAAGCACATTGTTCCTTTGGTCACACAATGAACTTCCTCTATTCATTTGGATATGTGATTCTAAAACTGGGAAAGCTTTGAAAGTTGATATACAATAGAATAATATATTTATCCAGACACTTTTCTGTTTATTGTCACAGTTATTTATAGTCTAAATAGTGCCTTTATTTGTTATTTTCTAACATGGCGGGGAGAACAAAGTTATAGCTACTGATCATTTTCTCTCTAGTTTACTGTGTTCTCAGAATTCAGAAGAAACTTTTTTTTTATTTTGTGTAAAGTTCATAGAGAAAATAATTGGTATGGCTTAAAGGAGAGAAAACTGGACTTGTAGCTAAGAAGATTTGAGTTCAAGTCCTGCCTCTGCTATATACTGGACAAATCTTTTCAGTTCTCACTACCCAATATTTTACTCTCTTAAACTATAGATTTCTGAGAAAATATGTGCCTACATTTTGAGAGAGAATTTCCTCATCCACAAAGAAATTATAAACCCAGCCCCTGTCACTCAAAGAGAAAGACAGTCCATGTCATACAGGTCACTTCTGGAAATGAGAGAAGATTACGATGTAAATACCATAATATTTTGTTTTTAAATTCCTCATTGCATCACCTAATTCTTGATTCCTTACCAATGGAAAAATACAAAAAGTGTGTTATCCAAGTGTTAGATAAGATTCTGACCAAAAATGCTCACTTTGATGGTGATGATAGTAGTGGTCCAGAACAGGAGTTGGCAACCTTTTTGGCCGTGAGAGCCATAAACGCCACATTTTTTAAAATGTAATTTTGTGAGAGCCGTACAGTGTCCACAGTGCACGCTCCTGTAACAGTGCATGAAAAAAAATTGACTTCATGGCTCCTGCAGAAAGAGCCATATGTTGCCGACCCCTGGTCTAGAAGATAATGACAATGACCAAAATTGGTTTTCAGATACAATGTTCTTTTTATAGTGCCCCATGTCAGAAAAACTTTGCCATGCAATTTAAATATATTATAGATGACCCTGAGAAGATAACTAAATATGAAATAATAGGTTCTCACTTTCATTATCCTTCCATCCCATGTTTCCATGGGAAGAGCTTTGAAAATCCTCACATGAAATCTATACTTTGTGTTATCAATGGAAGTTTGCTATATTAAATATAGGCTTGTTTGAACTGGATTGGGAAGTAATCATTCCTTCTGAAAGGGGAGAAGAGGAATTTTGCCTATGAGAATTATAGGACTCAAGTGTGTGCTCCCAGAAAAATTTTTTTAAAATTACAATAATGATGGATATCTAGTGGGTTTCATTTTAGTTGTACATGATATCATTGTGATGCTATGGGAATTTGTCACTATTTTTATTCTTTACTCTTTTTTATTTAATTATTTTTTTGACTTGTGGAAAATGAAAATTCAAGGCAGACTTGTCAGAGGACAAGATTTCTAATTTCCCCTAAAAAAGAAAAGAATATCTGAGTTAGAATATAGTGAAATTTGACATTTGAAATAGATGTATAAAATATTTTGAGCTGTCATCTGAAGATCATAAAATTCTTGTCAAACTGTGGTTTCCATTGATATTTAATATCTTTACTCTTTTATGTTCTTAGGTTATGTGGGCATTTTATTTTTTCAGGAAAAGTATATGGTTAGGGTACTAAAATTACCTATTGTACAATACCAAAAATGTGAGCAGTTCTTAGAATTTATCTTCATTTGCTAGCTGAGCAAACTAAGAATTTCAAATACCATTTCCTGTATTTCTTCTTAAAAATTACATAGTAAAATTTAATTATAATACATTTGATTATATTTTAAACTTTCTCATAAAATAAAGTTGCTCTTTGATCCCTATGAATATTTTAAAATATTAGCTAAAATATTTGTGTCTTTTAAAAATTAAACATATAAAAATTGTATCTTGAAGATATCAGCCAAATTTCTTGATGCACTAGTTTTTTGTATTTATATTATTTATATATGGCAGGGATTGGGGAAGGAGTTAGCTGAACCTATAGAGAAAAGGCCTACTTACTATTAAATTTTTCAAAAAAAACTATATTGGATATCTATATAGTTGCATGTTTAATACTAATATCTGTAAGTGTAGGTACTGAGAAAAAGTAAAAATAAAAGACTAATATTCATACCAAGGAATAAACATTTAGCAAATTCATGGATTAGTCTTCTATAAAGACTTTAACTTCTGTTCTTATAAAGATTAAAAACTTAGTCTTTTTAAGAACCTCTGCCTTAAAAAAAAGGAGTAAGGATATAAAGTGTTAACTGGTTTTGAACTATAAAATAAATATAAGTTATATGGAATACAAACACATTCTCATTTTATCTCCAACACTGGAAGCTTAAATCATTCATCATCTTACATTAAACAAAATGTATAATTTTTTTAAAGATCTATACAAGAAATAGATGTCTGAACATAAATAGAGAGGAAGAGAGGAAATTCCAAATATTCCCATTGGTAAAACAATTTTTCTTTAAAACAAACAAACAAAAAGAAACCATTTATACTTTTTTCAAATACTCAGTTTCAGATTGTTGGCAGATACTCTCCTCCCTTGGTATATCAAGGAAAGGGATTCTTATTAAAACCTTTAACTTCAAGCACATGACTAAAGCCCTAAGATAATGGGTTTTTGCTTGTTTTAAGAAAGTCAATGCTATAAGAAAGTTATATAGGAAGAATCCTAGTAAGAGATAATGGATCAATAGTATCAGGCTTTCACTTAGCTTCAACATCTCATTTCAATTCAGTGAACATTTATCAAGAACTTACTGTGTGTACAACATTATTCTAAACTGTAGGAGATAGGTAAAAATTAGAAGAGCTTCAGAGTAAAGGGGACTTGAAAGCACATCACATCCATTCTTTCATTTTAGGGATGAGGAACTGAAACTTAGAGACTATCTGAATTGCCCAACATCATACAGTAAAAATTCTGGTTTAACTCCAAATTTAACACTATTTCCTCTTCATCATACCATCCTTACCTTTAATGAACTTACAGTCTAATAGAGGGAGTAACAGGAATTCAGAGTCAAAATCTAAAATGAAACATAGTAAGGACATCATTCAGGAGTAAACAAAGTGCTGTGAGATTATTGAGGTAATGGTTGAGTCATAATAAATGTCATTTCACAAAAAAATAATAGAAATTTTAAAAGAATGAAATGAACCAGGAAGATGAAGTTTTATTTTATACTTTTGCTGATGAAGGATGTGTAAAAGAATTGACCAGTCAATTTACCTTTACTTGGAAACCTCAAAAATTGGGTTAAATAGACATGTACATTATCCATTAACAGAATAAATCAGCTATGTAATCTATTGCTTGTAGGAGATCAGATTAATAATGTGTCAGCTTTATAAGTAGAAAAATATTATCAAGGTGAAATATTCTTTGATTTTCTTGCAGAAATAAACAAATAGATTGACAGTCCATTATACTTTTTCCATAAGCTGAAAAAATGTTGCCATGATATTACAAATTCTTGGAATTGGCATAGGAAATCAGGAATTGATAAGGGAAATAGCCATAATTACACGTTGTTATCATTTTTGGAGACCTCCTAGGAAGACTATTCATTCTTTCTCTTTTTCTCTTAATTAATAAATATTATAATTTAATGTAAAGTATCCATGATTAATTTTTAATTATAACAATGTACAAAATAATGAGCCATAATTGTATTTAAAACACTTATTCCTTAGGGAACATCAAGTTCATCCCCCCACATTTCGTAGTTGATGAAACTGATCTAGAAAGTTGAAGTGATTCAAGGTAAAGCCTGTAGTTTAGACCAGAAAATTATTTGAACTTTGGTTTTCTAAATTAAAATTGATAATACTTTCTCAAATACAATTTCCAAGGTTTCAAGCTTGGGAATTATCTTTTGCTGATCCTCAAGTCTGAGACATCAAAGACATTATGAAGTAGAGGAACCATTCCCTGAATTTGCTTCTTTTTTAAAAGTTGGGTAAATTCTCTCTCAAAAATAAAAAGCAAAATTAATTTCTTCAAAACATGCACTCAAGTTTGTAACTAAATTTAATTTATTTACCAAGCATCTGAGGGATTGGCATGACACATATAGCCCTTCTATGTCAAGTCTGTAAGTCTAATTCTTTTATTTAGCATGGAGATGTTGCATTCTACAGATGGCATAAAAGTGATATTGGAGAGAACTAAGATGCTAGTAGTAATTCTCCCCTCATGGCAGTCCACTACATTGCTCTTTTTGCATAGCAACATGGCTCACTCTTTTCTTCCTCTGACTTTGCCAAAAGCATTACAAGGAAGTCCTATAAGAAGATAATTAAGGACATATATTTCCACATAACACCATTCAAATCTACCTTGATTAGAGAATAACATTTATTCACATATATAGAATCACATCATAAATATAAAACTCAATTCCAAAAATTTCAGGCACTCACTATGGTGCAAGGTACTATTTCTAGTTTAAAAAATATTTATCAAATGCCTACTGGGTTTTTGTTAGATATATTAAGAAATGCGAAAATATGATCTCTGCCCTCAAGGAACTTAAAATGGGGGATGGGGAGAAATGAAATTACATAAATAACCATAGTGAAAAATGAGTGAATAGCTTCATACATAGTCCTAAGAGAGATATGAAGAAGAGATTTATTGAACAGGGTTTCCTAACAAGCAAAATATATGCCTTGCTTTTTACCTAGGTTCTTTCAAGAAGCCATCGTTTTCCATTAAGTTTAGGTTTCTCACAATCCACATATCTGAAAACAGCCACAATTATTCCCTTTAATGCTTGAGTCAGGAATATAACCATCCAAAAGGTAAAAGGAGGCATTTAATAGAACCTGATCCTTAGTACTAATAGAATAATAGCATAAGAGTGTGTATTTTCAGAAGCAAAGAAGAATCTTCTAAGTGTACATGTGTACTATATTTTATCATTAGAAAGCTATCTCATTTTTCTCCTATTAATGTTCTAGTGTTATGGAAACATGATTATGTTGCACAACTATTTCCATATTATCTTTTTTTCTTTTCTGGGCCATCAAGAAAAATGGATGCATTTTATTTGGACTTCATTGCCCAGAGCTATAAATCTTTTGATTATGCTCCAGTTCTGCTTATTGAGTGCCTTTCCCTTTTCAATAAGGTAGTGATTGCTGTTGGACTGATTAATATTTTTCAGGTTTTCTAAATTGTCTTTTTATTTCAGCCTGCTCACATTGCAGCACTGTCTCATTTGGCTTCATTAGCAATTGTGTTGTAAATAAAAAGACATTAGCCATCTGAGGTAAACAAAATACTGTTTACCTATTTTCTCTGCAAGAAGTCAGTGGTAAACTCAATTGAAAACAAATGGCAAAAGTGAACTACACAGATGGGAAAGAAGTTAATTATTTTCAATCTTATCTGCTGATGATGCTTAAGATTTAGTTGAATGGTTGGCATGACTGCCTCAATGGAAGTTTGTGAGATTTTTCAGAGAGGTATAATTCAGATACTTAGATTTTTTAGATGATAATAGAACTTGCTTAGCAGTGCATATCAAGAAAAAACAAAAATCCTCAGGTATCAAGCAGGGTAGCTCAGGCAATATACTGAGGGGACTCTATCAGTCCTGGCTAAGAACTTCTTGGTTGTGATTCTAGGGAGTATGCTCTCTCCCACTGTTAAGACCCTACTTTGTTAATATGATACAAAACATGGAGGCTAGGGACGGGGACAGAAATGTGGAGAGGACTTTTACTGAAATCTCTGTGGCTAGCAAAAAAAAATTAAAATTATTAAAATTTAAATTTGGTTTTATAAATGTAATTGCATTTATGATGAGAATTTCCACATTTCTGTTGTCACTTACTATGAGACAAAAAAAAAACCAAAGATGTCCCTATTTTGGTAGGGCCAGAGGAAAACCAGCATATTTTTCATTGAAAATAGTGTTAATGGGTGGGGGGTTCATTGGGTAGGCAGCTGGGTGGCTCAGTTGATTGAGAGTCAGGCTTAGAGACAGCAGGCCCTAGGTTTGAATTTGGCCTCAGACGCTTCCTTGCTGTGTAATCTCCATTGTCTAACTCTTACGCTCTTCTGCCTTGGAACCAAATACACAGTATTGATTCTAAGGTGGAAGGTAAGGTTTTTTTTAAAAGAAAACAGTGTTAATGGTGATGAATGGATACATATTGTTTCCTCATTAATTCTCTTTTAGTATTTCTTACACTGTGAAATTTCAGAAATGAAGAAAATACAGCATTTGAGTCCCATAGAAGAAATTCTAAATAAAAGGGTTAGCCTATCCAAATAAAGAAAGATTTATTGCCTTTAAGAATTTATTTTCTTTGCTTTAAAAAAAAAGGGGGAGAGAGAATAAAAAGGATTAAAACACAAAGAATTCTGTAGCTTTGAAATAATATAAGTTTCTGATGATAAACTTCAGAAAATGCTGTAATTCATATCATCTCATATAAAAAATAGGGGAAGGCATAAAATCACTCTTGTTAAATGCTGCACTCTCTTAAAGAAATAAAAACTATACAAACTAGAAGATTACATATAAAGCAATACAGGTTCAAAGTCCCTTTATTTTTCCTCATATCCCTCAAGTAATATACATTCTCCAAAATTTTGTGCCTAGCCCTTTCTCTTCTTGGCAAATTCATCTACTCCACTGGCTTCAGCCATTTCCTCTTTGCAGACAACCCTAAAATCTCTGTATTCCTCTTGACTGGCACAGTGCCTGGCACACAGTAGGCACTTAATAAATGTTTGCTAATTGACTGATAACATGGATTCCTCCACATTCTCCCAATCTTGTTCTGCCTTGTCCTGCTTCATCTCCTCCATATGACTTTCCATCTTCAATTTAGTTAACAAGGATCTTTTAAAGACCTAAAATGTGCCAGGCATTATGATAAGTGCTGGACTTAAAAATACAAGAAAGTGTGAGCAGCTAGATGGCTCAGTGGATTGATAGCCAGGCCCAGGGACAGAAGGTCCTATATTCAAAGCTTGACTAGCTCAGACACTCCCTAGTTGTATAACTCTAGACAAATTACAACCCCTTTTGCGTAGTCCTTACCTCCCTTCTGCCTAAGAAACAATGCACCATATTGATTCTAAGATGGAAAGTAAGGGTTTAAAAATATAAGCATATAAAAAGACTTTTTTTCAATCATGACTTCCTAAATTAAGGCTTCTTTAATCTTTCCACCTAAGACTATGTCCTCTTCCCTTCATCTTTTCAGGTGACCCTATTTGACCTCTTTTTTCAAAGTTAGTCATATTCAGACTTGTATTTTAATTTTTACATGTATTCCATCCTCTTTACTAGATTGTAGAGAGATGGAACTATGTCCTTTTTTATCTTATTATCTCCAATACCTAGCCTCATGTCTTGTAGATGATAAGTGTGTGTTGAAACAAATTGAATTGAATTGAATTTAAATGTTATTGTAGCAAATATATGCCACTAATTTAGGAGTTTATAGTCTAAAAGGCTAGGACACAAATTATAAAAACTTGACTATTTTTTTAAAATCCAACCGTATTTAGTTTTATCCCAATTCATCAAAAGCTTTTGAATGCCAGCTTTTTGCAAGGTGCTTTGCTAACTGTAACTCTAGTGGGCTTTGCTATCTCACATAATCTTCTCTTAACTTTGCCATATGTTACATATTGTATAATTACACATAACAGCAATGAAGTTATAAAAATTACTATTTTACTTTTTTCTCCTTCAAGAAAAAAGCACAAAGTAATAAGCAGAAAAAAATCAGGCATAGAGAAAAATAATGAATAATTTTTAATTTGCTTAATAAAGAGAATAAGCCTATAAATTCATACAGGATTTCACTTCCAAGTAGAGATTCAATAAAAAAAGCAGATTCTTCAAGAATAATAATTTTTAAGTAATAGATATCATATGTCTTCAATGAATAACCTTGCTGGAGCCAAATTCATCAGCTCTTCTGCTGCATTTCCTTAATGCTTCCTCCTGTGCCTATGTTCAAGAACATATGGTTAGTTTCAACCTTCAAGGGACCCCATGAGGATCATTCTTATAGTTTTTCATTTTTACTTTTTCTTCTTTCTATTTGTAATGCCTTCTTGGGGTCCAATTCAACAGTCATCCCACATGTGGAATATCAATGGGATCATGCTCTTTAAAAAAAGGCATTTTAAACACTGGAAAGAAAAATTTTTTCTTAAATGAAAAACTATAAAACTGGACTAGTCCATGTTTTTTTCAATGTTGTAACTTTCCACATGATCTTAGGAATATAGATATAAAAAAAGAACATTATAGAAATTTAACAAAATCTAAGAAAACCATTTTTATCAAATTTGGATGTTTAAAAGAATCAATTAATTTAAAATTTGTTTGCTAAATAGACTTTTGCTTTTTTAGAGATCATGTATACCAAATAGCAGATGTATTCCATGTCTTCATTTTTAATAGAGTCTACTGAAAATGTTTCATTTTAATATATAATAAATCAATATTGATGATACAATATGTTATCATGATACAAGAAAGGCATTGGGCAAAAATATTTCACATCTAGGAGGTTTCATGTTGCAAAATGAATCAAGTAGCAAAACATTATCTTCCTCTAGAAATCTTCCCCTCTTACTAACTTTCCAAATAATGTTGAGTACATCACCAGATCTCCCAGTTGCCTAAGCCATAGCCTCAGTGTCATCTTTGACTTCTCACTTACATTCAATAAACATATCCAATCTCTTGCTGAATCTTATCACTTCTACTTTTATAATTCCTTTTCTATGTGTCCTGTTCTCTATACCCACATGCTGATCACTCTAAATATAGACCTCCTTCATTCTTGCCTGAACTATTGCAGTAGCTTTCTCATTGTTCTCCTTGCCTCAATTTTCTCCCAACTCCAGTTCAATATCCTTTAGGACTGCAAAGTGATTTACCCAAAGCATAGTTCTAATCATGTCATATACTACAAGACCTTCTAACTCCACCACTCACTAAATTCTAATGACTTCCCATTACAAACAGAATCAAATATAAAGCCCTCTGATTGGCCTTTAAATCTCTTCAGAACCTGACTACCTTCTGTTTCCAGTTTTCTTAAACTTTATTCCCCTCTACATTTTCTATAATCCAGCTACACTAACATTTTTCTTTTTCCTCCTACTTGATACTCAGCTTCAAAGTCCAGGCTTTTGCATTTACTGTCCCTGTTCAGAATGCTCTCTTCCCCCTCATCTCTAACTCTAAATTTCCCTCAATTCCTTCAGGAATCAGATGAAATCCTACATTCTACAGAAACCCTTACCTAATCACCCCAGCTACTAGCACTTTTCTCTTGCAGATCACTTTTTTTACTCTGTATATGTTTTTGTGTGTACATAGCTATTTGGTTGTGGCCTTCTGTAGTTGAATGAGCTCTCTGAGAGCATTGAGAGCATTTCCCCCCTTTTTTGTATCCCTGGTGCTTTGTACCATGCTTGACATATAGTAGATGTTTGATAAGTACGTGGTAACTGACCAATTTATTAAATATCTGCTATGGGCCACACATTAAGTAAGGTACTAAGGATTCAAAGTAAGAGAATCCCTTCCCAAAAGTATCTTATATTCTGTTACTGAATGCTTTATCAGACTTCATTACTTTGAAAAAGATTTTTAACATATCATCCAGTTACCTGACTTGAAGATATATAAGAAATCAATCATTTACCACAAATATATTGCCTTTGCTCAGACATGTTTAATTCCTTTAGGGATTAGAAGTTTAAAAAATTTTAGCACAGATTTGGCCTTTTTTTCCCTTCTGCTAAATCTAATGTCAATCTAGCAAAGACGGACTGCTTGTCTTCCCATTTTAAAATTTTCTGTTGCTAATAGTTACTTCTACAAAGTCCTTTCTATTTAAAATGTATTCTCTTTGGTTAATTTATTTCACAATATAATCACAGAGCATTAGAACTTAAAAGGAACTTAAGAATGCTCTAACCAAGGGGACCTTAAACTTTTTTGGTATCAATGACCCCATTAGAATTAGGGTGAAATCCATGGGCCCCTTTTCTGAATGCTGTTTTGTTATCTATCTTCATGATTTAAGGAAATGGTAAATTTCATGTAGAAATTAATTTTAAAAGACACCCTTTCCCCATTTAGGCTCATGGACTCCCTAAAATCTATTCACAAACCACTTGATTTTTAAATGTGAAGCTCAGTTTAATAGCTTTTAGTCAAGGCCAACCCCTACATTTTGCTTAGAAGGAAAAAAAAGAAGCCAGGAGAAGTAAAATGACTTCCCTATGGTCACATACCAGAATTCACGGTCTTATTCTAAGGCTAGTGCTCTTTCCACTGTACCATATTTCCAAGGAAGCCCAGATGGTATTAACAAATGAGCATTTGAAAGTTTGCTCTCTTATTTTATGCCAACATTTTAGTGATGCTATCCTGCTGAGCTAAAGACAGGAATCATTCTGATTATTATAATTCAGAACCAACCTTAAACTATGTTTTGGAATATTATCTACTTATGAAAAGACCAAAATTTATCTCCAGTTCTGTACATAACTCTGCTTTTCACGGAGAATTGTTAATAAATACAGTGAAGGACAAAAGAAGTCTTCATGATTATAGAAGTTCATTTGTTTTGAATTGCTTTTAGTGATAATCTCTACTTTCTTTTAAAAGAAAACCTTGTGTTTTAATGATCACATATAGTTAAGCAACAGAAAATCATCACTAAAAAACGCCATCAAAGGAAATGTTTTAACATTTTAACTGATCCTTATCTATAGTTGGACTTTTCTTAATGAGCCTGCCTGCCTGAATAGGAAACTTCAGAACTCTGAAGAGGAACATGGTCTTTTTGTAATAAAAAGATTTCAAGCTATTATAAATGATAGAATTTCAGAAATGTCATAAGTTCAGCTTAAAAAGGATTTATAAGTTTTTTGAAAGCAGGTAGAAAATATTAAGGACATTTTATCTAAGTCAAGGTTCATATATAACAAGTGACAATTGGGAAAAATATAAATAATTTTGGCTCAGTACTAGCTCATTGATTGAAAATAGATGATATTGATACAAAAGATCTTAATTTCGATGTTTAAATCTCTTTAAAAACATAAAATACAGATGAATTATATTCAACTAAGTCATTTAATCTCTCTGGAGTATCCATAAAACTAACATGAACTATATATAATCTAACTGTGAAAAATATACATATACAACCTAAAACCTAAATTAATTAAAACAAAATTAACTTTTAAGCTACCATTTACAGTAAAACAACATATACATTTAAGAAATTTGCTAACCCTCTTCCATTACAGTCAGTATGACTGAATTTGCCAGTGAATGGCATATGAAAGAGTTTCTGTAATATAAATCATGTCAAAAATAGATGAGAGGTGGGCCTTTTGCAATGGCAATGCAGACAAGAGTGCAATGATATGTATAAATTTCATCAAAGAGATAGTGCCAGTAAAATTCTTTCACTTAGTGACCATAACAAGCTAAACTCAGGTAGCACTAATGCCCCTTTGCATGTCACTGAACATTCCTCATATCCTTATTGTTAATGTGTACATTCTGCAAATATAATTATTTCAGGCTATAGACTCAACAAATTGACTATTGTCTACTTTACTCTTGTAGAAATATGTTAGTTCATTGATTTTTTAATCCTACTCCTTTAATGGAAAATTTTTTTCTAAGTAGCACATTTTACAAAATTAAATATCAGTCACTAAGCAATTGCTTGTTGCTATGTAAGGACAGTGCCAGGCTTTTTAAAGCTAGAAGATTTGCACTATTTTTTTTTCAAAAATGCTTTTAAAAGTTGTTATATTTTAAAAAGGAAGTTAAAATTAACCCATTTCTGAAAAAATTGAGGGCAAAAAATCTCCATTATCTCTTAAAGGTAGAAGATAAAATATAAAATATAGGTCCAAATAATAAAATAATTCAAAAGCTTCATATTTAAATGTCACTTACATATATGCAGTACTGTTAAGTTGTTAATATTGCACAACCAGACCTAGAAGATGTGTTATCAAGTCAGGGAGACAATTTTTATAAGCAGGTCATAAAAGCCTCATTAATGAACCTCTGTGGGTCAGCCTAACACCCTGGCAAAATAACACTCTATTGCTCCAATGGAAAAAGAAGAAATAGTGCTTTAAAAACTAAACAAAAAAAATTAAGAATTAAATGTAAATCACGTAGCTCTTACTTTGAGGCAAAATCTTTAACAACATTCTTCTTTGTTATTTTACTTTGATTTATATCAATTTTTACTGTAGATTCAGCATAGTATACATGACATTTGTCTTAAAGAATCAGAAGGTGATATACTTGCCTTCTTCTTTTTAGATCTTAATTCTATATAATCTAGTGGAATGAAATATTTGGTTCTTAGGGAATGTAATTCCATTTTTAAAATCCAAAAACCTAGACATTAGAAGAAGGAAATTTGTTTCTGCCATTGTTTTCCTTTTCTTTTGTTATTATTACTTTTGGCCATGTAAATATTAAGACAACATGAGTTTTCTTAGTTGATAGGTAGAACTGTAGGCTTGATTTGATATTTCAAGTACTTCATTTATTAATTTAACAAATATTTGTTAAGTATGTGCAGCATATTTTCATAGACAGTGAAGGAAACTAAAAGATAAATTGGACCCAGTTTCTGCCTGATTTAATTCTAGTATGTTATTTATTTAAAATAAATTTTGGGAGGCAGTTGAGTGATTCCATGGATAGAATAGAGATGAAAGGTTCTAGATTAAAATCTGGCTTCATACACTTCCTGTGTGACCCTGGTCAAGTCACTTAACCCCCATTGCGTAGCCCTTTTTTTCTTTTCTGCCAGAAACCAATACACATTATTGATTCTAAGACAGAAGGTAAGGGCATGTGTGTATAATATATTTATTGATTTATTAAAATGTATTATTGCTCTGTGGCTCCTTTAAAAATACCCAAAATCATTTTCCATATAAATTTCCAAAAAAACCCACCATATAAAATATTAGTCACAAAGTGATTGTCCATTAATACATATGAATAATGGCTGCTTTTTTAAGATAGAAGAAATCTCTCTCTTTTTTTTTTAAACCCTTGTACTTCTGTGTATTGTCTCATAGGTGGAAGAGTGGTAAGGGTGGGCAATGGGGGTCAAGTGACTTGCCCAGGGTCACACAGCTGGGAAGTGGCTGAGGCCAGGTTTGAACCTAAGACCTCCTGTCTCTAGGCCTGACTCTCACTCCACTGAGCTACCCAGCTGCCCCTCTCTCTTTTTATAAAATGAAAATTATCCATATTTTTAAAAGAGAAAATTGAAGTTAACCTATTCCTGAAAAATTATAGGCAAAATTCTCTTCAAATAAGTTTGTTGTTACCAAAAAAGGGAAAAAATAAAATATAAATAGGTATTAATTCTTACTATTGCAAATAGTTCTGGTTGTATTGTGGATTACCATACCAGTGGGACATTTGAAGGAGGAAAATAATTATTTTTAAATCATTGCTTATTTCTAGTTGGCCAAATATAATAGATATTTTGTCATTTTAATAATCTGGATGTGTTGAGAATATCTGATTATCATTTTAAAGTGTGAAACTTGGAGTTAGTTGTATATAATGATTGTCTTTTAAAAAAAATAAGATCTCTTCTGAAGTATCAGATAAAGCTACTTATCCACATTTTTCAAAATCATTACTTTTTTCTCCTACAGAAAGAATGAAACACTTGCCTTCATAGCTAGAGATGTCAGTGAAAGGTATCAACAGGGAAACTTGGTCTGGCATATTTTAAAATATTATTGATTCTGTATTACCATTGCTTGTTTAAAAATAGCATTAATATCATGTCATCTGAGCCTTTTGAGGTCTTTACAATTGTGCATTTGATGTGTTCAAGATACTGCACAAGAGAAAGAGTGGGAAGATAATTCTATTTCTGCCTTCCCGCCCCCTCTGAAAGAAGTTGGCATGAATTCTTTGCAAAAGGATTTTCAAAAGAAGTATTGTATAACATTACATACATCCAAAAAAGCTTTACTTGTTTTTCAAGGTATTTTCCCCTTAATCTTACAATTAGAAAGCATCAGATGTCAATTACTCTAATCTCTGTTTTTATACCTGAGGAAACTGAGGCCTCTAATTTTTAAGTGACTGTCCCTTTTGCCTAAAAGGTTCTTCCTCTTCATTTCAACTTCCTAATTTCCTTGACTTCTTCAAGTTTCAGTTAATGTCTCTGCAAAAAACTTTTCCCATTCTTCCTTAATTTTAGTGGCTCCCCATCCCACAACCTTAGATATTATCTCCACTTTGTTTGGTATATATCTTCTTTGCACGTAGTGGTATGTCTGTTTTCTCCCCCATTAGATTATGAACAATTGGAGAGTAGAAGCTTTTTTTGTCTTTTTATTATATCCTTGGATCTTAGCATAGTACCTGGCACCTAGTAGGCACTTAAGGATATGTCAGCTTAGTTTAAGTTCTAGCATATTCTGTTAAATCAGAAAGGCTTTGAATATAGGCCCAGTGACAATCATGATGTCTGTTGCCCAATTGGTCTAGTTATGTCCAGAAAGGTGTATACCAGGTTAGCTGAAGGATGATGATTTCCTTTTTTCTTTCTTTTAAAAAATTGTTTGTTACATTAAAATTCCCAAATATCTCCCTCCTTCTGTCACTCACACACACACATTAGATGAGGAATCATTTGACAAAAAAAAAATGTATACATAAAAATATGTCTTCCTTGTTTCTGTTTATCAGGTCATTCTCTGGGATAATTTCTTTTTCTCAACCCCAAATATTCTTAATTTCTGCACAACTACTAAATTGTAAAATAGTTGGGATCTGTTTCTGTTGAGGAAGTCATCATTGTGAAAAAATAATAGATCATTGAAGTAATGAATAAAGCACTAAATTTGGCATTTGGAAGACCGGTGAATCCTGCCTAGCTCACTTAGTAACTGCATGACCTTGGGAAGTCATGTGAACATTCTTAAAACCATTTCCAACTGTAAATCTATGACCCTCTGAGGAAAATACAATACCAGTCACAAAGATTGAAAGAAATAGATTCCTAAAAATATAGTGGGTTTTTTTACATTTAAAAGTATTTTTGAGTGCCCCTATAATTTTGTGACCAAAAAAACTTGAAAATAATCATCCTTATGTGGAGAAGACATTATAATGTATCAAAAATTGAAAATAATAAATGGGCTTGCTTTGTACTTGAATTGAATTTTAAGTAGAAATAGAAAACTGGAATGTATAAAAAAACTGTCAAATGAAAAATGAGGTCATTATCATCTAGAGAGATCAGGAAAAGTTTCCTGGAGAAAGCATCATCTAAGCTGGTTCTGGAAGGGAGAAATGTCAATGGATGTCAATAGTGAAAGTTGGAGAGGAAATAAGATGAGTCTATTGCACATACATAGAGATAAGAAAGTGTGTTTTTGAGTTATCATTATTAAGATACTAGTTGCTTGGCATAATGGATGGAGAGATGGTCTTGGTGTCAAGTCTCTCCACTGACAGCTCCTGGCTATATAGCTATAGCCATTTTACCTAATCTCTCAATAACCAAGGGACCATCTCTAAGAATGAGTAACAGAAAAGTTGCTGATCTGCATTAATGAAAAGAAGTTCCTTACTGAGAATTCCCCATACAAATGAAATCACAAATCTAAATCAAGAAACAAAAAGAAAGCAACAAATTTAACAGGGAGAAAGACATTATCTCACCTGTGATACCCAAACATATATATGCAAACATATTTATATTTTTTAAATTAGCAGGTCATTAACATCATCATCTTCATGTCCTCTTCCTCCTCTTCTTTCTCTTCCTCTTTCTTTTCTTCTTTCTCTTCCTCCTCTTAAAAGCTGCGGGGTGATTAGGGGAACTAGAACAAGATACAATTTTAATATAGCTTCTCTGGATTTTTTGACTCTATACAAATTAGAAATTCCATTTCTATCTCACTCTCCAGTTATATCCCTAATTATATATAATGTACCAATACTCACTGAACAAAAAGTATTATAAAAAATAAAGATGAATAAACATTCCTATCAGTGATAGATGGCCATGAATCTAATAAGTACCTACCATATGCTGAGCTTTCTGCTAAGTGCAGGAGATTCAAAGGCAAAATTAGTTCTTGCCCTCACATTTCATATTCAAAACAAAAATATACAAATACAAAACATTTATAAAGATAAAAGGTGGTAATGTCAGTTATGGGGAAATTTCTAAAGACTGGGGCCTTTTGATGTTAATGCTGCCATTATTAAGATTTGGGGGAAAGTAAGTAATAATAATTCTATCTTATATGTGTAAACAAAGACAAATACAAATTAGTCCTTAGACTCAAGGAGTTCCTGGCCTAGGTGGGATTGGAATTAATGGTGCCTTTTAATTAGAAGTTTGAGCTGTACCTGCTGCTGATCAATCTAATACCCCCAGGTCATGCAAAATCTGGCACTATGATTTACAATTCAAATTAAATGTCATAAAAACCAAAAATTCAACTAGATTTCCTCTTAAAAATTGTGTCTCCTCTAAAAATAATTATTCTTGTAAAAGAGATTTTAATATGTTGATATGTCTAAAGTTGGATCATTCTGATTCAGCTAATTGGCTGTCTCAGTAGATGGAACCAGTGACTGCATCAGGCAGAACATCCTGTGCCTTCTTAGAACGTGCCTGTTGCAAATACAGACAGGTATGTAGGACTATCAGTAATAAATTAGCAGCATAAATCTATACATAGAACCACAATGAAATTCTTTTTTATTATCTTCAGGTCAAAGATAAGTACACTTTGAAAGTAGAAACCTAAGATAAAAAAATCAGTGAGAGTAGTTGTCCGGATTGGTTAGGGAAAGAGAAGTTTTCAATTATTTTTTTTCTTTAATTGATTTAGGAAGGCATTATGATACGATTTCAGAAATAATTTAAATGATGAGAATATATAGTTTGAAGAGTCATGTGGAAGGTAAGAAATCAACAGGCCAGTCAGTCAATAAACATATGTTTGCCACCTGCTCTATGTCACTGTGCTCCTTTGAGATATAAAAACAAAAATTCAAACAGTTCCTGACTTTAAGGATTTGTTATCTTTGACTTCAGTAGTACCATGTGTATAAATACAGCAAATAGAAAATGTTTGCAAAGTAAGAGCATGGTAATTTGGAGAATTCTGGGGGATTTCTATAGAAATTCAGTGGTAATTTGATGTTAATCCTGCCATTTTCAAGTTGAGGAAGTTGAGGAAGAAGAGGGGAATATAAAAAATAGTAATAATAATACCTCATATGAATAACTTTTCTAGTTATCTAGTTAAAAGATACTTTCCTCTATATTATTTTATCATGATGATAATCCAAAAGGTAGATTTTTAATAAAATAAGGTGTACATTTTTACCTTGGTGGTATAAATGGGGAAACTGAGGCTTATGAAAGTTAATGAAAGTGTCCCAAACCACACAGTGGCAGAGCAGTGACTAGCACCCAGATGATCTGCATACCACTTGAGTGTTCTGGTCCTCTCAAATAGGGCATATTCATTACACAAGGCATTGAATTAGATCATAAACTCTAAAGCCTAAATGCCAAAGTTCTATATAATAATTATATGCTTACAGCCAGAAATCATTCATTTATCTGTAGATAGGCAATAAATATAGCTTTGCTTATTTATTGCCTATTGCCCAATTATTATAGAATCAGTAATGAACCATTTATTCACTTTCAAAGTTGTTTGAATTGCCTATGACACATTAGTAAGAGATCTGTCAAAAAATCTTTTGGAATGGAGCTGTTTAAGTTTCTACTACTAGAATAAAAGCTACTGCTATGAACAAGCCTAGCTCCAAATATACCTTTTTTAAAATAGAATCAAAGAGCAAGAAAGATTCTCCGGAGGGAAATGTATCTTACTTGAGACCTAAAAAAAAAAAGGTGATCCACAGACTAAGGCAGATTTATCAACTCATTTCCATGGTTGTTTCAGGCACACAAGAAACGTGTACTTAAAATTATGGATGTAATTGGCCCTAATCTTAGTTGTCTTAAATTAATATTTTTCTTTACCCTCTTCTCTCCATTTTATTGCTTTATCTTCTTATTTTATTCTCTCAATTACATGCAAAAATGTTTAACATTTCTTTATTAAAATTTTGATTGCAATTTACCCCCTCGCTCACCTACTTAAAAGGCCAGGCAATTTGATATTTATTATACATGTGAAGTCTTACCTCCATGTTAGGCATGTTGCAAAAGAAAACATAGACTAAAAAACAAGAAAAATGTTAAAAATCAAAAAAGCATGTTCAGGGGGTAGCTGGGTAGCTAAGTGGATTGAGAGCCGGGCCTAGAGACGGGAGGTCCTAGGTTCAAATGGCCTCAGAAACTTCCCAGCTGTGTGACCCTGGGCAAGTCATTTGACCTCCATTGCCTTCCCTTGTCACTCTTCTGCCTTGGAGCCAATACACAGTATTGACTCCAAGACAGAAGGTAAGGGTTTTTTAAAAAAAGCATGTTTGATCAGCATTCAGATTTTTTCAGATCTTTCTCTAGGGTGGATAGCATTTTTCACCATAAATCCTTCAGTCTTAGATTATCATATTGATGAAAATGGTTGTCATTCATCATACAGTATTGCTGTTACTATGTACAATGCTCTCCTGCTCCTACTTATTTTACTCTGTATTATTTCATGTAAATCCTCCCAAGTTTCTTTTTTTCTGAAACCATCCTGCTCATAATTTATTATAGCACAATAGTATTCCATCATAATCATATGTCATAACTTGTTCAGCAGTGGCCTAATTGATGGGTATCACCTCATTTTCCAATTCTTTGCCACCACAAAAATTGCAGCTATAAATATTTTTGTAATATGTATGCATACATATAAGAACATATAATATAATATATATATATGAAAAAAGATATACATATCCTTTTTCTTAGATTTCTTTGTGACATAGACCTTGTAGTGGGTTTGCTAGGTCAAAAGGGTATGCACAATTTTCTAGCCCTTGGGAATAGTCCCAAATTGCTCTTTCAAAATTCTACCAACAGTGTATTAGTGTCCCAATTTTTCCAAAACCCCCTCCAAAATTTGGCATTGTCCTTTTCTGCCATATTAAACAATGTGATAGGTGTGAAATAATACCTCTGAAGTGTTTTAATTTGCGTTTCTCTAATAAATACTCATTTAGAGCATTTCTTCATGATTCATTGATTTTTTTTTGTAAAACTGTTTGTTTATATCCTTTCATCATCTATCAAATTTAGGGAATGACTCATTCTTATAAATTGCCTCAGTTTACCATATAATTGAGAAGTGAAATCTTATTAGATAAACTTGCTATAATTTACCCCCTGACCCAGTTCCTTGCTTTCCTACTAATCTTGGCTGCATGCAGAAGAGCAATAATAGGTAGGCAATGGGAGTTAAATAACTTGCCTGGGGTCACACAGCTTGCAATACACCCACCTAGCTGCCCCTAATTGCTCTGTTCTTGATCTCTTTTTGTCCTTCTGGTATTCTCTCCTCTTGCAAACATTCCCATCTATCCACCCCTTTAAAAATACATTTTTAAGAGAATTCAAGAACTCAATCAATGCAATATAGACAAAACTAAAAAAAAATACTACTAGAATTTGTCCTCTTTACAAAAAAAAATCCCTGTTTATAATTGTGAGTACAACAATGTTTGTCTCTTCTTTAAATGTTATGTTGATGAGTTTTACATGGTAGATATGCTAGATTGTGCAGAACAAGAGTTCTCTTATTGTGAGCAAAGCAACTCAGATCAATTAAGAAAGAGCCTCAGATCTCTCTCAAAGGGAAATTTCCCCAAAATCTCTAATTTCATATACTAGAGACATGACAAAGATACTACCTCTTAATTCAGTTTCTTCTCAGTCTTTATCTCCCTTCAGCAACCTGAAGTAAGGTTGGCATCATCTATCTTCCTTTCCTAAGTTTCAATTTCTTTGTCTCTCTCTCTCTCTCTCTCTCTCTCTCTCTCTCTCTCTCTCTCTCTCTCTCTCTCTCTCTCTCTCTCTCTTCCCCCCTCCCTTTTCTTCCCACTTCATCTTCAGTCAGGCATGGGGCAATGATCTCCTCCAGTAAAGGGAGGTTATACCAATGGGTTTTGGGTACAAGTTACATATGCAATATTAAATGTCATTAAATCTCACTGAATCTTATATTTCTCAACTACTAAAGCAAAGTTTATGTAGTACTTGCACTCTATGATAGATAACTGAGGAGAAACAAATAAAAAACTCCAACAGGCTATTCCACAACTATTCTGTTATACTCTTAGAGAGTATATCACTGAAACATTAATAGAATTGTCCCTGGGGAGCAAGACCAGTATGTGTCACAGGCAGACAGTACTTGAACTCATGTCTTTTTAACTTCAAGATTGACATTCTAGCTACTATGCTAATCTGGAAAATTAGTATTTTTATTCACAGTTCTCTACAAGAATGATTACTCTTGGATTCCATTCAAATTTCTACTTATTAAAATAGCAAAAGGATTTTATTGGCCTTCAGGCAGTTCATCATCTTAACCCCAAATAGGATATCAAGATTGGTTTCTAATGCTAAACTATTTTGACAACTTTCAGTTGATATAAACCAAACATAGCAATCCTATTAGCTTCTACCATACTCTCCAACCCCTTATTAGTATATGCATACACAGATATATACCCATGTACACAGATGTGCACATTCAACTTCTTAAAGCCACATTTCTTCTTTATTTTTCTTCCATCTTATTAAATTAAACAAAATTAAGGGAGATTTTGTCAGTGATCTTTTGGCCTTAGAATATTGAATCTTACTTGAAAAAAGTTTTGCTTGTTCTTTCAAGTTTCCCTTTAGCATCTCTGCACAGAACTAAAGTCACAAAGCTCTATTATAATTGTGGTTATAAGAAGGTGCCTTTACTATTCTGGAAAATAACAAATGTCCATTTTCTTTTCCTTCCTAAAGAAGCTCCATATTTAAACTGGTTAAAACTTAAAATTCCCACTCTGAGAAAAAATTACATTTTTTCATATACAGGGATTTGGGGCTCTAAAAACAACACTATCCAATTTTTATATTCATCCAACAAGAATGGAAAGTTATTGGCTCAATCTAAAAAATTAGAAACTGCTCTTAGGCTGGCATTTTATTTTTGTTGCCATACTCTTCCTCCACTTTTATCATTTCTCACTTTATGCTTGAAAGTAAATTTTCAATTAACTTATATAAAGGAAATTTCATTACTCAGCTTCTGATACAGAGAATTAAGTTGAATTTACATCATTTTAGAATTTAGTACGATCACTTCTTTTAAAAACAAAATGTCCATATACATAAAATAAATTATTCTGAGGTATCACTTGATTTAGCTCATTCTTTGTACCATTCCAGAAGGATTTTCAGGCAACTTCAACTCTAGGAGAAAGACTTTTCAGAAAGGACAACATATTAAACCTGACTCAATCAATGTGGGACCTTTCGGAAGTCTTTCAAAAAATGTTGGACATAATTGTTTTTTTTCCCTTTCTCCATAATTTTTCTTTTCTAAGGTGGAGGAGGAGAAAAGAGTGAAAAACAACACAAATTAAAATGAAGATGGGGTTCAGTGCTTCTTAGAAATGCTTATTGAGTAATTAAAGATAATAATTAGTTATTTGAACATATCTTCAAAGGGTTATACAGGGCTTTAATTGTTCCTCATTGACTATAATGGGAATGGAGTAGGGAAAATAAGCTTTATGTTTCTTTTTTCCCTTTAAAATAATTATTCCAGGACATCTATTTAAGATCATTTGTGTCTGCATGCTGCTGGTGGGGGTAATAGCCTGTAGCCTCCTGTAACTTTTAATAGGATATAGATGGATAATTCCCCATTCAACATACTGAAGATGTACTCTCTTAGCCTTAATATCTCCAGAGATCTTAGCACAAAAGCTATATTATTTCATACATTCAGTTAACTCTATGAAAGATTTATTGTGACAGATGGAACATAAAAGCAGAGTTTGTACTTGTCAGGGTATTAATCTGTTCGCTCGGTGGGATGTTAAGTTTTTTTGTATTATATATAGCAGCCCCTTCCTATTAGACTGTTTTTTAAAGCCAAATAACTTTGATATTTTGGGCAAAGTTTGGAAAGACCAAGTAGAGATCCTTTTTTTGCATGAAGAAGTTAAAACCAGGAAATTAACTTTGTGTCTAGGCTTAAGAAAGCAGCAATGTATTAAAACAGATTTCACTGTTTGAAAGGCTTGTTTTGGTTTCATGTAATTTTTATAGGAGTGAAGGTAAATAATTTTTAATCAGGCATTAGTATCTGTTATCATGGCATTCGTGAAGAATATTTGCTGTTTCGCTATATAAAGTCAGCTCCGTCGGCTTCACTGTCATCAGTCACTTTGACAACTGTAAAATCGTAGATGCAGGCCCAAGAATTATAGCATGAAGGTAATGCTGTTACTGTTGCATAATAGTTAATTCATCAAAAAAAATTCATGACACTTTAGATGTACAGTTCTAATAGGTATTAAAATATTCATAAAAGTGGAATATATATGTATATATTTGCAAACTAAACCAAAAAGCACATTCAGTGTGAAATACATTTATCTTCCTCCAGTATTAATGTGACGATTTGATGACATCACTTTTACTTGGCTGCTCTTGAAAGCAGTTAGAGTACTTTTTAGCCCTACTTTTGTTTTACTACTTTAACCTTTAAAAGAATTTGGCAATAAGGACTAGTCTGCATGGCACGATGAAGGGGTCTAGTTTGGACACTGTCTGTGAGAATCTTTCATATCACGTTCCCGGTATCACTTCTTGTGTATGATCATGACATTTTAATCAAAGTTTAAGATTGATTTATTCCAAAGCAAAGGAAGGTCTGCATCCTGTTGTCTGTTAGAATTGGGTCCCACTGTAGTGAGGCAACCATTGGCTTTCGAATGAGGAAAGAGTCATATATAATGCTTTACATTAAAGAGTTTTGACATTATACTCAACTGAATTTATTGCTCTTTCTACTAAGCTTCTTTGTAAGCAATCACAGTCCTGACATGACTGCTATGTTAACACTTTAAAGCAGCTGGAGGGTTGATTTGCCTACAAATTCCTGGGGCATTGTGGGTGTTCTACTCATGTTGCAACAAGCAGTGACAGATTCTGCTCCCTCGAGCGATGGTGCCCTTTATTCCTAAGGCCTGTATCCCCTTTGTTCTCAGCAAGCAAGCTCTTCTTTGACTAGAGCCTTCATATTGATTTTTGTGTGAAATAATTGAACTGATTTAACTTTACTCTTCTTCCACTTCTGATTTTACTCACTGTGCACTAGAAGACAGTCCATATTCCCCTCTAGCAATTACATTAACATTACTTTCATTGTCTCATTTACCTGGAAGAATGGACTGAAGTTTGATTTGGAGCTGAAAGTCTTTACTGACACTGCCAAGAACAGTGATAAAAGCTGTCCTCACCAGCTAGAGTCATTTACTGAAAATTCATTTGACAGTGTTACAAATGTGGAAGCAAAATCCTTGTTCCTATAAAGAGAAATGATGGATAAGAAGACTTCATCTCTACAGAAAGACTCTCCTTCTCTATGTGGAATGAAAGTGAGCTTTCTGTTTTGACAAAGTGGTTCTCACCTTCTATTCTACAATTAAGATTAGTTTTATTTTTAGGGCATTCTCTTTCCTGAATACCAAAGTTGCCATTGTATCAAATAGATATATAGAAAGTTATAGTCTTTCTGTGATTTTTCTTTTTGATAGTATTAATCTTCCATGTTGACACTTTAGTAGGACCACACAATTACTGATTACAAATAGTAGAGTACCTTTATTTCTTCTTTCAATAATGATGTTTTTAAAAATTATCATTCTTTATCTACATAAAGTATATTTCTAAAGTGAGCCAAAAACAAAATTTGCCTCATAAGTTTGTATTTAGTCTTAGATATATTTGATAAGCGTGTCTACTGTGTTTAGTGAATTGGAACAAAGTTCTAGATTCAAAAAATTTTAGAAATGTCTTTTGCATTGTTAAAACTCTAAAATAAAATGAAACATTTGGCATTGTTGTCATTAATTAAATGAATATTCCTACTTATCCCTCCTACTATACTAAGATATGAAATACAATGTTTCTTATCTTTGCTCTTTCACTCATCAAGATCACAGGCATGGTTATTTTGGGTTTTAGAGAGAGGTCAATGGTTTCATAACCTTTAATGCAAATGATGCTTCTGTGCAGGCTGCCATTTTGAAATAAGATTACTGGGGCAGCTGGGTTGCTCAGTGGATTGAGAGTCAGGCCTAAAGATGGGGTTTATAGGAGGTCCTAGGTTCAAGTCTTGCCTCAAATACTTCCTAGCTATGTGACCCTGGGCAAATTACTTAACCCCCATTGCCTAGCCCTTACCACTCTTCTGCCTTGGAGTCAATACTTTGTATTGACTCTAAGACAAGATGGAAGGTAAGGGTTTAAAAAAAAAGAAAAAGAAAGAAAATAAGATTCCTCATCATGAAATCTTATAAACACTGTGTCTTACAATAGTTAAAGTCTTCCATGATTAGAGCTGTCATGACACAATACCAAGTATAATCATCACTTAAATGAATTGGCAAAAAAAATGAGCATACTATCATTAAGATAGCAGTAAAGAAAAGGACTACAGTTTCACTAAAAAAAAGGGCTTGGGACTTGGGGTATTATCTTTCTTTTCCTCTTATTTTTTACAGTCTTCATGTATGTGAAGTCTGTATTGATGTGGATTTTGGTCATAGAGAAGAAGAAATCAGAGGATCATAGACTTCCTTATCTCCCTTTGCCCTCAAACCTGCCACTTTACAGAATAGCAAATTGAATCCTGGAGAGATTGTATGACTTATCCAAAGTCATACAACCATTACATGGAAGATCTAGAATTTGAATTCAGGTTTTCTAATCCCATGTACAATAGTTCTCTTTTTCTACTTTTCCACACAGTGAACATTTTGTATACTCAGATACAGCATCAGTTGTAGTCTGAATAGCACAGTGGAGAAAGAGCTGGCCTCAGAGTCCGTAAGACCTCGGTTCAAAACCCTTATTTCACAATATCAGCCTGCATGGAGTAGTAATGCCCAATAAATGTAGCAAACTCATTTCTTAAGTCTCTGTTTAGGATTCTCTAAAATTTAGATTCTCTAAAATCCATCATAACCATGCATGTGACTTGGATGACTATTAATAGGAAACACTTCATTCATTTCATGCCTTGGCATTAAATCACCTAAGCACTCCACTTAATCTCTTATAGCCATCCAATACAACTCTCTACTGCATGTTACAAAGATGATGATCCATATTGTAGAAGAAATTCCTCATTCACAGTTTTCTGAATTCACTAAATCATAAATCTGATTCTTTCCACATTTGCTCTGCCTGCTCTTCCCCTTCTTCCCCCAAAGAGCCAAATAACTTGCCTAACTTCATATGGCTAATAATGTGTAGCCAGAAATAAGATGCTAACCCAAATCTTCTGGTTCTGATGCCTCAGTCTTTGAATCCCATTGTCACTGCAGATCTAGTGTGTGTAGTAGACTGTGATAGGTTCACAGACCTTGATTACTATTCTGGTATAGCATGTGAAAAAACTAGGAGGCAAAATGGATAAAGTGCCAGGCCTGGAGTCAGGAAGACTCATCTTTCTGAATTCAAATCTGGCCTCAGACACTTTATGAGCTGGAGAATGAAATGGCAAATCGTTCCAATATCTTTGCCAAGAAAATCCCATATCGGGTCAGGAAGAGTCAGAGAAAATTGAAGCAAATGAACAACAATAGTAATGAGATGTGTGCAAATTAAGTATAAACATAAACTGAAATATGTTAAAAATAAGTAAAGTAGTAGCTATCAGAAATGTACCATGTCTTCTATTACTGTAAGGGAAGGTCAGTATAATTGTACCCATTTGTCAATTAGGAGCAGGAGGCAAATAGAGATCTAATCACAGCAAATGATTGATGGGATCAATTCAGACTACACAGTACCTCTGGCATAGATAAAACCTGAATGTGTTTGGTTATGAACTTATCAATGGCAGATAAAGGCAATGCCTACTTTTGTAAAGTACTTCATAGTGTACAAAGAGCATTATCTCATTTGATTCTCTTAACCAGTGCTGTAAGTCAGGTAGGAAAAGTATAATTACCCTTATTTCACAGAAGAGGAAATTGAGTTTCAGAGATGCTGATTATCAAATGGTCATGATGCTAGTGTAGCAGACTTGGGCTCTAACACAGGTATTCTATATTCTGATTCTAGGTTCTTTTCATAATATTGAACAGCCTCATTTTTTAAAAAATCAGTTCTAATATTTACTGATTTGTAATCTCAAATGTCATTAGTGCAAAAATTTCACCATAACAAACATTAATACTTGACACTGATCCAGTCAAATACATGGAGACATAATTTGACATCAAGAAATTCAAAATTAACTATTCATGTATCTCAGTATAGGTCACTTTGATACTGATTATGCCTGACAATATCTGTGACTAACAATATTAGTTTGGTGGAGATTTTTTTTAATCAAAAAGTTGAGTTAAATGGAACTTTGCAACCAATCATGGAAATTAGTGGAAGTCATTTTCTGTTCATTAGTTTCAAGGCAAGTGACAATTTCCTACTTTAAATGATCAGTCATTTTGTGTTAGCATATTGTAAAGAATACAGAGTTTGCATAAATTGTGGGAAAAGGGGATGTTGTCTTAGTTTCAGAATATTCCAATTTTGTTCTATAAAGCCTTTTCATTCTACTGGTAATCTTGTATCTAGTGTCTGCTTATATGCTAAATCCAACCTCTGTTTTACTTGGTGTTTGATAGTGTAGCAAAGTAGAAACAGATTTAATGGAATAATTCAAGTCATTTCAATTCATATGAGAATCCATTTACCTATGAACCTAGATATGCAATAAAAAACAGCATTGGGCTATGTACTCCAAGTACCTTGATTCAACTCCAGCTTCAGATACAATCTACTTATGTGGCATTGAACAAGCCACATATTCTCTATTGGCCTCAGTTATCTTCTCTCTACAATGAATATGTTGGATCAGATCACATCTGAAGTCCTTTCCATCTCTAGATCAGTGATCCTGTGAACTGACCATATGAAAGGTACTGGGAAGCAAGACCAAAAAGAAAACAGTTCCTGGCCTCAAGAAATTTACATTCTACTAAATAAATACATTATTGGTTGTCTTCTATATCAAAAGCAATAGTTTGGGTAAAGACTTTTGTAAAGCAATTCCTGGGCTCTCTTAAACACATATAGGTATATACCAAAGCCTATAATCTTATAACAAAACCTTTTAGATTTATTTATAAACTGAGAAGTAAGCAAAATACTTCTTTGGTCACTACTAATGTTTTGTTTAAAAATGAATTGATCTAGTTTTCTGCACTACTAAGTAGAGTACATTGAACATAATTGAATACTTCTTTGGTTATTTCAGGTCTTCTTGTGAATAAGTATTACTGTTCTAGAAACAATTTCTTGTCATAAATTATTTCAGGTACATAGTGTGCCAGAGACTGGGATGAATGAGATGAATGAATAACGACCCCAGAATTTATTAAGATATTTTAATAGACCTGTGATCTCATCAATGTGTATATGGTTTTTTCAGTGGGAGTTGTTTTGGGAGAGGAAAAGAACCTGGTCTATTCAAGATGCCAAGGGACCTTACTTTAGATTTCTTGACAATTGGGTATCCCTTTTGGAATATGCAGCCTGTCTATTCATTATCTTTCACTAGTAGTACATAGACCTCTCTCTTTTTTCCTGCCATATGCCCCACTGATAATATCTGTTACACTACTTCTACATAATTATTTGTTCCTAAGATGAAGGCAGTTTTTTTTACTCACTTGTACACCTCTCTATTGACATTTGCTTAACCTTCTAGCATGTTCCTCATAGCAATACGGAACCTCTGATGGAATATTAGCATTAAAAAGATGGTCAACACATAACCCCAGAAAATATCTCAGAAATATTTTATTCATATTGTATAACATTCCAAAAGTGATAATGATGATATTTGTGGTCATGATTAAAAATAAATTCTTGGCATCAATTTGGTTAGTTGTTAGTTTCTATCTTTAGAAAGTTGTAGCCCTTCCCTCAAAAACACATGATTACTTGATGGTTTGTTTATCTGTATTCAATGAATTAATGATTTCAGTGATTAGTAAATTTGCTAGGGTAATAGATCCCATTTATACTTGTCCATCATGGGCAACCCATTTCCAGGTTCTTCCAAAAGTCTATTGCAGTGGCTCCAAACAAATATACAGGAGGAATTCTCAAGGTTTGGTTAACTATATTATAAAATGAAGTTTTATTTATTTGTAATGACAATAATGATAACTCAAATCAATGTAACATTTTAAGACTTACAAAGCAATTTCCTCCCAACAATCTTGTAAGTTATATAGTTCACATATTATCCATGTTTATATTCATCTCTGAAGCAACTAGACCTCAGGTTTTATGTGTTTTTTACATGATCAATTCACACAAGGAGTGATTTGTCAGACCAAGAACAAGTTCAAGTTTCTTGATTTTATGTTGTGTGTTCTTCTCCATCACAAAACATAGTATTCACTTCATTATTTAAATTCTTTCTAGGCAGTAAAAGCACCCATAGAGTACATATGACTACCTCTCCATCAGCTTAGTGAAACTGTTACTGTGCATAATTTATGGAGATAATTGGCTTTAGGTATACACATATTGCATACACTACACATGGTAGGAATTGTGTCATGCAAAAGCAACTGAAAGGATCAGGAGTAAGGGTTCCTAGTAGCTCTGGGGATTGGTAAGCAGTACCTTAAAAATAATTATAGCCATGCTGAATGTGTGCTGAAAGGCACACATCAACTTAAAAGCAACCTGCATTTTTCTTCTCTAGTTTTAATAGTTTCCTTTGTGTGTCCATTCTTTGGTTCTATAATGCATACATTTTGGCATTCTCTGGCAGCTTATAATTGCTCACTTGCCTCTCATTGTATGGAATTGCTAAAGAAAAACAACTACATGTTAAGTGGTTGTAAATGGCTAATGAAGTCCCTCAGTGATTTTAATCATAATTCATTTTACTCGATGAAAAGAAATCGTATTATATTCTAAAGAGTTTCAGAATTGCTGTCCTACACATTCTACACATTGCTCTCCTGCAAATTCTATGCTTCAAGGAAGCAGTATGGTTCAATGAAAAAGGTTTCAATCTGAATTTAAATCCTAGTCCAGCATCTTATTAGCTCTGGGACGTTGGGTAAATCTTCTTTACTTCTCTGGAAGCTACTTCCTCATCTTTCTAATAAGGGGGATGGATTAGATGGCATCTTCTACCGAGAAACTAAATGTCTCTTCCAGCTCTGTGTATGGTGCTATCAATGAGTTTGGGGACTATATGATGCCCAAGACCTTCTTCATTTCTATCTGTTATATTATATAAATTATTAAAATTATCATGTTTATAATAGATACCAAAATTTTTCAATTTTTCAGTAAGTTCTTCCTCTTCCCTAGCAACTAGAAATCAAAAGATGAATTGAGACTACCATTGAAAATATAGATGAACTGTATATGCAGAAATTTAAAAGAATTTGGAACAAAAAAGGGAATTAGAAAGGGTCAGGACCAACAAATCTCTTTGTAAATCCCAAAGGGGGCAAAATAGAAAAGCATTTAACGACTTTGAGCAAAGTAAAATCAGAGAGATGAAGAGATTATCCAGACACCAAAACCTCTATGGATTCAGGATGCATTTCAGAGCTCTTGAAAAGAAAAAAATGTTTTCAAGGCTAGCAAATGGAACCTTTTGCCCCTAGAAATACTCTGAGAGTCAAAAATAAAACCGATTTTGTAAGCTTTACCTTTTCCCACACCCTTTATTCTCAAGCCACTAAATAATTTGGTTTGCTTTGCAGTATTTTTACCATGGAGCCAAGAACTAAAAATGTTCATATTGAAAAATATATGTGTACATATCTCTCTACATAGATATAGACATATCAGAATTAGGGGACTAGTCATGAACTGAATCTGCCCATGCAAAGTTGTCCACTTCTATGATTGCTCTTTTCACTGGTGTAAACAAAAATAAATTTAACTTCAAGCAGGAAATCAAAAATATACATAAAAATTAGTCAAGAGAGGCACAGCAAGTTGTTAATATGACTGCCTGTTTGGACCACACACCAGCTTCACATTTGCTTTCCTCACCCAAAGCAGAAACAGAGAACAGGCAGGAATAGTCATTGGGATACTGACCACAGGACTTAGTAAATAAGAAAAATAAATTCTACACCTAATTTAACATGACTTTTGTTGCATTTAACCCACCCTCATTTATTTCATGTTAATCTATCAGTCAACAAATGTCTTAAGTACTTCCTTTGTGTCAAATAATAGGCAATAGAGACATTTATTACCTCCCTACCAAAGTTTAAATAACACTAAGGTTATGATGATCTCTTAAATGTTAAATCCAATTACTTTTTTCTCAGTCCTCAGCCTTCTTAACCTATCTGCAGCTTTATATACTGTCATGCCCTTCTCCCTTAGGTTGTGAGACATTATTCTCTCTTCCCTTTCTATCTGTCTACTTCTCAATTTCTATTGCTAGATTAACATCTCTATTCTATGTACTAAGTCTAGGTATCCCCCAAAGGTCTATCATGGATCCTCTCTCCTTTTTTGTCAATTGGTTTGTACTTTACTTTTTAAACTAAAATTTATTTGTTCGTTACATTGAAAATACACAGAGAGACAGATAGGTGGCTTAGAGAGGAAGTTCTAAGTTAAAATATGATTCAGGCATTTCATAGCTGTGTGACCCTAGACAAGTCATTTAAACCCATTGCCTAGTCCTTACCCCTCTTCTACCTTAGAAATAATACATAGTATTGATTCTAAGACAGAAGATAAGGATTTTTTTTAATTTCTCAATATTGTCTTATTTTTTTCAGGTACATATAGAGATACTTTTTGATCACTGATTTTTGACATTTCCAAATTCATATTTTCTCTCTCCCTACTTTCCACCCCCTCCATGAAGTAGTGAATAGTCTGATATTGATTATATTCATATTTTTCATGTAAAATATATTTCCATACTGTTCCTATCATGAAACAAGACACATATCACACATACAAAATAAATCTCATGAAGGAAATATTAATGGACTCAGACTCCAACAGTTCATCCTTTGGCTGTGGATAATTTTTATCATGAATCCCATTTGGTTATCTTGGAAACTTGCTTTGTTGCTTTGCTAATAATGGTTTAGTTCTTCACAGCTGATACTTGTATAAAATTTCTGTTACTGCATACTTGTTTGTTTTCCTGGTTCTGCTCACTTCACTTTGCATCACTTCATATAAATCTTTCCAGCTTTTTCTGCTATTCATTGTTCCTTATGGTACAATAGTGTTCCATTAAACCATATGTTCATCAATTCTCCAGGTAATGGACAACCTTTCAGTTTCCAATTCATTGCCACTACAAAAAAGAGGTAGTAAAAAAAATTTTTTTACAAGTAGGTCCTTTTCCCTTTTCTTTGATCTCTTTGCAATACAGGCAAGTATTTGTAGTGCTGGATCAAAGGGTAAGCATAGATTTGTAGCTATTTGAGCCTAGTTGTAATTGCTCTCCAGAATGTTTATATCAATTCACAGTTTCACCAATAATGTATTAGTGTCCCAGTTTTCCCACATCATTCCAGCATTTATCATTTTCCTTTCTGGTAAAATTAACCAACCTGCTAGGTATGAGGTGGTATCTCAGAATTGTTTTAATTTGCATTTCTCTAGTCAGTAGTAATTTGGAATATTTTTTTTCACATGACTATAGATAGCTTTAAATTCTTTCTTTGAGAATTACCTATTCATATCCCTTGATCATTTTTGGATAGGGGAGGGCTTTGTATTCTTATAAATTTGATTCAGTTTTCTATGTAATTGAGAAATAAGACCTTGGTCAAAGATACTTGCTATAATTTTCCCCCAATATTTGTTGTTTCCCTTCTGATCTTGGATGCATTGATATTATTTGTACAAAATTTTTTTAATTTAATGTAATCAAAATTATCTGTATCTATTTTCACAATGTTCTCTATGTCTTATTTGGTTATAAGTTCTTCCCTTATCCATAATTCTGAAGGATAAACTTAACCATATACCCTTAATTTTTGTATGGTGTCACCCTTGATTTCTAGATCAAGAATCCATTTCAACTTTATCCTGGGAAATGGTCTAAGACAGTGATGGGCAAACTACAGCCTGCAGGCCAGATGTGGCCCCCTGAAATGTTCTATCAGGCTGGTGACATTATTCCTAATCTGACGAATACAATGATTAGGATACAATACAATGAAACTTCGAAAGAGTTGCCTTAGAAACAGACAGACAGATGTGCATTTCCTTTCCTTTGGCACCCTCTTTAAAAAGTTTGCCCATCACTGGTCTAAGTAAGATATTGTTCTATGTGTAGTCTCTGCCATACTGCTTTCTGGTTTTTCCAATAGTTTTTGTCAAATACTGAGTTCTTTCCAAAAACTTGGAACTTTGGACTCATTGAACACTAACTTACTATGGATATTAATTTCTTTGTATTGATTACCTAATCTAGTCCATTGTTCCACCACTCTATTTCTTAGCCAGTACCAGAATGTTTTGATGATTACTACTTTATAGTATAATTCAGTAATGGGCAAACTTTTTAAAGAGGGGGCCAAAGGAAAGGAAATGCTCATCTGTCCGTCTGTTTCTAAGACAACTCTTAGGAAGTTTCATTATATTGTATCCTACTCATTGCATTCGTAAGATTAGGAATAATATCCTGGGGCCGGATAGAACATTTCAGGGGGCTGTAGGCCTTACTTTGCCCATCACTAGTATAGTTTGATATCTGGAACAGCCAGGCTTCCTTCCTTCATATTTTTATTAATTTACTTCATATTTTTGGCCTATTGTTCTTCCCATTTGCTTTGTTTTTATTTTTTATAGTTCTAAGAAATAATTTCTGCATATTTTGATTGATATGCACTGAATAGGTAAATTAACTTAGGTAAGATTGTCATTTTCACTATATTAGTTCATTATAGCCTTGAATAATTAATGTTCATCAATTGTTTAAGTCTGACTTTGTACAAAGAGTATTTTGTAATTGTGTTTATGGTTGCTGGGCTTGTTTTAGTAGGTATACATACCCCTAGGTATTTTACTGTGCCTAGAGTTATTTTGAATGTAATTTCCTTTTCTATCTCTTGCTGCTAGATTTTGTGGGTGATAAAAATGCTGGTGATTTTTGTGGGGTTCTTTTTCTGAGACTTTGCTGAAGCTGTGAATAATTTGTATTAATTTTTGTCTAATTCTCTAGGATTCTTGAGATTTGCCATTATATCATCTGAAAAGGATACTTTTTGTTTTTTCATGACCTATTCTAATTCCTTCAATTTCTTTTTCCACTCTTATTAATATAGAGAACAATTCTATACAATGTTAAATAATAGTGGTAATAATGTGCATCCTTATTTAACCCCTAATCTTTTTGAGAAGAATTTTAGTTTATCTGCATTACAAATAATGTTTGCTGTTGGTTTTAGATAAATGTCATTTATTGCTTTAGAGGAAGATTCAATTTATTCCAATGTTTTCTAATGTTTTTGAATAAGGAATGGGTGTTGTATTTTGTCAAATGCTTTTTCTGCATCTACTGAAATAATCATGTGGTTGCAGTTGGTTTTGTTATTGATATGATCAATTGTGCTAATGGTTTTCCTAATATTGAACCATGCCTGAATTCCTAGTATAAAACCAACCAGATCATGGTGTATGACTCTTAAGATATAATGCTATAATCTCCTTACTAGTATTTTATTTAAAATTTTTGTATTGGTGTTCTTCGGGGAGATTGGTTTCTAGTTTTCTTTCTCTGTTTTAGCTCTTCCTAGTTTAGGTATTAATACCATATTTGCAATCAAAAAAGATTTTGTAAGGATTCTTGCTTCCCCTAGTATTCTAAATTTATGCAATATTGCATTTTGTGCTTTCAACATTTGGTAAAATTCATTTGTGAATCTATCTGGCCATGGGGCCTTTTTCTTAGGGAGTTCTTTGATGTTTTGTTCATTTTTTTCTGGGATGGTATTATTAAAACATTCTATTTCTTATTTTGTTAATCTAGGTAGTTTATATTTTTGTTAGTATTCATTTATTTCACTTAAAATGTCAAATTTACTGGCATCTATGTGTATGTGTGTGTATATATTTCCTTTCTTCCCTGTACTTCCCCCATTAGAGAAGGCATCATTTGACCAAAAAGATATATGTATATGTAAAACCATGTTTTGCTAATTTATATTCATCAGCTTTTTCTCTGGATGTGAATATACCCAAGTCATTCTTCAAACAATATTTCTGTTGCTAAACATAATGTTCTCTTGGTTTTGCCAATTTCACTCTTCATAATTTCATATAGATCTTTCCATGGTTCCTTATTTTTTACTCTATTTGTGTCTTTTTAAATGTGTTTCTTGTAAAAAAAAACATATCATTGGATTTTGTTTTTTGATCCATTCTGCTATCCATTTCCCTTTTATAGGTGAATTCATCCGATTCACATTCACAATTATAACTATTATTTTCCTCCAATCCATTTTCATCACTGTTTTTTTTCTTTTCTGCATCTATTTTTATCTTATCCTGAGAAGTCAAATTTTCTTCTAACTACTATTTCCCTAATCCTCCACTTCTTTTAAAAATAGGTTCAAATATCATCTCCACTGAAAAGACTCTAAATTATAAAACTGACCTTAATCTCTTTCCCAAACTATATTCCTTCATTTATTTGTAAATCGACAAATGTACAGTTAGAAATTATGCTCTGGGTGCAGCTGGGTAGCTCAGTGGATTGAGAGCCAGGCCTAGAGACAGGAGGTCCTAGGTTCAAATCTGACCTCAGACACTTCTCTGCTGTGTGACCCTGGGCAAGTCACTTAACCCCCATTGCCCTTACTACTCTTCTGCCTTGGAGCTAATACACAGTATTGACTCTAATACGGAAGGTAAGGGTTTAAAAAAAAGAAAGAAAGAAATTAAGCTCATTTCTCTTTTCTACCCTTTACCTAATACCTTACTTGCCAAATCCCAAAGATTCTATTTTTATATTTCTCTGATTGTCCTCAAAATCCCTCCCATAACCAACTAGGGTAATTACTTTCTTACTCAGATCTTGTATAAATTTTTATTTTCACCTTTCTGACACATTTATATATGGCTTTGAATCACATTTATCTTTGTATATTCCTTTTCCCTGTACTAGACTGTAAGCTTCATGAGGGCATTATTATTAGAATTTTTTCATCTCTCCAGTACATAGTATATTATTCTTCACAATGGATAAGCATTAATATTTGTTGAATTAATCTGAATACATAAGAAATGTGAGGATGACAACTTTTTTGAAGGATAGCTTATAAACTTAAGAGAATAGAAACCCAAAATGTGGAATTAAAGATTAATACAATAATCCTATGATGGAAATATAGAAAAGGTATTAGGTAAAAGGGATATAGCAGATTATATATCAACAGGGGTTAGTAATAAATGAAAATGAGATGAAAGAGAGAAATAACTGAAATATTTTAACAGAGTAAAAGACTTTGATATACTTGGCAAAATAGTGATCCTACTAGAAAAAATAGTGAAAATTGAAACAAGAAGAGATTCGAGGGAATGAAAAGCTTAGTTTAGTTGAGTTGGTAGTGCTGCTAGAGCATCTAGGTATATAGGTACTATCAGTGTGTGAAGATTTTGGATTGGAGCACAGCCCAGAGGTCAGCAATGGAGATATTATCTGTATACAGGGGGTATTGTTAGCATAGTTGTTTGTAAAGAGGTGATAATTAAAATTTGTTGTCAAATGAAATTATGAAAGGATAGTATAATGAGAGAAGAGAAAAAGACAGGGGTTTGAACTTTGATGAATACCTAGATGTCAAGGTTTAGGAAAGAAATGAGAAAACAACAAGAAAATCATTAGACAGTTATAAGAATCAGGAGGTTTGCATTTTTAAAGCTAAAGAAAATTGTATTTTGAAGGGAGGGATGCTTGACAATAGCATATGTTACAGATAGCCAAATGAGATGAAGTCTGAAAGGAAGACATTGGATTTAGTAATCTGGAAGTGTTTAGTCACCTTTGAGAAAACAGTTTCTATAGAGTGGTGACATAGGAACCGGCTTGCAAAGAGTTAAAAAGTGTGATGAGAAGCACTTAAAATGGTTGGTTGATCAAGTGTTAACAAAGTTGGGTTGTTTTTTTTCAAATTTAATAGGAAATGGAACTGAGGCATGTTGTTAACTCAAAGAAAAGACTTAGAGGGACTGAGTATTTATAGATATATTGGAAGGAGCTAATGAAAAAGGATAAATTGAAATAGAAGGAACTGAAGGAGGTATGAGAAGGTATGATAAAGATACCAAGTAGAAGGGAGATAGAATGACGCAGTAGAAAACATACTATATTTCAAATCAGAGAACCTTGATTTACTTCCAAGTTCTTGTAGGTCTTTGAGCAAATAAACCATCTAAACTCTCTGGCCCTCAGTTTCCTTATTAGTAAAATGGGAAGGAGTTAGACTAGATGATCTCTACATTCATTCTTGGGTCTAAATCTAGGATGCTATAATTAGCTTTAGCAAGAACTATCTTTTACTCAGAGTATAATGAAAGAAAAAAGGTAAATAATAATAGCAATAGTTTTATGAGTTGGAAGTAGAAGATTAAATTAATTCTCATCTAATGACCACAAACTACTAGGCATTGATAGGAAATATAAAAGACAGAGATGCATTTGGAGGATTACAAAGAGAAGAAAACAGTCGGAATAGTTATCATAGGAAAAGAAGTAGGAATCCAATGAAAATAGTGGTGATTTAAGTTAAACAATAATCATGATTCTGGGTTTGTTTTGTCAGATATCTTCCTAGGTATTTTATTCTATCAATGGACAGTTTAAATGGGTTTTCCCTTACAATCTCTTCTTGCAGGACATTGTTGGTGATAGATAGTAATGATGATGATTTAGGTGAGTTTATTTTATATCCTTATACTTTGCTAAAAGTATTGATAGTTTCAACTAATTTTTAGTTGAATCTAGGATTTTCTATGTATGTCATTATATCATCTATGAAAAAGAGAAAAGTATTTTCTCTTTGCCCATTCTGCTTCATTCAATTCATTTTTCTTCTCTTATTGCTATTACTAACATTTCTAGTACAATATTAAATAATCTAGTACAATATTAAATAATATCACCAATAATTGGTGATAATGGACATCCTTGTTTTACTCTTGAATTTATAGGGAAGGCTCCTAACTTATCCCCATTATAGATAGATGTTGCTGATGATTTTAAGTATATGTTTCTTATTATTGTAAGAAGAAATCTGTTTATTCTTATGTTTTGAAGTGTTTCTATAGGAATGAATGTTGTACTTTGTCTAAAGTTTTAACTGCATCTATTGATATATGATTTTTGTTACATTTTTGTTGATATAATTATGTTAATGGTTTTCTTATGCTAGAATATATTGGAAAATACATTAGAATATATTAGAAAATAAAAAATAAAAAGAATTAATAAAAATTGTAAAGAAAGGTGGACTAATAGTACCTGATAATGAACTATCTTGTACGGCAGCAATGATCAAAACTATTTGGTACTAATTAAGAAATAGAAAAGTAGATCAGTGAAACAGAACAGATATAACGACAAATAGTTGTAAAGGATTATAGTAACCTCGTGTTTGACAAAAGTAAGGATTCAGATTTTTTTAATAAGAATTCACTATCTTGGGGAAAATTATGGGAAAACTAGAAAGCAGTCTGGCAGAAACTAAATATAGACCAATACCTTACACTATTTACCAAGATAAGATCAATATAGATACATGACTTAAGTAAAAGGGAGATGTTATAAATTAGAAGAACAGTGAACATATTACCTATAAGATTTATGAATAGGAGAATTTGTGAATAAACCAGAGATAGAAACTGTTATGAGATATAAAATGCACAAATTTGAATGCAATTGAAAAGTTTTTGTACAATTAAAAATAACATAACCATGATTAGAAGGAAAGCAATAAGGTGGGGAGGAGGAATAGTTTGTTAGACAGTGGTCTCATATCTAAAATATAAAGAGAACTTTGTTAAATATATAAGAATCTGAGCCACTCCCCAACTGATAAATGACCAAAAATTTCGTATTTTTGGGTAAAGACTTTTTGGGTAAAGAATTCAAAGCTATATATAACCACTGAAAAATAATCTAAATCATGATCAATTAGAGAAATACAAAACAAAACAACTCTAAGATATCATCTGACACCTATCAGATAAAAAAGGCAAAATGACAAATGTTGAAGAGGATGTGGAAAAATGGGGACACTAACACACTGTCAATGGAACTATGTTCTGATCCAGTCATTTTAAAGGACAATCTGGAATTATGCTCAAAGAGTTATAAAACTTTGTTCATTTTTTGACTTAGCAATACCTCTATTAGTTTTATTTCCTGAGGTGATCAAGGAAAATAGAAAAGAAGTTACATATTCTAAAATATTTATAGCAGCTCTTTTTGTGGTTGTAAAGAACTGGAAATTGAAGTCATGGCAATCAATTGAGGAATATTTAAGCAAGTTGGGGCATATGATTGTGATGGAATATTAATGTGCCCTGAGAAATGATTAACAGAATAATTTTGGAAAAACATGTGAATACCTACATGAAATTATGAAGAGTGAAATAAGCATAACCAATAGAATATTATATTCAGCAATAGAAATATTATTATAAAGAATAACATGTATCTCCATCTCCAGAGAAAGAAATGATAAGTAGAAATAAGAAAGTAAGATATAGTTATATATATTTATATGTACACACATATACATACATACATATGAACATGTATATATATATTTTGTCAGATGATGCCTTCTCTAAAGAAAGGATAGTGTTAATTAGGTATTTATATGTAACAAGCAAGCAAATAAATAAATTTTAAAAAATAGTCATGTGCTAGTTGTAATTAAAAGAAAATCAATTGATCATGTGGTTGTTTAATATTAACAAAATATTACTTGCTTATATTCTGAGAGGAAGTACTATAAGTAGATTCGTACCTTAGTTTTCAGAATGCTTCTTTTCTTAGCTTTCCTTGAGTTTAATAAATGTATGCAGTAGTATAAAAATTAATTAAATGTTAAAACAGGTAACGTCTCATACTCCTGAATCAAGATGCTTGTAAGTATATTGAAAAACTACAGTTTCAGAAACTATGTAATTAAATTTAAATCTTATATTTCTAAATTTAAAAATTAATTCTTGTAACAATACACCTAATTATTTATCAAACTTTTGCTAAAAGACATGAAATGAGGAGAAACTCACTGCCTCTAAAAGCAATTCATTCTATTTTTTAAGAACTCTTAATTTTTCCTCATGCCAATTCTGATTTTGTCTCTTTGTTAATACCCCCCATTGATTGTCCCTCTGCCTACTGGGAACAAACAAAGCAAGAATAATTCCTCTTCACTCTTAAGAACTTTTAGAACCTAGAAGACAAATTATTGTGTGACTCCCCACTTTTCTTCTTTTCTCTTCTCTGGGCAAGATTTCCCAACCCCTTTAAGTGATCTTTACATTTTCTGAACTAAAGACCCTGTATTCTTGCAGTTCTATTTGAGCCCATTGTTTGAGGAAGGGCTAATTTACACTCGAATTTATTCATTATTCTTTAGACATCTTCTTACTCTTAATCTTCTGCCAAGTGCTTTTTTATTCATTAATTCAATCAATCAATCAGTCAGTCATATGGCATGAACTCAAAACCTTCCACCAGCCTACTTGCTCTTTTTTGGATACTCATCAACATAGCAATGTTGTTCCTAAAATGTGGCACCCAGAAATCAAACTGATGTTCTAGATGTGGTCTGACCAAGGCAGAGTATGAAAAAATCTACTATCTATCTCCTTTCTAGGAGCCAAACTTATTTTTATTTTTATAAAACCCTTATCTTCTGCTTTAGAATCTATATAAGTATTGGTTGCAAAGTAGAAGAGCATTAAGGGCTAGGCAATTGGGGTTAAGTGCCTTGCACAGGATCACACAAGTACATAGTGTCTGAGCCCAGATTTGAACTGAGGACCTGATGTCTCCAGGCCTAGCTTTCTATCAAGCCTAACTCTCTATTTACCTCTCTTAATAAAGCCTGAGATAACTTTAGTTTTCTCAGTAGCTATGAATCACAATGATGATTCAAACAGAACTTGGCAATACTCTAGAAACCAGATATCGTTTTTTGCAGGTGAACTTCTGTTCTAGCCATGTCTCCTCCAGTTTGCCAAGTTGCTTTTCTGACCTAAAATATAGAACTCTCTCCCCCTCTGTACCTACTTACTTTGTTCATTTTCCAGTCTACATCTAAAATTCAAAATTTAATATCTATAACTATATTTATATCAATCAATATATACATATATTTCTTACACTTTGAGTCACAAAAGTTGGGAGAGGCATGACTAGAACAGAAATTCATGTAAAAAAGGATGTTGGAATTTTACAATATTCCAAGTTCAAAATGAATCAATGATGGCGATTGAGAAAACTACATACAGATTTATAACATTGATATAAATACATAATAGATGCATGTCTTCTTAAAAATATTACTTTTGTTTTTCCAGATTACATGTTGATACAATTTTTCACACTCATTTTCTGAAATTTTCAATCCATGTTCCCTCCCTCCCTTTTATCTATCCCTCCTTCTCAAGAAGGCAGATGAGAGCAGTTTTAAATCTATAAAAATACTTTGTAAATAAAATATGTATTTCCATGTTCATCATGTTACAAAACAAAATACATTGTTTACACGAGAGTAAAATGCATTGAAGAAATAAAATGAAAAATAGTATGCTTTAATCTGCATTTGTACTCCATCTGTTCCTTCTTTGGTAGTGGTTATCTTTTTTTTTCTTCATGAGTCCTGGATTCTTGCCTTATTGATGATGGTTAAGTCTTTTACAGTTGGTCATTGTAGTGTTGTTACTATGTACAATCTTCTAATTCTACTCAATTCACTTTGCATCACTTCATATAACTTTCCAGGTATTTTGTGTTCATCTTATTTGTCATTTTTATGGCTTGATAGTATGCCATTACAAGCATATGCCACAACTTGTTCAGCCATTCCACAATTGATGGATATCCCTTCAGTTTCCATTTCTTTGCCACAATAAAATGAGCAGCTATAAATATTTTTGTACAAATAGGTTCTTTTACTCTATCTTTAATCTCTTTGGGATACAGACCTAGTAGGGGTATTATTTGGTATGGTTCCAGATAGCTCTCCAGAATGATTGTATCAGTTTTCAGTTCCACCAATTCTTCTACATCTCTTCCAACATTTATCATTTTTCCTTTTTTGTAATGTTAGCCATTCTGGAGGGTATGACACCCAAGAGTTGCTTTCATTTGAATTTACATAATAGTGATTTGAGATTTTTTTCATTTAACTAAAGAGAGTTTTTATTTCTTAATCTGAAAATTGCCTGTTCTTATCCTTTGCTCATTTGTCAATTCGAGAACGCTTTGTATTTTTACAAAATTGATTGATTTCCCTATATATTTAAGAAATGATGCCTCTGTCAGAAACACTTGAAATAAATTTTTCCCAATTTGTTCTTTCTCATTTAATTTTGGTTGCAATTATTTTGCTTGTTCAGAAACTTTAATTTAATGTAGCCAAAGTTTATTTATTTTTCATCTAATAATATTCTCTGCATCTTGTTTGGACATAAATTCTTCCCTTGTCCATAGGTCTGACAGGTAAACTATTTTGTGCTCCCCTAATTTTTTTATTGTATCACTTTTTATTTCTAACTCATGTATCCTTTTTGTCTTTACAATGGCATATAGCATTAGGTGTTGGTCTATGACTCATTTCTGCTAAACTTTTTTCCCAGCAGTTTTTGTCAAATAGTGATTTCTTCTTCCAAAAGCTTGGAATTTGGGGTTTGTCAAACACTAGGTTGCTATGGTCATTTGCCATTGAATATTGTCTAATCTATTCCATTGATCCACCATTTATTTCTTAGTCAATACCAGATTGTTTTGATAGTTACCACTTAATAATATAATATATATACATATATAATTTTGTTATTCTTATTGATATGGCACTGAATCAAAAAATGAATATCATCCTTTAGCTATCCTTGCAAGCTTCCATTCATTCCGAAATTTAGTTTTTCCAATATTATTCTTATAAGATAATGTTATACTTTCACAATGTCACAATTAATATATATCATTTAAATCTAACTTTGTTAATAAGTACTCTGTACATCTGGTTTGGTTCTTTTAGACAATTCTTTTTTCCTTCTTCATCTGAATTACTTCTCCAAACTTATATGTAGATAGCTCCTTCCAAATGTCATTCAAAAATACATAGTGGTCATCATAGTCCACCTAATATTCAACAAATATATTTTTCACAGCATTATTAATACATTAAAACCATTCCCCTGTAACATTGTATAATGACATTTAGCCAATTATCCATTCATAGCATCATTCCCATGATACTCCTTGTCCCTTGCAACTTGGTTTTGCTTCATGTCCTGTTTTCCCCATTCAAACCTGCTATGGATAATAAGGTAGAAGATTTAGAGTTTAAAAACATTTTAGATGTTGGTTAAACCAACCATTTCATTTTGTAGATGAGGAACTGAGGCCCAGAGCAGTTAAATACCTGTCTAAATCTATGCATATAATAAAACAGATCAGGCATCCAAACCCATCTAGTTCCTTTAACTCAAAAGCCAGTGCTTTCTCTATTATGCATCTTTGCCTCCCAGATATACTAATGCTGTAATAAATGATCATTTTTATTTTCTACAAAATATGAGATACCCGAATTTTAAAGTATTATTATTACTTGTACTTCATTTGAATTTGGCATGGATATTGAGCTTTTGCATAAGCTAAAAAACCGCCAGAAGGGCTGTAAACAAAGGATAATGATAAATGGCACTGAGTTTCAGAGAGGTGTCTCCTAGAATTCTTCAGGGGCTGGTGTTAGGCCTGTTCTTATTTAACGTCTTCATTAATGATCAGGAAGACAGAGTTGACACCATCTGGAAGAGGGAGTTAGAATCGTTTTAATGAAATTCACAAATGGCACTAAATTGGTAGGTGTTGCAAAGCACAGAGGACAGAGAAATAATATTAAACAACCTTCAGAAGTTGAAATTATGGCCAGAGATCATCCAAGTCTGTTTTTAAGGATGCATATCTATGCTCCTCAACCATAGAATCTTACAGGTTTGATTCAATTCAACAAATCTGCGTTACTTATCTCATATGAATGAGACATTGTGCTAGATTCTTGAGATACAAAGACAAAATACAATTCTGAAATCATTCAGATAAAATGGAACAGGAAAACCCTATAATATAGAATTACTTCAATGCAAAAATGGTTCAATGTAATAATAGTTTAGGTTGAGTCTACAATTTCAACCTCAATCCTTTTTAGGAAAAAAAAGTTTTAAGTTCCAGAGTAGGGTTTTTCATATTCAATCTGCCATTGATTGTCAAAGGATAAAGACTTTTCAGAGAATTTACTGATGAAAGACCTCTGAAGGAAAAATGTTTTAACCCTTTTCTTGCTGTTTCTATTTCTATTGCCTTTTCTCTTCAATAGGATTCTTCTGAGCACAAGTGCTTGCCAGTGGGATTTTTAAAGAAAGGACATTTCTTAGAGAATTGCTACCTTCACCATTATATTTTCAGACACTACTATCCATGTCCACTGGTTTACGAAAAAAAATTGGAACATTGTTCCATGTTATTAAACACTATTTCTATTATAAATGTACCAGACAAATCCAACATGTTTCATCATGGCATAGAGATATGATTTTCTAAGATTATGTTAAAAGAATAAAAAAATTTTTATATCTCTTTACCAATTTAAAGGTCCCAAGAATGGGCCTATAGATAAATCAGGTTTATCATCCTAGGAACAGCCTAGTGAAATATGGAAAGGCTACTTATACCAGAAAATTTCCCATGAGGTGGTAAGGGAGTTTTTGTTGGGTTTTGATGTTACTTATTTGTTTTGGCAGTAGCAGTTAACATGAGGGAATACTTACAGTGATGAAATCAAAGACTCTTTAAAGTATTCAAGTACTCACAAAATAATAAATTTGCATGATGTACATATTCAGTATGGAATCATTTTCTAAACTAATAAAGTAGACATGTAACTTACTGAATTGATAGAAATAAAATAACTACAGGAAGCAGCCATGGGATTAGGATAAAGCATTTAAAAAGTGCCCTTTTAAAAAATTAATGCAAACTATTTTACAGGTAATATCTCATAAATCACACATCACTCTGCAAGAAGTATTGCCTTTTATTTTTTTAAGCTGTGAGTTGTTACTTGTGATTTGTTGTTATATAAGACATACTTTTTCCTTAGTTGTTACATGAAATACTCAGGTACTTTAATAGGGCTTCCAGATAGTCATGTTAGTTTTCTCTAATGTTTTCCATTGCATATAGGTCATGGTTTCCATTATCCCTGCTGTAGAGCATATCCTTTTAGGAAACAAGGGAGCAAATTATAGAGTACCAATTGAAATGTCAAGCTCACAAGCACTTTCATGAATTTTCAGGGCAAGTTGAACATGTGGCACCTTTTAAGTATTTGCCACAAAATTATTTCTTGAATTGTACAAAATGTGACAATCTGGGATACAGGTTGAATTAATTTTTGCAAAAGACATATTCTTACATTCCTTTCAATTGCCTCTCCAAAAGTCAAAGTAGTCCTGTACTGTAGCATTCTCTTCCTTTTATCCAGTCCATAGAAAATAAAGTTTAATCAGCTGTGATGTTAATTTAGTGGACTCTTGTAAATATTTTGTGATGCAGAGAAGTGGTATATTAGTGTCTGAATTCATCCATTACAAAGATTGAGATACTAGAGTCATCCTATAATAGTTCCCAAATTAGATCACTGCCTCTATGTTATTAATTTTACCCTTTCTGTCTCCTTTCATTTGCCCCTGTCTCTGTCTTTGGTAAATAGCATCGGGATCTAGTAATAAAAAAGCTTTCTAGAAATCTATAATTCTAAGTTTCAACGGCTTTATTGAACTCTGCATCACATATTTAGAAATAAAGGGTATTTTAGAGGCCATCAAATCTAAATGACGAAATCACTCAGAGGTGAACTAGTTTACCCAGGGTCACATAGATAGTAAGAATTTGAGGTAAGATTTGAAGCCACGTGTTTCTGGCTCCAAATTCATAGCTCTATCCATTAGTCTGTTATACATTTTTTAAAAAGACATGGATTCTGGAGTAAGAAAAATTGGGTCATATTCCAAATCTGATGTTTACTGCCTATGTGACCTTGAGAAAACCATTAAACCTCCCAGAGCTTTGACTACATTATTTATAAAATGAGCAGGTTGGCCTATGTGGCTTCTGGAATCTCCTCTGGCTTTAAATTCATATATTAGGGGTTCTCTATGATGGTCTTCAGGGGCTTTGAAAAGAAGTGTCACCCATTTCCAGATATAATGTGTTTCATTTTTATTCTAAGATCATTATACTAAGTCTTTATTTTTAAGGTTCCATTTTCCAGTTCTCTTCCATTGCTACCTATCAACAATACTGCAATACCTTGTGTAACTCCAATATCTACTCTGACTTATTCTGACAATTCTTATTTATTTCTCCCAAAAGATAATTATCAATTGGTAGTTATGATCCTTTTGGACCACCACAGTAGACTGGAGGGGGTATTTTTTGCTTTATTTTTCAGCTTTGTTCTGCTATCTCCATACTCAGAGCCGATACCTTGCCAAAGTCAAAAAGTCAAAATTAAAATACAGAGTATATTATTTGTAACAATTGACATCTTTGGAAATTTAACCCCTATAAGGAAGTGTTAATTTTGGCATATTTCTAATGAACTTGAAAACACAATGAGAAAACAAATCATAATTTCTTTGAGTTAAAACTAATTTTTAACACACATAGAAATACACAAACACACATACTTTCATGTTAGGGATATGGCAACTCTTCTAGACTTTCCTCTATATCGTATCTCTCAAATCAAAAATCTTCAACTGAGGAGAGGGATGTAAATCTATTAGAGAAAAGACTCCCACTACTTTTTCCTTCTATTGATCATCTGACTCCTATTGCTACACTAAGCCTGCCACTTAGGACCAGTACAGTTTCTTACTGATAGTTGCTTAAAGATATAGTGGAAATGTTCCTCCCCAGATTGATGATACTAATGAAGTGAGAGGAGGGCAAGAAAACAGCTTCTGTAATATATCTATGGGGTTCCTTGAGCCAATTCCTCAGTGGCATTTAAATGTGGAAGGAAGTTTGTGTAGAGGAAAAGACTGGAGAATTTGATTCATATTCTTCACCATAGTAGGGCTATTGTCACTCTGTTACATCCTGAGTCTGAATGGTCAAAACAGGGGAAAAAAGTTGATGTTATGACCACACTAACTTTGAACAGAATTGCTAACCCCATTACAGCTGAAAAACTAAAATATGTTGTTTAATATTAAATTCTCCTGGACAATGTCAAAAGACGACCCCTAATTATTAATAAGAACAAAAGAATGTATAAAAGAAAAACTTCAAGGAAGATGCAAACTTACCACTATAGTCAAAGAAAGCTCAGCAGGATCCCCTTTCTATCATACTAATGGCCCACTTACAGAAAGTTGGAATTCCCTCCTGAAATATAACTATATGCCAATTAATTCACATGAAAGCTTCATGAAAAGAATAAAATTACCCAGAGAACTAAGCAATTCGGCCCATCTCATGGCTGTTTAATCAAACCACAAACCAATAATTTTTTTCAGTAAAATAGGACATACGTTTCCATCAAGAAAAGTTTCCTAAGCCAGATTTTCTAAATACTTGGTTGCATGATGGTACAGTTTAGAATAGACAATAACAGAGCATGATATTCTAACTTTAAAAAGCAGCTCTCAGCCCCACTTCTGTTCATATTCACGTATAAATAATGAACCTGTCTTCAGATATCGGCAATAGCCTAAGACCTTCCTCTTACACATAGGGAAACTGAGATCCAGGAAGGTAAAGTAACTTGTCCAAAGTGACACAGGACTTTGAAATTAGATGTCTTCTGATTCTAGAACCAGTGCTTTCAATTGTGCTACAGTGCCTCCTCCCATTTTAAAGAAAGCATTCATTCTTGGGAAATAGCTATAAATTTGTGATAACAAACCAGATACTTTCTGGCATCCAAGGCTGAATATAGTACTCTCTCCTCTCTGAGCTTCTATGACACTAGTTTCACCCAGGACTGTTCCTACCTAACCCTTCTTTCTCAATTTACTTTGTTAAGTCTTTTTCCAAGCAATGTCCAGTAATCATGGGTGTCCCCAAGGCTCTGTCCTGGGCCTTTTTTTTTTTAAATTTTCCATCTATACTATCTTGCTTGGCGATCATTTTAATACAATAATCATCTCTATGTAGATCAGTCCTAGATCTATATCCAGCCCAAATTTGTCTCTTGACCAAACACCTCAAACTCAACAAGCACCAAACAGAATCCTTTCTTCCCTCTTTCTTTCCCAACTTTCCTAATATTGCTTCCTAAAATAGCTTTGTGTCTATGAGAAAATCACTTAACATCTGTTTGTCTTAGTTTCTTTATCTGTGAAATGGAGATAATAATACCTGCCAGATTTGCCATGAGGAAAAAAAATGAGATTCTGTGAATGCTTGTAAAGTGTTCTGCAAATCTTAAAGTGCTATATAAGTGCTAGCTATTATTGTCATTTATTGTTTTATTATTATTCTCAACTTTTTGTTCATATTTACCCCACATATCTTATCAAAACCAGTAACTTCTTCCTTTATAACATCTTTTTTATTTACACTGCTTTTTTTCTTTTGATATTAACACTTGTCTAGGAGAGTTTTTTTTAAACCCTTAACTTCTGTATATTGACTTATAGGTGGAAGATTGGTAAGGGTAGGCAATGGGGGTCAAGTGACTTGCCCAGGGTCACACAGCTGGGAAGTGTCTGAGGTCAGATTTGAACCCAGGACCTCCTGTCTCTAGGCCTGGCTCTCAATCCACTGAGCTACCCAGCTGCCCCTCTAGGAGAGTTTTAAACCTAATTGAATGACATTATTTTGTTTTTGAGCTATAATGAGGTTAGCAATTCATAAAGCCAACATTTTCCCAATGATTTGGCCATTCTTACTCATGGAAGAGGGTGACAATAGCCCTCTTTTATTTTCATTGCTTTCCACTCACATAACCACCACTCTAGTACAAGCCCTCATCACCTCACTTTTTGTATTAGCCTTCTGTTTTTCATATTTCAAATCTCTCCCTACTCTAACCAACTGCTAAAGTGATTTGTTTTCTTTTAAAAAAAACCTAACTTTTTGTCTTAGTAACAATACTAAGACAGAAGGACAAGAGCTAGACAAATAGGGTTAAGTAGTGTGCCCAGGCTCACATAGCTAGGAAATGTTTGAGGCCAGTTTAAACATAGGTCCTCTGATTCCAAATGAGGCACTTTATCCACTGTGATACCTAACTGTCCCTAATGTGATTATTTTCTGAAGAGCAAGTCTAACCATACGCCCTTACCACTACACATACAAAAAACTACAATGACTCTCTGTTATCTTCAGGAGGAAATATAGAGTTCTCTGGTTGACATTTAAAGTCCTTCACAATCATACTTTTATCTGTCTTTTTAGTCTTTTTACACATATTCATTTCTGTATTCTAGAGTCCAGTTATGTTAGCCTATTTTCCCATCCTAATGTCCAATCTTTCATCTTCAGACTACATTGCATTTGATGTGTCCCATCTCTGAAATGCTTTTATTCTACATATCTGCCAATTAGTTTCCCTGGCTTTCTTTAAGACTTAACTCAAGTCATACTTACTCTAAAGAATCTATTCTTGGTCCCATTTTGCACCCCCAAAAATCTCTAATGTCTTCCTTCTGAGATTAGTTTAAGTTATACCCTACATATCATATATATGTATATATATATACATATATATATATAAATATATATATATACTTATTGCATGTATGAAGACTCACTCATGCAAGTGGACGATGCAAGCTTCTTGAAGAAAAGTTCTGTGATTTTTGCCTATCTTTGTAGTCTAAACATTTAATATAGTGTTGGGATTTAGTAAGCACTATATAAATGTTTGTTGATTGACTGACAATGACTAGTTACTCTATAAGATCTTTTTTGGCTCTTAAAAAAACCTATGTGATTGCATCTTCATTCAAAGAAATGCAAGAAAATAGTGGAAATAAATATTAAGGTGGAACTATCTTGACAGCAACAAAAAGGATTCATTATTTATCAGGCCAAACAATTTAGAATAATGGCTTATATGGAGTGCAGAATTTTTTCATCACCTCCAAACCCAAGTTCACTCATATTATAGAAAACAGAGACAGGGGAAAAAACACTCTTTTCCTAGATTCCTGAAGGGATTCTGGCTTTATCCTCCACATAAATTTCTAAAGAGGAATTATTCCAAGTTACATTCATTTGGCACGTGGCTATATATCACTATTAAACCATCTGATTTTAAAAGCTGCTTAGATGGAATAAAGACACTTGAAATTTACTCAAAAGCAAATAACAAGGAAGAAATGTATAAGTACCATGAAAGTAGAAGCTTTATAAAGTTGAGGCATTATAGGAAAATTCTTAAACTATGTATGAGATAACTAAAAGCTATTAAATAAATTAAGAATGTTTTCCATGAGTGGACAATTGTTTATTTTTTATTTAGGCTTTTTAGTTTTACACCTCATTCATTTTTGAATTTTTCTGCCCCTATTTGCTTACTGGCAATGTTTCTTAGATAGATAGATAGATAGATAGATAGATAGATAGACAGACAGACAGACAGACAGAGGAGGAGAGAGAGAAAAAGAGAGAGAGAAAAAGAGAGAAGAGAGAAAGTTATAGTATATGTGTATAGGGGTGTTTAAATATATATTTCTTAAGGTCTTTCTGAATAACTTTGGTATGAATTGTGAGACATGGGAGATACTGACACAGAACCATCTAGCATGGTGTGCCCACATCAAAGAAGGAGCTGTACTCTATAAGCAAAGCAAAAATGCAGTAGCTCAATAGAAAGATGAGATGCTCAAATTTAGCATCATCACTATCCCCAATGCTTATAGACTATTTGTGCCTGACCTCTTGTTAAGCCTTCCAAACTCATATTGGTCTTATCAGCCACAGGTGGACACATTGTACATTGACCTAGGCATCATTATGTCATTTTGGTCTTCTTGAAGTACAAAGGACAACAACAATATACATGTATACATCTTTGTGTATATATATAATACATATATATTATTAATATATATATATTGAAGAAACAACTTAGCAAAGCCATCCAATATATATCGACTGTCAGTCAATGAACATTTATTAAACACCTACTAAGTACCAAGCATTTTCCTAGGTGCTGGAGATACAAAGAAAGATAAAATATAATTCTTACTCTTAAGGAATTCACAGTCTAATTGTATGACAATATGCTGAATATTTTAAACCTGGAGTTTATGAACCACCTCTGAAAATATGAAAAGGAGAGGGTAAGCTTGTTTATTATAACTAAACAGATTTTAATTTCTTTTTACACATTTTTAATTTACATTTTTGTAATCACTATGAATATTGTTTTCTGTGTTCTTTTTATTTCTATCTATATCTATTCATATAAATCTTCTCATTTTTCTTGGATTCTTCATGTGTTAATTTCTGTGTCATGGTAATATTCCATTACAGTCATTCACTACAATTTACTTAGCCATTCCTTAATCACAAGATCACAAATTCATAAGATCTTAGGTTTAAGCTGAAAGAAGCCTTGAAGTTTATCTAGTTAAGTTTCTTCCATTTACAAATAAAGAAAATGAAGATCCAAAAAGAGTGACTTCTCCAAGGTCACACAGGTCATGACAGGGACAGGATTGGAACCTAGTTTGGTTTCAGCTGGACCTCAAAGCCAGTGTTTTTCCCACTCCACCACATTCTTTCTCACTAAACTCTTTCCATACCTCGTTGCCCCTCAATGATTACCTTTCATGCCCAACTGCCCCTCAATGATTACCTTTCATTCTACATTGTTTCTCAATGAGCACTTACTATGTTTTCAGTTCTTTGTGACCACAATGAGGCCTGTTAGGAATGTTTTATATGGAACATTTTTTTTTATCTTCTTGGGTATACAAATCAAAAGTGCAATTTCTGGATCAAAAACTACAGATATTTTTAACACTTTTAAGCTTAATTTCAAATTACTTTTCCAGAACAGTTGCACCAAATATTGCACCAATGGTGTGCTTGTCCTTCTCTATCCTCTCCAATACTATCACCATCTTTTGTCATCCTGATCAATTTTCTGGCAGTGAGAAAAAGGCAGTTATTTTTTATTTATGGTCTATTATTACTATTGATTTTAAGCAGAATTCCATATTTCAATGAATAGTTCATAATTATTCTTTTGATAAAGTTTTTGTTCATGCCCTTTGATTACTTATATATTCATAAATAACTCTTATTCTAATAAAATTGTGTTGTATGCATATATATAACATATCCATATGATATATGTTTGTGTGTGCTATTAGACTCTTATCAGAGATATTTATTGGAAAAATTTCCCCCTAATTAATTTTCCTTTCTTATCCCAGCCACATTGAATATGTTCATGAAAAAGCTTTTTGGTTTCTATGGAACTGAAATTCTCTTTTTTATGCCTTATATCTTTTGTTTTGATATATTAGTCAAGTTACCTTTTCTCTTTGACCTTAGGTTTGAAAATTACCTGTGTTTATTTTACTATTTTTAATGATATAAACTTTTATAGTTGTCATATATCTATTTAGAATCTATTGTAAATATAGTATGAGATACCAGATCTAATTTAGTTATCTCTACATATATGTTAAGTATGTTTACAAAGAGAAAAATATGTTTTCAGCCTTATAACTTCTTTTTCAACTTCCCTTCCACCAAATATTTTACTCTCAGGTTGCCCTTAGCTACCCATGTCTACTCTCCTCCATATCTCTCTACATGTGCCTACCTAATAATGCCTCATGCTCCAAAACTTTATCATATTCCCTTCTTTCATCAATATTGAACTTTCTTCTGTCTGTATTATCCTGAGCCTGATTATTTGCTAGCTAATCCCAAAATTGTGTGTCTCTGCCAAGGATAATTAATGATAGGTACAAATGAATTAAAATTGTTGTTCAGAACAGATTGCCATTTTTAAAGCATCCTTCTGGAGATAGAGAACTCTAATCCAAACAAGTGACTCCTTTGGAAAAAAATTGAGCTACTGTGGCAGGTCAATGAGTGGTATACTTAGGGGACAGGCAGATAATTTGACTCCCCTCTAATGGTACCTCTGCATAGGGGACACCCCATTATGACCCAGCTTCATCCTGCAGCTCACAGGCGAGAAGTCAACAATCCCAGACACCAAGAAAAGGGATTCTTTCCAAGTTTCATGCTGGCAGGGAAAACTATGTTCCTTGTCTCCATCCCTAAGAACAGAGAGTAAAGGATTTTCTACTCTTCGCCCCAAGATCTTTCATTATTGTAATCAATAGGAGCAGGAATAAGCCATTATAATTGCTAGATATAATTCTTTGAGTGTGTAAATTTTTGAGTGTGTTCATGTACAAATACATGTATGGATATCAGCATACTAACACATTCTCAGTTTGATTTGTCAAAAATACATATATTTTCAATCTGTATTTTTCATTGGATAAATTTATCTTTTGTATGTAGATTAAATTACTGTTTAGTAAAGTCAATTTCACAGAAGGGGAAATTCCTCCCCATTTGGCTTCACAGAGTGCACACAGAGTAATCACATCATTCTTCACACTTCACCTCTATTTCCACGGCTAAAGACAGACTCCTCTTCAGATTCCTTTAAGTAATGAAAATAGTTGATTCCTGTTGCTTTCATGGGAAAGGTCAGAGCCTGGAAACATCGCTTTCAGCTTGATTTGCTTGACTACTGGCATCTGGCTTCTTGTTATACTCCTCTGGAAATGCAGAAAACACCAGACTGTCAGAATTAAGGCTGCAGGCCTGGGTGAGCAAAGCCTCTGTGCAATTCCGTGTGAAGGCATCCAAGAAAACTGCATCAAAAGTCTCCTTCCCCTTACCAATTGGTAATTGCTTTTTAGCAACCCTTCAGTTCAGGGTGTTTTGCTCTGAAACTCTCTAAAAGGAGTGGAAATATAAGCTGAAGGATAGCATTCTCTATTGTGGTGCTATATCCTGTGCCCTTCGAAACAGCCGGAGTTCACTTGGAGATGAGCGTTGTCACCTAGCCTGACAAGTGACAGATAGCGCATCTTCAAAGTTATAGTCACTGGTATATGTCACCAATGTTTTTTCTCTGCTTTCAGTTCCACACGGGAGGTGGTGTGAATAAATGGCCTTTTGGGGAGTTATAAGGATCAGCGGTGGGGTCAGGGAACTTACCAGAAAAAGACACTAAAGGTTAGGATATGGGCAGAAAATCAAGATTCAATTTAGCAAATGAAACTGACTTTAAAAGAGAAAATATGAGAAATTCAACTTTTTAGCGGGGGAAAAGAAGTCAAGAAGATTGAGGGTGATTATAAGTGCCTTTGGAAAACAATAAGATTTCCCAGGTAGATCATTAAGATTTACTGACTGGAAGTTTGGGTTGCAGAAGAGATGACTGAATAACTCACTCAGCATTTATTAAGTTTTGTATGTGGTATGCTATCGAGTACTTTAAGATATAATATAAATAAGTCCAAGTTCCTGCCCTCAAAGAATTTATAATTTAAGTAGGTGAGATAAGACATATATGAGTAGTGCAATGGAAAGTTTCAGAGAGTTTCATATTTAGAAAGATTCATAGTAAAAACGCCCTGAACTGAAGGCCAAATGCTGGAAAACAGATATGGGGATGAGGAGGCAAAGAGGGCTGAATCGGGTAATGCATTTGGGGCCTGGTTTCAGAGTCTGCACAAATCTGGCCCTACCATGAGCAAATCACTGGTACGTGCTTAATAAATGCATTTTCATTCATTCATATTTATGCATAATAATAAATAAATATTTTTCATTCATTCATAGTTAAGATCTTTCATCTATATAGTCATGTCCTATGAGGACAATTCAGAGAAAGGAACTTAATTCAACAAGTTCTTGAAAGACAAGTAAAAATGAAAAGACCTCTAACATATAATTCTTAAAATTTAATCTGAACCATGAACTGAGATTAAGGTAATGCAGGGCTAAGCAGGTGGTGGTGCCTTGAGATATTATTTGGTGTCCTGAGTCAAAGCCCTAGTTGACCCAAAGAAGTTAAAACTCTAAATCTACTTTTCTCTAACCTGGATCACTTTAAATATGGGTTACTTTAATAGTCTCCAAACGAATAAGCCTATTTCTACCCATCCTATACTGTGTACTACTACAGGGATAACCGTCCTAAAATACCTCTCAAAATTCAATTCACTTCAACCGCAAACATTTATTAAATGCCTATTATGTGCAATACCCAGTTTTAAGGGAAAGGAATGCAAAGAGAAAGAGAAAAGCTCTAGCACCTGTATTTCAAGGCAGAGGAAATTAATTCAAATCTTAGCTCTATTACTCAATATCCATATGAACTTAAACTTTTTTCATTTATACTTGTAGGGCCTAGTTTTCTCATCTATAGAATAAGAGAGTTACCCTAGAAATAACCCCTCCCCCTAATGGATTTTACTTATATCATGTCATTCCCCAGCTCAGGAATCTACCATTATTCTCTCTTGTCTATCACATTTAACTTTCTGCCTTGGTTCCAAGGATTTCCATATGCTAGCTTTGTCCTTCCTAACTAGCTACCTCTCTCATTGTTCTCTACTGTGCACCATTGGCTCCAGTTAGGCAAGTTTTCTTATTGTCACCCATCTCTGGGATGTCCATTCCCACCTCCTTAACTTTGCTCATGCTATTATCTGGACTCTCCCTAATCCTCTTCTTTGCCTATGTGAGTCCTTCTTATCCTTTAAAACCCACTTCAAATTCTGCCTTTTCTATGAATCCCCAGTGGACCATTCCAGCCTATGCTGACCTTTTTTTTTTTGGCATTTTTCTGATGTAGTTGGGACTTAATTGTTGTCAAATGGTTTCATGATATTTAAGAATTTCCAAAAACAGTCCATCTAGTCCAAACCCTTCATTTTACGCATGAGACAACTGTAGCTGGGGTACACTGTTATTTTTCCAAGGCCTAATAGACAATAAATGTCAGAAGTAGGATTTGAACCAAGGTTTTCTCAGTCCAGGACCACCCTTTTTACCAGGGCACCATATTGGCTTCAGTTGTCTGTGCTAACATTTACTGGCCACAGGATGGTAGGATAGTCACCTAACTTCTGTGATTTTCAATAAAGAGGGATGATAAACTTGAACTACCTGTCTCTTAGGTTTGTGAAGAAATCATTTTGTAAAGTAAAAGAATATGAGTAGTGATTATTTATTACCCATTGTGGTTGGCTATTTTTGTGCACTCATTTCTCACATCTTTGTAGTGGTCCAAAGACTGCTTACATATGTCTCATTCACTACTATAACCTGTCCTATCTCAATTAGCATATTGGGCAAAGAACATTATGGCAAAGATCACAGATGCAGAAAGACTGGGCCTGGCAAAGTAAGAGTGGAATGAACAGTACTTGTACAAGGCCAGAGAAGGGTCTGCCAACTTAGAGATCCTGATCCAAGTGGAGAATGCAGCTGTGTTACCATCAGAAATATTACACCAGTGTGAGAATATTGGGTTCCTTTCAAAACTGGGAGTTTGGATAAACATGTTCAAAAGCAAGTCCCCGTTAAAGCAGCCATGGCCTCAGATTAACTATTGCTTTGGAAGCATCCCATTTTAAAGGTAAAAGAAAAATTCAAAGGGCAAAAAATTAGACTGTCTGCTTCTTTGCAAAAGCCTCAAATTCTCCGAGGGATTCTATTACCACATAATTCCAGTGCTTCCAAATATATAAAGCATTAGCTGCTGAATTTTCAGCCTCTGAAGAGCTTAGCCCTGACTTTGGTGATTTTATTTAATTTAATATTTATCAAGTAGCTATAATGTACAAAGAGAACATTAAGCCTTTTCCTATTAAATGTCATTTGCCATCAGCATTTTAGGCATTTGGTACAAGTATATAGAGTACTATGTAGTTTTGTTTTTATTATTTGAACATTTCATATTGACAATTTAGGAAAATAGTTTGAGGTTTTAGTGTGTTCTTCAGGTCATTTGGGACTTTATTTCCCTCTTCTATTTGTCATTTCAACTTTCCCCTTCAGAGTCTCTAAGTTGTTAATTAGTATGTAAAAGTCCATGCTGAATCTAAAGCCATCTTCAATCTAATAACTTTCCAGGTGGGGAAGAGGTCAGGGCAAAACCTTTCAGTCTCCCACTGAAAATGGAGGCTAAAGGCCCATTATGGCTAACTTTCCTTGTACATTCAGTGAATAATGGGAGGAAATCCAGTTTAACACTCTTGTTAAATACATGCTATGTACAAATCAGAGACTGAGTATAAAGCCAAGTGGACCTACATTCAAGTGCAATGACTGAAACACAATATAGTGGCTATTTGTCCTGGAGCAAGTCACCCCATAGAGCCCTCTTAACTCTCTTAAGACTATAAATTCCAAATAGATGCTAATCCAAATTGAAAACGTTTTCTTACAGGAATTTCCCCACATCAATGAAGTAATAATAATTATATATATATATATATACATATATATATATATAATTTGAGGCACTATGGTATGGGCTGGAGACACACAAAAATAAAACATATAATCCCTGATCTTAAGGAGTTTATACTCTAGTTGGGGAAATAAGGTCATTATAATAATAACTTTAATATAAATTAGGAGATAAATTCACAAGAAAGTTCCAAGGAAAATCTTTTGGAAAATGATCAAATGAAAGATGACTTCTAGCTAGGGGATAAAAGATTAGTAAAAGCTTTATGAAGGTAGAAAATGAGTAAGGCCTTAATGGGAAAGAAAGTATATTGCTAGGTAGGTATCAAAAGGAATCCACTGAAAATCCAGGAGTTGGCACAAGCCAATATCTCTAGAGAAGAGAGAGTAGAATATAAATAAGGAATGGNAATTATATATATATATATATATATATATATATATATACATATATATATATATATATAATTTGAGGCACTATGGTATGGGCTGGAGACACACAAAAATAAAACATATAATCCCTGATCTTAAGGAGTTTATACTCTAGTTGGGGAAATAAGGTCATTATAATAATAACTTTAATATAAATTAGGAGATAAATTCACAAGAAAGTTCCAAGGAAAATCTTTTGGAAAATGATCAAATGAAAGATGACTTCTAGCTAGGGGATAAAAGATTAGTAAAAGCTTTATGAAGGTAGAAAATGAGTAAGGCCTTAATGGGAAAGAAAGTATATTGCTAGGTAGGTATCAAAAGGAATCCACTGAAAATCCAGGAGTTGGCACAAGCCAATATCTCTAGAGAAGAGAGAGTAGAATATAAATAAGGAATGGTGAGTAGTTCAGGCTAGCTAGGGCATTGAAGATGAGATAAGGCTGAAAAGCAAGTATAATATCCAGTTTAAATAGGCTTTGAATTTTACCACAGGTTTTTTTTTCCATCAGATAATTTGAAATTTTGCACTTTTTTTGAATAAAGCAACCTTTGTTTTAGTAAGATTGTTTTGTCTACAGTATGAAGGGCATATTAGAAAAGTGAGGGAGCTAGAAACAGAAAGACAAGATATGGAGTTATTATAACTAGAATGATAGCAATGTGAGTGGAAAAGAAAGGATATTTCCAGAGACATTAAAACAATAGTTGATCATGTATAGTAATGGATTGAATGGGGATGAGAAAAATGGAAAAGCCAAATATAAGTATGAATTTTTGAATCTGGGTAACTCGAAAGAAACAGAATTAGAGAAGTTAGATAGAAGATTGAGCTTCAGGGGGATAATTATAATTTCATTTTTTGACCCAATAGTAAACCCAGGTAAAGATATTCAAAAGACAATTGGAATTATATGGGACTGGGGAATTCAAGTAGATGCTAAGAAGGGGTTTGGGAATCGATAGATGATATTTAAAACAAAGGGAATTGATGGGATCACAAAAAGACAACATAAAGAGGGAAGAAAAGTTAGCCAAGGACAGTTAAGAGGATAATAAGAGAGTAAAGAAAGAATGGTCAGAAAGGAGAACCATAAAACTATTGAGTCACGGAAGTCAAAAGTAAAAAGAATATCAAAAAGAGACAGATGGTTGATGTTATAAATTAATAAAGACAGGTCAAGGAGGATAAAGATTGAAAAAAGTCCTTAAGTTTTATGATTAAAAGCTTGAAGGAAAAAAAGTTCAAGGATAAAATTGAAGAAATTGGCTTCATATGGGAATAAAAAATAGAGTTTGTGGAGATAATTGCAGATAAATAAATATAGACAGGGGAGATAGACTAGCAATGTGTCCTGGGATTTTGATTAAGGAGTGGGGTGACATAATAGAGTCACAGGAATAATGTTTTGTTGTTAGTAATGTAAGGAAGACCTAATATTGGTTGTAGATCAATGGAAAGATTTATTAGAGAACAAGTTTGTAAATTGAAAGATTGACAGTTGAAAGGTTTAGTAGGGGTGGGAATGAAGATACAAGTCGAAAAGTTTAGTTTAACAAGGAAGAAAGTGAATTATTTTCTGAGATTGAAATGAAGGAAGGATATGCTAGTATATCAGGAGTTTGAGTGAATCTTGAGGTGGAATTGAAGGAATTTACCTGTAGTACCTTCAATCTTAAAACAAGAAGCAATATCTCTACTACCAAGCATACTTTCCTGTCTCTGCCGTTGCTCTCTCTCTGTGTTCCCATGCCTGGAATATCATAGAATCACTTAATACCAGCCCCTAAGGAGTGGGAATTGTTTCATTCTTTGAATTTATAACCTCAGAGCCTAGAACAGTGCTTGGTATTTGATGAATGCTTAATAAAATAATCCAACTCACATCTAAAAACTTCCCTACTATAGCACACATTACAAATGGAAGTCTTTTTATCTCCAAAATTGTATTGCTGAGATTTTCTTGTGCTTCCTGAGATCACATCATGTAGACTTTACACCTATTTAATTCTACTTAGCCTTTCTCTAGATTCTTTTAAATCCTTCTATTCTTCTATTGAATTCCTATACATCCTTTTAGATTTCAATTCAAATGCTACATCCTCCCTGAAACTTTCTGTGGTTTGTTGGTACCAACCTTCTACAGAAAAGCACTTTGTCTTTTACATTTCTAATGTACTTCACAATAGTGTGCATGCATTATCTAAACTATGTCCCCCTCAATAGGTACCTCTTTACAAAGTTGACATTTGATAAATATTGTTCAATTTCCTGAATTAAAGGTCATCTATTAAAAATGAAAGTGGTGTTGGGGAACTTAAGGAGAGAGAACAAAATATGGAAGTTATCATAAAAATGAGAGGAGTCAATCAAGGGTGGATTAGAGAATTGCTGTGCACACAATGAGTACACACAATGGAGATTTCTTTTTCATTTTAAGATTTTTTATTTTGTGTTACTCTATACTTGACATACACCAATTAACATGTGCATTTCTGTATGCAAAGCAAAAAATAAAAAAGAATTGTATATACATAAAACTATGAATCTACATTACAAACAGCTTGCCTTTTTAAAAGCATAAAATATTAAATTTGTACTGATTCTTAGTGTTTCCTTCCGTTCACTTCTCTGTTTTTATATCCTTCAGTGACCTAATTTTCTCCCTTTTTTATATGAGTACTATTTTCCCTCTCAAATACCACTTGTATTTTTTTAATACTTGTGAGAAATAAGCGTAGAAAAACAAAAGCAAAACAAATATAAATTTGGCAAGTTTGATATGACATCATATGTGTGTATCATTCTACAATTCATGTCTATTTCATCTGTTAGTAGGCAGATATGTTATATAATCATTCCTTTGGAATTGTCATTGGTCATTTCATTAATTGTCATTATTAAATATTTTCTTTTAAAACTTGTTTTTTTAAAATATCATCATAAATTATTTTTCTAGTTCTGTTCAGTTCATTCTTCATCCATTCATGGAAGTCTTCCTAAGTTTCTTTGAATCCATCCCTTTCTTCATTGTTATAAAACTATATTCCATTCTATACTTATACAATGATACATTTAGCTGTTCCTCATAGCATGATTTCTTTTCTTTCTCTAGCATTGTTTAGCAGCTAGTGCATGAAATATACCACAGTGCAGTCAATGGAAATAGAAAAGTATTTGAGTTTGATGGCTTGAGTTTGATTCCTTTCTCTGCTATTATGTAAAATTGAGAAAGTCACTTAATTTCTGTGATCCTGAATTTCCTTATCTTTAATTAAGAGTTGGAAAAAATGATTTATAAGATTGAACATTATAATTTCAGAAGCCCCTTCCAATTCCAAATTTGATGATCCTCTCGAGCAAAAAGATAAATTATTTGAAAGTGTTTACTGGAATGCTTATTAGATGGTGGAAGAGAGAGCATGGATTGAAACAAATAATCATTTGGGACAAAATCAGGCAGGTAAAGAAGTGAAGCCCAAACTGGAGCTGTAAAATAGAAAAAAATAAATAAAGGACTAAAGATCTCAACATCATTAAGAAACTAAAGAATAGTATTAGGGAGGTCTACATGAGTATAAAACAATAGGAAATTGCAGGGACTTTTGAAAATAACAGTCTTGCTTTTGCTATTTAATTCAGAGGAAAAATAACAACTCTGTGACTTTTCAGAAAAAAAATGGTAGCAAAGACAATTTCATGGCAGATTGATAAGGAAGAATTTTGGGGCAGAAAAATTATCTTTTTTTTTTTTTTACACCATATGCTTTCACATGAAATCTGTCCTGTGGATCACTGTTGCATTCCTATAAATGTATGAGAAAGTAGAACTTGTAAAGGTATTACAAGGATCCATCATAGATCCCTAAGAATAAATCTTTCCAAACTAAAATATCAAATAAGTGCGATATCCTAGATATAGTAGTCATTTAACAAATATTGACTAAATGAATAATCAGTTATGTTTTTGGCAATGCTAATATACTAAAAGATTAGAAAAAATATAATTTAAATTATGCATCTGGACATTAGCAAGATATCTTACAAAAATTACTCTAGATCTGTTTGGCTGGGGCAAGATTAAAAAAGGGGGCAGGGAATGTCATCTGTATTAGTAAATAAATAATCTGCCATGATAAAAAATTTGCTGATCAACAAATGGATTGGTGTTGATCTAAGGTTTTTGTTTGGCATTCTAAAGATATATATTCTCAGTTTTGTCTTATTCAAAAAATTTACTTACTGAATATAAAAAGAACTTTGCAATTTCCCAATGGAGATGAGAGAAAAGAGGGAAAGGAAGGAATAAACAAATAGAACCTACTATGTGACAGACACTGTGATCATTTTTTTACAACTGTCCTCATTAGGGAAAGCAGGCTTATCAAATTTGTATATGGGTAAGAAAGTTAACATTAGAAAATTAAGGTACAAAAAGATCAAATCTGAGCATGTGATATCAATTTAATATAATTAATTAAAATAGATTAATAATGTAAAGTCATGAATTATACCCAGATTTAAGGTACATGCGAACTGACTTAATAGTTCACATTAAGACTCTGGTATTTTAGTTGATTTCTACTTTAATACAAATTGACAGCATGGTGTGAATGGATGTCATAAATATCGGCAGATTTAAAGTGCTTTAAATAGAAGTTGTGTCCACTTAGAGAAAGTTGTGTTTTGTGGTTGCCTCATTTTTCTTTTTTGTACCATCTATGTGGCCTTAGTTATATTCTCCTCTTCATCACTGGCAGCCCTTTCCTCCTCTTCTCCATCTCTTAAAAAATATTATGTACTTAGAACTTTTATGTCAAAAAATTCCTAGGTTCGACACTTTCATTTTCCTTTCTGACTAATACCTTCTTGTCTGTGAATGAGAGATAAAACCAATTAGATTCACCTAAGCTGGACTCATCCCTTCCTCTAGAATACATGAGCTGCCTGATACAAGGGAATAAAGTAAATATAGACCTAGAAGTCTCAGTAAGAATTTGGTACAATGTTGGGCCTCCCTGTGGAGCAGCATCTTGCTAAACCAAGGTTTCTTAACTAGGGGTCCATAAATAGATTTCAGGGGATTTGTGAACTTTTATGAGAAAAAAATATATCTTTATTTTCATTTACCTTTGGTTTCCTTTGTAATTTCATGCAATATATTTCAGACCCTTAAAAATGCTCAGAGAAGAGGTCTACAGGAAGCCTAGGGGGTTCCATCACTCTACCAAAATGGTCCATGGCATACAAAAAGGTTTTAGAACATGAGAGACTCTTTCTCCCTGCTTTAGTCTAAGGATCATCATGCCTGAGACTCACTGGCAACATCTTTTGAATACTTTACCTCTTGTCCCTTCTTAGGACCACTTTGGAGGTGTTAACACTGGAGTTTTATGGAGGAAATCAAACCATTCTAGTATGAAAGAGTCAGTCCTAGCCTTTGTATGTATAGATGGATTGATCAGTGGGCTATCGTAGTATCCTTCCCTTGTTATTCCTGTCTCCTCCTTCTGTTCTCCCTGTGGCATCCCAGATTATTCCATAATCCAGTGAGGGGCAAACTTTTTAAAGAGGGGACCAAATGAAAGGAAATGCTCATCTGTCAGTCTCTAAGACAACTCTTTTGAAGTTTCATTGTATTGTATCCTACTCACTGTATTCATCAGATTAGGAATGATCTTGTGCAGCTGGATAGAACATTTCAGGGGGCCCACATCTGGCCCCTTGGGCTACAGTTTGCCCATCACTGCCACATTTCTGTCTCTTAAGCATGCCAGAAAAAAATCCCATTACATTAAGTATTGAACAATCTATCCAATTCTTCTTCAAAACTCCTTGAGTCTCAGCAACAAACACCCCTTACCTCCAACCCCCCCAAAAGTAATGTCTAGAACAGTGATTCCCAAAGTGGGTGCTACTGCCCCCTGGTGGGTGCTGCAGCAATCCAGGGAAGCAGTGATGGCCACAGGTGCATTTATCTTTCCTATTAATTGCTATTCAAATTTTTAAAAAATTACTTTCCAGGGGGCTAAGTAATATTTTTTCTGGAAAGGGGGCAGTAGGCCAAAAAAGTTTGGGAACCAGTGGTCTAGAATAAAGAAGGAAATAATTGTACTCTACCCAGGTCAAATGATTCCTGGAATAATATGTTCAGTTTGAGGTGATACATTTAAGAGAGGCATTGACTAAGTATGGCAAATCGAGAAGAAGAACACAAAATGCAAGGAAATTTAAAACCATGCCATAGGAGGAATTTATTTCTTCTTTTGGTCTATATCTGTGATTTGATTAATATAAATATCTCCCTCATGAGGAAACCTCTCCTTTACAAAGGCAAGTGTACAAGTATATTAGGTTAGGAGTTCTTAGCCTTTGTCCATGAACCTGCTATTTTTAACATTTTAATAACTTTCATTATGATTGGTTTCCATTGTATTCCTATTTATCTTATTTTTTTGCTGTAAAAAGCATTATTTAGAGAAAAAGTTCTATGAGTTTTACCTGATTGACAAGAATCTATAACCAAAAAAAATTAAGAAATTTAGGGTACTTTTGGAGTCATTGAAAAGTTAAATCTTTCCTAGGATCAAAAATTCATCTGGTGTTGAAGGCTGAACTTGAACCTAGTTCTTTATCTTTTATGCCATGTTATCTGTCTATATGAGGAATAAGTGGAAAAGCTCTAGATATTTGTGATGTGGCAGAAAAAAATACAGAAAAGACCTGATAGCTATCTCTCAACAATTGATTGAAGGGCTATGATGAGGAAGAAAAAAATTGAATTTTTAGCTCCAGAAGACAAAATTTTGACCAGTAGTTAAGGCAGAAGTTACAAGGACTCAGATGTTAATTCAAAATAAAGACCTTCCTAATTATCAACATTATTCAAGAATGGAATGAGCTGTTTTGTGAAGTGATGAGTTTCTTGGCACTTGAAGTGTTCAGCCAGAGGTAGAATGACCATCTGTTAGGATGCTATGCAGGGGATGCTTTCAAGGTATAACTAGCCTGAGTTGGACTGGTTGATTTTAAGGACCCTTTCAAATGTGAGATTCTGTAAAGGTCTGTACTTTAGGAGTGCTTATCCAGCCAACCAAGGAGCATAGCATAGCAGAACAGCATGGCAGCCAGAGTGGTTTCCCAGTGGGCTAAGCTAAAGATCCCTGGCCCTTTTGTGTATTGTGACTGATAGGCAAAAGCTTTTATTCTTGCTACTGACTGATTTTTAGTCCAAGTCCTTCAGAAATGTAGATTCCTTCAGAAAGTTTCTTCCTTTCCTCTGTAGACATACCGAATGCTGCACTCTTACCTTCTGAGCTCATGTGTTTAATCAGGGAACACTGATTACATTGCCTTCTCTCCTATGGTTTATCTGAGTGACATTTGCATTTCTGTGGGGCCCAGAGGCAGCTTTGTCTCAGTGTTCATGGGGATTACAAATTGGTCCAAAAAAATGCTTGATTTGTGGGAAGCCAGCACATATAATAATGCAGTTTCACCACAGTGTGAAGCAATTGACTAAGCTGCATGGGAACAGAAAGCTGGCCCCTTTGCCTTTAAATTCTGCCTTTTTATTCATGTCCATCACTGACTAATCACATTGTGTTCTCTGGCATCTCGTTTGCCAACGTGTCACACATGATTGGCATAATGCAATGATATACGTCAAAGTATGGAAAAGCTATCAGAGAAGCATCTCATCTTCCCTCCAGTGCATGTAGCCTTGAAAATGGAGAGAAAAGAAAGAAGCCTGTTAAAAATCTGCAGAAGCACTGAATTTTCCTAGTGAAAGGATGAGTTTCTTAGCAGGCAGCTGATACATGATTCGGGGCCTGATCATGTTAGAGGAGAGATTTCAAGTACCTGTTTCAGAGTAAGCTGCTGGGTTCTCAGTGCATTAATTGAGTTGATTATAAGCATGAAGGGGTTGGGGTGGGCTAAACCATGCTCATCATGAATGTCCCTCAATGATTATAGACCCTCTGCCAGGAGAAAGTCACATAGTAACTGGCCATTCAAATATAAGATAGGATCCTGGAGAAGCTTGGCACGGGATCTGTGGCTTGCAGCTAAGAATAGCAAGGTTAATTACAGAAGGGAGTGACAGAAACAGGAAAGTAGCAATCTCACCAAGCAGAAGTTGCTGTAATCCTAGTTCTAAAATAATTAGTAACAAGGCTTATCATGGAGCTGTCAAAGCGTTAACCCTTGAAATGTTTTGTGCTGAAAATTCAGAAGCTTAAGTTCTAAAAGGAAAAAAGCTATTAGCAAATTAAAGTAATAGAATTCTCTTTCTAGTCCTCTCCAATAGAAAAATCATTTCTTAGCCTAAATAAGACTCATCTGAGGCTGTGAGGGTCATTGGATAAGTGGTCTGGTTACAGAGTCAGGATAAGCTGGACTCCTTCTAATGCCATATCTGAGGACTGTGACCCATGGAAAGTGACTTAACCACTCGCACATCAAGGAATAACATGACATGGGCCCCTTTGGTGGACTGGTGAAGCCCCTAGACCCTTTATTATAATAATGTTTTAAATTAATCAAAATTTGTGGGATTACAAAGGAAAACAAAGATGAATAAAAATAAAGATCTACTTCTTTCCCCCAAGTCTACTCCATGCCTTAGACAATAACTGTTAATATATGACCAGGCCTTGTAAAATGCAAAACATTCGATATTCAGACATACTTAGAAATTGAAACACTTCTGATGAGAGAAGAAATATGGATAGAGATTTTAACTCAGACAAACAGAGGTGATCATATTTGCCTGATCAGGGCTCTGTTGATTTCCCTTGACACTAGACATTAACAGGTAGATAGACAGGCAGATAGATAGATAGATAGATAGATAGATAGATAGATAGATAGATAGATAGATAGATAGATAGATAGATAGATGGATGGATGGATGGATGGATGGATGGATAGATGATAGACAGGCACAGATGATAGATACATACATACATACATAGATGATAGACAGATAGGCACAGATGACAGATACATAGATAGATACATAGATAGACAAACAGAGAGATTGATAGATAAATAGATATAGATAGATAGACATATATATACATAGATATTATATCAATATGTCAATATCATATCAATAATATGACAGACAGACATAGATAATAGAAAAATAGATATTATAGATATGAACATAACTGTATAGCAGCGTGCATCTCTATAGACAAAAACAGCAGAATATACATAGACACAAATAATAGCATGCTATACACTCACATGCATAAACATAAACACACCCACACAAAGCACAGTTCATTTCTTCATCAAGGAAAAGTAGTAGTGCCCTTGCTCAGACATCTGTGATTACATCCACTTGTTTGTTTGATTTAAAATCTCTACCTATATTTCACTCATCCATGCAAAAACTGTTTCAAATTCCAAATGTTTGAATATTACATTCTTGCATTTTAGAGGATATGGTCATATGTTAATAGTTGTCATCAAAGGCATAGGGTAGACTTGCTGGGAGAAATATATATTTATTTCTAACCATCTTTTGTATCCTTTGTAATCATATGATTTTATTTCATTAATTTAAGCATGAAAATAATATATCTGTATATGTACTTACATATATATGTACACATGGATATGTGTGTGTGTTTAGGTCTATGCATGTCCAATAAGAGAGAAAAGCTGTGGAAAGGAGCCTATATCCTAGCACATTTTGAGAAGTCATTATTAATCCTGAAAAAAAAAGGAATAAGAAATAAAAACCAAAAAATAAAGAATCTGAAACAAGTTCAAAATAAGCTTAAACTTTGTCTTTAGTAGGCTTTTTGTTTTGTTTTGTCTTGTTTTTTTTGGTAGGTTTTAAAATAATACCTTAGTAGAAAATGTTTTTCTTTTTGTGGGGAGGGAGCAGAGGAAAAGGTAGTGAGGCAGCAGTCTTGGCCTGTGAAGAACTTGAAGATTAAGTGACTTTCCATGGTCATGCAGTTATTATATATCTGAGGCAGGATCTAGATCTTCCTGAGTGTAAGATCAGTATTCTATCCACTAATCCATGCTGACTTTCATTGAAACTTTAAACCAAAGTTTAGAAATGAAGTTTATTGGAAACATTATATTACAAAATTACCAATTGAGAATGACAATAATAACAGCTGGGGCCTGATTAATTATTTATGAAGGTAGCAATCCTTGCCATCGATGATGGCTCACAATTATGATCCCTACTACTAAGGGAAGCAAAAGAGCAGATTACTTGATTTCAGGTGTTCTGAGCTACCATAAGAATAAAAAGCCAATAGATGGCTAAGTCTAGCACCAATGTGATGAATCCTCTGGTGCAGAGGGCCACTAAGATGACTAAAAAGAGGAAAACTGGGCCAGGTTGGAAATGGAATAGGTCATCATCAGCAGAGAGCTTAGGCTGGTCAGTGACTGCTGTGATCATAGCCAAGTTAGGAGAGGAAGACCTAGTTTCAAAAATAATAACAACTAACAGTAATAATAACTAATATACATTGTATATCATATGTATATAACAATTATAATAATAGATAATAAAAGCATTATGCAATGCTTTATGATAGGCAAGATCCTATTATCTCAGACATTCAAGCCTCTTGGCAATCCTGAGAGGCAGCTACTACAAATATAATTGCCCATATTTTATAAATGAAGAAACTGAGATTCCAAGACATGAGGTGACTTGCACACAGTATGCCTACTAAGTGTCAGAATCAAGATTTGAATACAAGTCCTATCTCTGAATCCTACATTCTTTTCACTGGTCCACACGGCTTACTCATCAGTCAAAGTGTGTGCTGACAAGAGGAAATTAGCTCAGGGATTCACATGAGGTATAAGGAAGTAAACTTTTAAAATCTCGAAATGTTTTTTATATGAAGAGTGTGTCTCCTTCTGCTCAGAAATTCTTTGAACCTTCATTTGTTTAGGACCATCTAAGCACAGTCTGACTAGAAGGAGATGAAAGAGGAATTAATTCAGTAAACTGCCTGGTTAGGCCACTTTGGTCTCCTGGACCTATGGCCATCTTCTAGTAAGTCTCCATGGACCATCTGTTCCCTTTCTTTATAATTCATTTCTTCAAATCCCAGCATCAGATATTGGAAATAAGTAATGTTCATATTTACTAAGGAGTCTAACCTAAAACAGCCTCCCTTCCCTCCCACCCAATCCCATTTCAGAATCTGAAACAAAATTGTATATCCACTGCTATTTCCTCATCGAGGTAGACCTGTACTAAAGCCCTTCCTAACCCCATGGATGACATTTTTCCAGGGATCGTAGAATCCATAATTGCGACCCAGGGAGTAATCTGCTGGAAGTACCTGCTTTTTGAACCTAGTTTTAATACAGTCTGAGGTTGCTAACTGCACCCTAGAGCACCCCTTATTCTTCTTTCTTCATCTTCAGAGCAATTGATACATGAAACAAAGAAACCCATTGTTATACGACTTGGTTTCCCAGGGACTCCCTGAATAAGTTGTTGTTGAAAAGATGAGGATCGGACAAAGATTAAGACATGCTAAATACCTCTCTAACCATTTACAAGGTGGATTTTTATCAAGGAATAAAAAGTGAGGTTAGGCTTATCGTTTCTGGGAATCCATCTGAAGTAAATTAAGCTCATGTCCATAGGCTCAGAGAGAATGTGAGGTATAAAAAGTTTAGTGCTAAATTTATATTTCTCACCAACCAGTTGGCTCCCTGAATAATTTTTGTCATATTTTTCTTTAATTTTAAATTTATTTTCATGTGTAGTACTGAGGTAAAAAAGCACAGATGGGAGAGAAAGGAGTGGCATTACTTCTACAGCACATCAGGAAGAAAGGAGGGGAATGGAGAGGAGAGGAGAAGAGATGATAAGAGAATAGAGGGGAGGAGAGAAGTGAGGGGGAAAGAGAAGGGCTGGGGAAGGAAAGGGGAGAGAAATGAGAGAGGGGCGTGAAAATCAATTAGGTGATGTACTTTACCTAATATAGGGTCTCTTGAGCTGCAGCTGTTTGGTTTTTCAAACTCTTCTGACACTTCCCACATTAGATTTATTCACATGTCATTCTTCAAGGGCAGTGTATTGCTCACTCTTAAAATAAGAAGAACACATATGGCACTTACATAATGAAGATAAAACCCAAGTACTAGGTCTGGAATTATTCACTTTTTTATTTGCTGTAGAAGAATTATTGCTTGCTGTAAAAGGGTTCAGTTCTCAGACACCTTAACTTACCTCTCTGAAGGTGTAAGGGATTTGGCATACCTTTGCCCTCACTGTAATATTTTATTTACAAACAAATTTTATAATTCTTAGTTTCATGGAAAAAATCAGATACATTCAAGTCATCTTTTTTTATATATCTACTTATGCCATACTGTATAAGTTCCCTTGTCCTTCCCTGGCCAAATTCCAATCCTGGGTTACTCTCAGCATTGGCCTGCTCTGCACATGCTTCTGAATAGAACTGCCAAAACATAACTAGAGGAATTATCACAACCATATTGAATAGGTTTCTTACATATTTATTTTATCTGTTTTCAGCTGGGCCCTTGCTACTACACAACAAAACTTTTATTTTTCCCATATTGATTTTTTCTGACATTCCTAATGGAATTCATGCCTTCTCTTCTCTCTCTAAATGTCTGATTCTACTTCCTTTACTTCCCTCTCCCCAGATGACTTTACTTCTTTCTACCTTTTAGGTATGAGTAGAGACCGTTTTAAACTAACATTTCTGCCTGATTTAGACTTCAAAATCCCTTGACATAATCCCCACGCTCTATCTTGGGACCTGTCCTGTGTCTATCCTGCCTCTCAAACTTGAGTTTCCACCTCCAACACCCTTGAAAGCTCTGATCTAAGCATTCTTATTTTCGCTTTCTACATCTTTTCTCATACTGATCCCATTCCTTCTCATGAGTGTAATTATAACCTCTAAATGAATAATTATAATTTATAAATGATTCTTACTTCTAGATATTTAGCCTAAATCTTCTCCCTAAGCTTCCATATCAACTATCTTATCAATATTCCCAAATGGATGCCTAATAAGCAAATTCAACATATGAAAAATAGAACACATTTTCTCTCCTCCTAAACGCATCCCTCCTCCAAATTTCCCTTTTTATATCAATTGCGTCATCACACTGGAATCACCCAGCCTTGAAACCATTGAATTATCCTTGACTTTTTCTTCTCCCTCAGCTACCATATCCATTTAGTTGCAAAACATTGTCAAATTGACCCCCAGAACATTTATCACATTTCTCCCCATCTGTTTGCTCATATGACCTAACTATCCTTATTCAGAAGCACATTACTGCTATTCAGAATGGTTGGCAATATCCTCCTTCTAAGCCAATTTCCCACTTTCCCTGCATCCTGCTTCTTCTTTTACTAATCTGTTCTGCCAAAATAATCTGCCAAAACCTGAAATCTACCAATGTCATACCTCTGCTTAGGAAGGAGCCTTAGGTACTCCTTATTATGTCTAGGATAAAGTGCAAACTCCCCTGCTTGATATTTAAAGCCCTTCACAATGTGGTCCCAGCCTACTTTTCCAGACATTTCATATTATTTCCTCTCTTATGCTTTTATGTTCCAGCCCAACCAGCCTACTGGCCTATTTCAAACCTAATATTTCATCTCCTATCTTCACACTTTTGCAAAAACTATTCCTTATAACTACAATATACTCCCTCTTTGCCTCTCTTACTTAAAATTCCTTACTTCCTTCAAAACTCAGCTCATATGCTACATTTTACAATTCAAGTCAACTAGCATTTATCAAGCTCCCATTACATGCCAGGTTTTGTGTGAAATGTTGAGGATACTAAGGCAAAACAAAACACAATCCCTGCTCCCAAGGAGATGAGATCGCAGTCTAATCAAGGATATAGCATGTAAACAGTTATGTACAAAGAGTATATACAGGATAAATAGAAGATAATCCCATGTTGAAGACACTGAGATTAAGGAGATTTGAAAAAGATTTCCTTCCTAAAGACTAACTGAGAATTGAAAGAAGACAGACAATCCAGCAAGTAGAGGTTAAGGAGGGAGAAAGTTCTAAGCATGGAGGACTGCCAGTGAAAATACATAAAATAAAAAAAAAGATAGAAAATGCATGAAATCAAGTAATATTGTCTGGTTTGAGGAAATGGAAGACAGTTATGATCCTTTGGATTACAGTGTAACTGGATCACAGGTATATAGAGAAGAGTAAGATTATAAAGGATGAAGGAGCCAAGCTATAGAGGGTTAACAGATATATACATATAATATATGAATATTATATATAAACAGTGATATATGTTTAATAGAAGGAATTTTATATTTAATCAGAGAGATAATTGGAAGTTGTTAGAATTTATCGAATGGAGAAGTGACATAGTCAGACCAATAATAGGGAAATTAAGAAAAGGGATGGATTGGAGGGAAAAGATAATGGTTATATTGAGTTTAAGATAATGATGAAGCATCCATTCTGAGATCTCCAATAGGCAATTGAAGATACAAGACTAGAAAGATACAAGTCTACAAAGACTGAGATTATATTTGAGAATCATCTTTCTACAAATGATAATTAAATCCATGGGTAATTATGAGATCACAAAGAGAAAAGGAGCAGGAAAGAACCATTGGGAGCTCTTCCCTGAAATCACAGAAGGCCTCATTGGTTATTGAACCTCAAAAAGGTTGAATATCCTGCATAGAAAACTGAGATGTGATTAGACAGGCAAGAGGAGAACTAGAAGAAAACAGTGTTAGGAAAACCCAAAGAGAAGAAATTAGCAAAAAAGATCAATCTGTAGAGGGCTGGAGAAAATTCAATAAGGATGAATATTGAGAAAAAGCTATTGGATTTGGCAATTAAGAGACAACTGATAATTTTGGAGAGAGCAATTTCAATTGAACATGATGTTGGATAGTGGAAATCTTTCTTGATTACCATAGTTCATAGTGAATTATTTGCTTCAAATTATTATGCATTTATTTGTCCATTTATATGTTATATCCCATAGTCAATTGTAATTACACAGACAGGACTATTTTTGATTTTTGATTTTTACCCACTTTGCCATGTACATGGTAGGTAATTAATAAATTCTAGTTGGATTTTATTGTATTAAATTCAACAAACTGATAGTTGCCAAAGATATCAAAGAACTATTTTGCAGAGCTCCACTAATCCCAATTCAGAAATGGTATACTCAAGTATTTCTTCAATAAATCTTTTTCTTAATAGTTTGGCAAACACAATTAAACTCTGGCAACCGAAGAAAGAGAAAATAAATAAATAAACAATGAAGTATACTGCCTGATGCTACTAAAATCTGTAGCCAACTCTCAATTATCTACACTAATGGAGACAAATGTCATTGAGATACAAACATAATCTGTTTGTAATAGAAACTTCTTCCTCAACCTTTTGTGATAGCTACTCTTATGAATTTTACATTGGTTCTTTTTGCCTGCAGATATTCAAGGGTAGATACTAATGAGTTGTGTTAATGGACTCAAGGAAGGAGGTCAGAAGGAAAATCCCTAAATATATTTATGGTCTAAAATTGGTCAGCTTAATTGATTAGGGAAAGGCATGGGCAATATCTACTGTCCCAGTAGCTTTGCTCCATTTTATACCCATATATCAGATTTTTAGTCTTGGCCAAAAGAATTTATACTTTTCTTGCTTTTTATGAGGGAGATTAGGAAAAAGAATATAGATCAATAAGGCAAACTGATTATTTTTCCCTGTCTAAAATACACTCCACTGGCCACCACTCCCCCATATGTGTTTGTTATCTTCTGCTATTAGAAGTAAATACTTTGAGGTCAGGGATGATCTTATTTGCTGGTATTTGTGTCCCCAGAGCCGAGATAATGTCTGACCCATAGTAAGCACTTAATAGATGCTTTTTCATTTATTAATGGGATGGTAAATTCCTTCCTTGGAAGGACGATACATAATATACATCAACTTACCTTCTATGAGGATGTATCTAGAATCTTATTCTTTCCTTATTAGCTTTCATATAAAATGATAAATTATGCAATTGTCAGTCTCCAAATTTTGAACCTGCCTTCATAAATGCCTTATCAACTGAAACTAAAGAACTGAGGGTTTTCCGAAATTAGAAATGGCTATTTCTATTAATAGTAATAACTGATAGCATGACTACAGAATTTCATTTGTTTTGAATCACAAGATAAGGCATTTATATGTATAACCAATTAACCAATGACTTTGGCTTTTACATTATTTCCTAAGCATATTCCTTTGCAAGAAACTTGTTAATGCTATTAGATTATTTTTAAAACTTATAACTCCATAGTTTTCTCTTGTGTACCTCCCCATTTATACCTGGAAGGAAATGTAGAAGTCATTAAGTCCACACTCCTAATATTATTGGTGAGGAGGAGATGGGGCTCAGAAAAGTGACACGACTTGCCCGGGAGGTCAAAGAGCTAATAAGTATTTGAGGCAGGATTTGAACCCTGACTCCAGTCTAGCAGTCTAGTTACTATATAGGGCAATCATTTTTAGGTGCAATACGAATATTTTTAATTTCTGCTTAGAAATAATGAGAGGCCTACAAAGGGCAGAGAGTTGTGAGACAGAAATTCAGATCAGCACAGGAGGTGGTAAAAACATATTATCTGAAGATTGCTCTGATGGGATGTGAATAGCCACATTCTCCCTTTAGTTCTTGGGAAACAGATGGCCTTGTTTCTAGTATTAACAATAATGCCCAGTACTTGCAAAATTTTTCTTCTAAAACCTGCTTTCTTGTATTATTTTATATTCTCTCAACATGCTATGAGGTATTTTTTGACTTGAGAGGTATCCAGGGACAGGTAGAATTATCCACAAAGCTTTTAAAGAAGGGTTGGAGTCTAAAGACAGAACTTCTTTTGACAAGAAGATATATGTATATATCAAACTATGTCTATGGTGGGAGGGGACTTAGAGAAGGAGTTAACTAGATATTTTGAAGTAACAAAAATATCAATTTTAAATAAAAAAGAGAATTTGTCCTACCTTCATTTCCAGGTGAAATGTAGATGTGTTAGTGAAATAACCATTTATTAAGCACCTACTATTTGCCAGGCACTGTGGTAAGTTCTTACAAAAGTGCCATTTTATGTAAGTATTTTCAACTTCATATATAGGGGGTCCTTTTCTACTTTAATTTTCTGCCTCAAAAAAATATTTCTTTTCTGAGAAAGACAAAGAGTGTGTGGCAGAAGGCAAAAGCCCCCACTGGAACATAACTTCACCATAATGAAGCAACATCAGTCTATTCACCAGCAACCTGACCCTCAGGGCTAGAAATTACACAGGGCAAGGGCACTGAAGACACTCAAAAGAAATTGTGGTTTCCAAGAAGTAGCCCTATGGCAATTTTTCAAATCCAAGTTATTCCTACATGAAATCAATAGTGATCATTTATATGCTAGCCTTTCTTGCAGGGAATAGCTATGAGTCTCATGACATATGAAAGATCCATTCGGGAAATAATTTCTTTTTTCCTGTTTCTTCTATCCTGCCACCTGCTTAAGTGAGCAGAGCATCAGGTAGTTGAAGGTAGCCCACTTTGAGAAGGTATTTTGATGTTAAGCTATTTGAGAGATACACATTTCCTATCATTAAAGTATGAAGGAGGCAAAGGAGCTAGTTCTGAACTTTGGCCCCCTCAGCTATTGAGAAAGATTGAATTGCTAAAGCTGAAAAAAGAGAAGTGCTGATTGTTGGGGTACCTAAAAGGGAGCATTTTCAAAGGGTGGGTTTGAAACCATCCCACTCAACTAGGTGAAGAGGAAAAGAGGCACCTTTGGGCTATGAAAAATGCCTTAGGATTGCAATACAAGCCATGGTAGAAAATGAGAAAAGATGCCACAATGATACTTGAATTGGAAGCTTCATAAACATTTGACAACTGTAGATTTTTTAACTAGGGCAAAAAACAGAAGGCAAGGGTTTTGGAGGAATGTAGGGCATTGTTCCCTTTAAATGTCATTTCTGAAGTATAATATTCTTTGCCATGCCACACCTTCATTTTATAGCATTCCCTAAATAGGAGGAAGGAAATAAGAATTTGTTAAGTACCTATTGTGTAACAGGAGCTGTACTAAGAGTTTTACCTATATTATCTAATTTGGTCCTCACAACAACAACAGCAAAGGAGAGGTAGGTGCTGTTACTATCTCCATCTTGCAGATAGGGGATCTGAGGCAAAGAGTCATTAAATGACTTGCCCAGGGTCACACAGCTAATAAGTGTCTTTGGATGCATTTGAACTTGTCTTCCTGATTTCAACTCCAGCACTTTATCTTCTGTACCATCTAGCAGTTCCTGTTTGACTAAGGAAAAGCATGTGATAGTATACAAAGAGTACTAACCTAAGATTAAGAAAATCTGGTTTCAAATCTTGTTTGTTATCTGATTTATAAAATCCTTCTGTAATGAATGAGAGTTTTTCTATTCTTTTAAAAATATATAATAAAAAATAAAAGCAACAAAAATATCAAATAAAAGTGACTTATAAAGAATACTTTCACCCAATGACTTAAGAAATTAACTCATTTTCCCCCACAAACCTAGGCTAGGTCCTTTCCCTATCTTTGAATATCGGGTCCCTATCATTTTATGCCTTTTTGGTTCTACTAACTCTCACCTTTCATAACTCTTTACATCCATTTCTTCTACTTCTAATTCTCAACTACTAAGCATTCCTAAAAGAAATGATAAAATCATCAGGAAGAATATTCTACAAATTTATGCTCTCCCTATTATATATAAGGATCCTTTAAAAATAAAATCTCTTATTGACACCCAACACATTCTTCATGCTATTACTTTTACGTTCTACCAGCCACTAAAATGTTACCAAAAATATCATTTTAGCATCACAATAATGCTGGGGCAGTAGGTGCCATTATTATCCCCATTTCATAGTTAAGAAAACTTTCCCAGAGTCACAAAGCTAGCAAGTGTCTGAGGTCAGATTTAAACTTGTCTTCTGACTCTAGAAACAGTTCTCTGTCCACCGTGCCACCTTCCTGAATATCAGTTATCACTGGGCTAATAAAACACCGACCTAGACCTGAACTGGTAAATCATGACCAAAAAATGACCTCCAAATCCATCTAGTCCAGCCCCTTCCTTTGTATGAGGGAAACTTTGATCTAGAAAAGGAAAATGACTTGGCCAAGATTGCAGAAACAGTAAGAGTCAGAGGAGCCTAGGTTGTCCATTTCCTAAATCAGTGCAATTTCCATTGTGACAAGCTATCTCCCATAGTAGGGAATAGAAGTTATCAGCTGATAGAACATTAGAGAAACCAGTTTTGATAATGATATTGTAGCTGCTTTCATTTAATGATGCTAAGAGACTTGTAATGGATTAAAGACTCATCTTTGAATCAGAAAGTCTTGAAGTCCTGCCTATGCAGCAAAGGAAGAATATTACTAGAGGTAATTAATTTAACTTCAGTTTCACCAGACGTTTAGTTTTAGAAGTATTGCCAGAGACTCATGATGAAAAAAGTTATCCCCCATCATAGAAGGAACAGAGAGTCTGAATGCTGATTGGAGCATACCATTCTTTACTTTATCATATGGTCTGCCTTCTTGTGGGGAGGAAAGGAGGCATGGGAAGGAGGGAGAGAAATGGATCAAAAAAGTTGAGAAAATAATTATTGAAAATTGTATCAACATGTAATCTGAGAAATAAGATATAATAATATTATGTGCCATATTTAATATGGCATCAGGAGTACACTGTAATAGCAATGATGTACAATGATCAACTGTGAATGGATTAACTATCATCAGCTTTGCAAAGGTCTAAGACACCTCCAAAGGACTCATGACAAAAAAGGTTCTATGCTTCCATAGAAAAAACTGGCACATAATATTATTATATTCATTATATATCTTATCATGCAATGCATATTTCTATATTCATCATATTTTGAAAGAGTACACAATTCCCTCACACTTTAGAAAAAATTCGTGGAAGAAATAAAGTGAAGAATGATACGTTCCAATCGTCATTGAGACTCTGTCAGTTCTTTCTATGGAAGCATAGAACCTTTTTTTTGTCATGAGTCCTTTGGAGGTGTCTTAGACCTTTGCAAAGCTGATGATAAGTTAATCCATTCACAGTTGATCATTGTACATCATTGCTATTACAGTGTACTCCTGATTACATTTTAATTTGGTTGTCTATACACAGGAGTTTTGAACAATATATTGCCTGCTGACCATAAGATTGATACTCTGATTTACATCTATATCTAGATCACTGATTGCTATTCTCCATATTCTCCTTATTTTTTGAGTAACCATCCTCCAGAATTTATACAATAATATATTCCTCTCTTTTCATTTATATGGAAAAACATTTCCAATTTTAAAACAATTCTCTTAGATCCCCATTTAATTATTATCTCCATAATCTTACTCCAAATTAGATTTTATGAAATATGTCCCTTTTGAATGGTTGCTTATTTTATTTCCAATAGCCATTGTATTTGATTCCAGTCTGGAAATATGTTTTCTAAATTCCAATTTTGCCAGGATATGACATCAGAGGACTAATTAGGCCTGGTGACATCATCATTGCTCTTTATTTTCAGTCACATTAGATGATCCTATATAAAGTCCCAAACAACTAAATACCATTATTTTAGTTCAGCTTTTTAATTGACTCCAGAATTGGAGTTATGCTGACTCTAAAGTTTTAAAATAATTCATTCTTCAGAGACCCACCTCTGAAACAGTAGAATCATGTTCTCCTAATCTAGTTTTTGGTCTTTGAATAATTCAGACACATAAGATTTTATCATAATTCCCATAGAATTCTATTAGGATGAGAGCCAAGTAGGAGCTATATTATTTTAAGATAATTAGAAAGGTTTTTTCTACCAGCTTATGTCATATGGTTGTGCCTTACATTAATTCGAAAATCTTGGAAGTTCTTCACTTATCCAAGCTCTGTCTTTCTTTTTTTTCCTTAATAATAATGAAAATGGTTAACATTTATTGGGGCTTATAAAATACAAAAATTGCCCTATTTTAACCTCACCACAACCCTGAAAGGGAGATGCCATTGTTATCCCCACTTTATAGGTGAATGAACTGAGGCAGACAGAGGTTAGGAGTCTTGCCTAGAGATACTCTAGTAAGTGACCAAGGCTGGATTTGAATTCAAATCTTCCTGATTCCAAGTCTAACACTCTATTACACCCTTTTGTCTACTATTTGGCCTCCTATATAGAGGGAGGGAAGGAACAAGGGAGAAAGAAAGAGAAGGAGGGAGAGGGGAGAGAAGAAGGAAGGAAGGAAGGAAGGAACAAAGCAAGGAAGGAAGGAAGGACGGAAAGTAAAGAATTTTAGGTTTATGGAAATTTATTATCAAGAAATGACTATAAAGGGGGCAACTCAGTTGCTCAGTGAATAGAGAGCTAGGTCTGGAAATGGGAGATCCCAGATTCAAATCTAGTCTCAGACACTTCCTAGCTTAACCCCCATTTCTTAGTCCTTATTGCTCTTCTGCCTTGGAACAAATACACAGTATTAATTCCAAGATGGATGGTAAAGGTTTAAAAAAATGTATATAAAAATGAAACCTAAATGTTCTTAATTCTCCCTAAATTTAGCAACTCTGATAAGGCATCTTTCAGGTTTCTCTAAAGCTTTTATTTTGTTATGCTTGTTTTTTGTATTTACATGTTTGTTTTATTGATGTTTTCTGCAGCTTCTTGGGAGTGGAGATTGTAACTTGTTTACCACATATAACTCCACCTAGTACAAAGTTCTATGCATACCGTGAACACTCAATAAATTTCATGGATTGAATTCCCGACTGACAAAAAATCCGTTAACAAATAAGGAAAAGAAAAGTCTCTCTAGATTGAACTGTTCTTTACAAATAAACACCTCCTGAAGAGGATTCATAGTCACTGCACACAAAAGCTGTTTTCTGCTAAAGCAGAATTTCTATCATTTGTCATTTATATTCAACCTGAAATGTTGTACTCTTTGATTGGGGTCAGTACTCCGTGTGTTGAAAAACTGCGAATCTAATTCACTGAGACTATGGACGCTCAAATGTAACTCTTTACTAGAGAGACAAGTTGCAGCCCAAGTTTTAAAATCATATTAAAGCTAGCTTTAGTGAGGAATTTGCTAAAATGTGATTTGCCTGTGCCTACTGTAATTGGACAAGATTTTTTTTCCCCTTCTGGTAAGTAGCACAGAATAACAGAAAGAGTACAGCTGAATTAAAAGTCAGAAAATCTGGCTTCTTGTCTCATCTCTGTCACTAATTATTAGTAGTAATGCTAATTACACTTTTATGTAATGCAAAAGCTTTCAAAGTTCTTTCCTTATAACTCTGTGAGGTAGGTAGAACAAGTACTTTACCCTTATTTTACAGATGAGGAAACAGGCACAGAAAGTTGAATTGTTTCAATCCCAGTCTTTCTGCTAATAAGCATCCCTTTCTAGGTCTAATGCTCTTTTTCACTTACACCTTGCTAAGTGTTTTCAGCTTTGTGGGTCTCCATTCCTTCAACTATAAAATAAAGGTGGTGAAACTAGATGAACTATTTGTTCCCTTCTGATTCCAAGAAGCTATGATCCAATTGCTCTCATGGTTTTGTTCTCTGTTTCAGAATTTCCTGTCAAATTTTCATAATAGCTTATTGCCTAGCCAACTCGGCCAGTCATTCTTCATTTGAGATGGAGAGAGAAATTAACCCAACCCCTTCTAAAACACACACCTTTTCTTATTTTTCAGGAAGATACCAAAATAATGGATTCTAGTTAAGAGTCAGGCAAAAGAAATGTCTTCCTTAGGATAGAATATCTTGGAGTTTAAAGAAATTGAAAATCAGTACTTTAGATTTTTCAAAGCAAGTTTAAATGATTAATATTTATCTAGCCTGATATTACATATGATTTGTTGGCTTTTGTTTTATAGAATTAATATCTATTGTTTCTCTAAAAAGTTCAACTTTCTATCTCAACAGACCATAGAAGTGTTATTTTTATAGTAAGTTTTTTAAAAAACTCTTACCTCCCATTTTAGAATTAATACTATGTATTGGTTCGAAGGCAAAAGAGTGGTAAGAGCTAGGCAATGCAGATTAAATGACTTGCCCTTGTTCACACAGCTAGGAAGTATTCGAGATCAGATTTGTACCCAGGACCTCCTGTAAGCAGGTTTTGCTCTCTATCCCCTGAGCTACCTAGCTACACACATACCCCTTTATAGTAAGCTTTTAAGATTACTGGAACAATATCAACAACTGCCTTTAAAAAAATGCATTACAAGTTGAGAAGGCAGTTGCTTCGCTAGAACCATTAGAGCAAGAATCCATGGACCTGGAGGGCTTCATTGATAGATTTCAAGAGTCTATGAACTTGGACAGGAAAAAAAATTGCATCCTTCTTTAATGAACTTCACAATGAAATTTAGCATTGCCTTCAATTATTTAAAATGATTTTCCTTAGAAGAGATCCAGAGGGATGTGACACCAAAAAAGATTAAGAACCCCAGCTTCAGAGAAAAGAAAGTAGTACAGCTATCACCATTTCACTTGAGAAAACTTAAGTATTAAAGAGGCAAAAGTAACTTCCACTTCGTATTACTTATATTGATAACTAGTATTAGAACCATGATTTGAACCTCTGACATTTAGTAATATGCTTTTTCCACAGTACCACATGGTTCTAACATTCACCCTTAAGAGATGTTACAACTGCGCTGTGGGCTCTCACTTCCCTACTTCCCAAGCTCCTATAAAATAAAGGTCATATATAGAAAGAGAGACCTGGATTAGAGGATCCTAGGTATCAAAATGCACAGAGCACCAGGCCTGGAGTTGAGAGGACCTGGGTTCAAATCAGACCTCCGACCCTTCCTACTTGTGTGACCCTGGGCAAGTCACTTAACCACAATTGCCTAGCCCTTACCACTCTTCTGCCTTGGAATCAATACTTTGTATTGCTTCTAAGACAGAAAGCAAGAATATTTTTTAAAAGACAGAAGGTAAGAATATTTTTTAATTTTAAAAAAAAATATTTTTTTATTTTTAAAAAGACTATTTTTTAAAAGGAGAGAGAGAAGGATTATGGGTTCTAATGATGAGATTAATGGACTTTGAATCATGACAGACCTAAGATAAAATTCTTTTTCAATACAAGTTTCTGAACAGTTAAAGTGAACAGAATAGGTCATAACCATGCACAGATGATCTCATTACTGATCTGCACAGAAGATTTGGCCTAACTCATTTCTTTTTATTTTTAAGCCTTTGCTTTCTGCTTTAGTAACAACTCTAAGACAAAAGGCAAGGGGCTAGGCAAATAAGTTAAATGACTTTCCCAGAATTATACAAATAAAAGCCTGATTTGAACCCAGGACTCTAGTCTCCAGGTCCAGCTGTACTACCTAACGACTTGTGATCAAATCCATTTCTAACCTGTTCCTGCTTTCTCCACTTTAATCTGCTGGTTTCCACTTCCTGGAGGATCAGCTCTGACTTACACCTGAGCCTGACTTAGAGCAATTGTTTTATACGTATTACAAGGAGGCTCAGAAAAAGCATCCTTTTCTCCACAATTAAAGAATTAATTTACTAACTGAAAAAAAAATTCAACTACTAAGAAGAGGCAAACCATTATCATAGGTTTATGCTAGGGAAATTGCATGGTTATGCTAGAGAAAAGTTTGTATTGTGTTCCATCTATGTAAATCTGTCTGTCAGCTGAAAGTTACCCAACTCTTTTTGCAATAGAAGCATCCTGGGCATAATAGATAGAATATTGATTTGGCTTGGAGTCAGTTAACAAGCATTTATAAAGTAATTGTTTTATAAATGCTTACTATGTGCTAGGCACTGTGCTAAGTTCTATGTGACAATTTAAAAATCTGTGTGTTTAAGAAAAATCAATTTATTAATTAGCTAGCAATATCCAATAAATTAATTGGTCCATGATCTCTCTCAACGATCAAAGGCACTTCATTCAATCTTGAGTCATAAAATACAATTTTGGAAGCTCATCATTCAGTCCTCCTCTAGACAGCTCAAGACATTTCTAATTGGTGAATACCTAATGAGGAGGTAAGCTAATATTTTCTGGTCTCTCTCTAATCCCCCTCGTGATGTTGGGGAAAGTCACATGCTTGATCATAAGATTCTAATATTCTTGCTGAACTAGATAGAGAAATTAGGTTAGGTTTGGCCAAGGTCGACTTTCATCTATTCATCTCAAAGGAGAAAAGACAAGAAGATTGCCACCCTGGCCCCAAATGTACTTGCTGAAACTAGTTTTTGTTTGCAAGATAGAATGGAGTTTATAGTCCTGATCTTAATTATCCCAGTTTTAGAAGCTGATCTAGAGCAGGGGACGTGATGGCATTCTTACATATATAAGGACAAAGGAATGAGGGAAAAGTCTTGAAAAATACAATACAGAACCTTATTAGAAATACAGTCAGAGCATTATTTATAAAGAATAAATCTTCTCAATTGGAAGTCAGCTCTACAAATAGGAAGATGGGTTGAAATCTTGCCTCTAACACTATCTATGTGACTCTGGACAAGTCTCACAGTCTAGATTGGCTTTAGTTTTAAAGGAATTCAGAATTCCTGAGCTCAAACAATTCACCATCTTCAGTGTCTCTTAGGAGCAGGGGTTGTAGGCATCCCCCACTATGCCTAACCTCAGCTTCCTTATTTTACAGATGTTTAAAGGAATTGCCCAAGTCTAATAGTAGTAGAACTGAGATTTGGAGCTAAGTCCTCTGATTTCAAATCCTGGCTTTTTTCTCCTTGCTCTATGCTAAGACTTACCTCTTCTAATTCCTATAAAGATCATAGGAGTTGTGTATAAAGCACTCTGTAAAATCCATAATGTCAGCTACTGTTGGTATTTAAAGGTAACTGGGAATAGGAATATACAGCAAAATAGAAGAGATATATCTCTCTACCTAAGCTCCACATTACCTTCTATCTGAATTTACATCCACCTCTTCGTCTCTCCTTTTGGTAAAGCAGAAGAAAAGAAAAAGGACCTGTCCTAAAGGAAGTGCAGGACCAAATGCATAGGGATCTGGGGGAGTGGATAGAGGAGAAAAGAAGGAATCCATTATCTCTGGCCCTTTGCTGGGGTGGCAAAATTCAATTATCCTTTCATTAGCAGGCATCCGTGATGGGCCATAGTGTGGCCATTCAGAATGAAAACATGACTATGCCACTGACTGTTTCACTTTGAGCAGTGTTCCTAGGGTTTTGGTGAGCTGTTCAAATGAGTTCAGATGATTAAAGACAATGGTTTGAGAATATAGATTAATATTGCTACTCCTATTTGAAATGTGCTTTGAGTCATTAAAACAATAAAGATTAATAATTTTAATTTGTAAGCAGAATAAATAAAACCTCCCTCAAGTAGGAGCTAATTCTGCTGATTTTTGCTGTTTTCAAAGCTTGGTTGTCCCAACATGTACCTCCTAATGATATTATTCCTTTTTCTGTTTTGGCTTGCTATAAGTTAGTGGAAACTTGATATTGAGATCAATGTTAACACACTTCCTGAGTCCTTTAAGTAGCTTTAAGTGGTCCTCTGAATCTAAGCAATGCTATCTCACCATCCTGAGATAGGTAAATAAGAATAGGTGACAGAGCTATAATTTCATAGAGAAATCCCACTTAAGGAATTTCTACAACCAATGCAACCCTTTCCTGACTTAATAAATTTTAAAAAAATAGGAAATTGCTTGGTCAAGGTAAATTTTTTTGGCTTGTCCAGAATCACATCAGTGGTGTCAGAGGTGAGATTTGAACCGATGTCTTCCTGCCTGCAGTGGTGACTTCTAGTGCTTAGCACAGTGCCTGATACATAGTAAGAGGACCAGTTAAATTATTAAATGCTTGTTGGCTGACAAATTGACTAAACTCAATGAATATTCTACCTACTATCCCCAGGATATTCTCCTTACCGAAAAAGATAGGTACTTTTTGGTACCTTTTAATAAACAAACACATTTTACATATCTGAACATAAGAGAGACATTTTCATAGCATAACCATATGACATAACATTTTGCTATTTCTAGATACCTAAACTTATTACTTTCCATTAGTGACTTAATTCTTTCAATTTTGGAGATAAGCATGATTTTCCTGAACCTTCATGGAATATGTATAAGTGCATCTGTTATACATTATATACAAACATTCTTATTCCCAAAAGTCTACTGTTTTTTTTAAAAAATCAGACTTTCTTCTTATTGATGATAATCTCTCCAAGTTCCCTTTACTCCAGACATATTTTCAGCAAGATACATATTTCAACATATATAGAACATAATTTTAACATTATTGGTATCTCTCTCTAGCATTTCTGGAAAGTGGTTTCTTGAGAATAATTATGAACTTATTTTTTAAGTCTTCAAGTTTTTATATCACAACCATTTCTCCATCTACTTACTCCTTTTCTAGAATCCTCCCTGATAGCAAAAAAAAAAAAGTAAGATAAAGGAAAAATACAGCTGAGCAGAACTGACCAAATACAGCATTGTATGTCTTCTTCTGCCACATTCAGCATTCAAAGCCATCTGACTTGTGGATTTATTATTGTTTTTTTGTATTTCTTCTGAGTTCATTAGTTGTTTCTTTTTGCATCATTGTAATAAATCAAGTGGCATTTATCAAGTTACTCATCATGGCTAATGCTAGGTACTGAGATACATAAAGACAGAAACAATACAGTGCCTACTCCCAAGAGGCTTACATTTGACCTAGTCATTGTATTTATTATTGCTCTGGTTCTAGTTTCTTTACTCTATATCGCTTAATGAAAGTCATTCTATGGTTTTCTGAAATCCTTTTAATTATGACTATAGTTTCAGTGGAAAAAATTTCAAAATTTTGTTACATTCATATATTACTTTATGGAGCTATTCTTCAGTGAATGGCCATTTCCCACCTTTCTGGTATCACCCCACAAAAATGTCATTGTGGATAATGTGGTTTTTCTCTCACCTCTTTGGGGTATGTGCCTAGCATAGAAATCTTTGGACAGTTCAGTCAGTTTTTAGGATAGTTCCAAAGTGTTTTCCAGAATGGTTTGGGCCAATTTGCAGCTTAGTCAATAATATACTTGTGCATCTGCCTTCCCTTCACACCGTCCATCACTGACTCTCCCCTTACTTATCATCCTTACTCATTTGATGATTTATTTTATTTTGCATTTTTCTTATTAGTTATGTGAAACATTTTCCCACGTGGTTTCTCTTCATTTGCATTTCTTCCTTTGAAAATGACTTGATCATATTCTTTCCTTTGGGGATCATGTCTTTATTTTAAAAGAAAAAATTAAAACAGCAATTTGTCCTTGTGGTAAGTGAAAGCAGTTATTAAAATTAGTGAGTACTGTTAAATTTTTCCCCACTGCATTTGCTGCTGGTGAAGCTTTTCTTATAAGCTTTTCTATTTACTACAGTAAGCTTTTTGAAAGGAGATCCAGATGTTCAGAACAGAATTTTCCTGTACCTTTGCAAGGAAATGGACAGGAATGATAATCAAATGATATTTATGTGTTATACCTTCTTAACATGTGAGCACTGTCTCCTAGGCACATAGAAAAGCTTCCACTGCATACATACTCTTGGGGCTTATTTGTTCGTGTTTTGGCTTTCTAAGGAATCTTTATGTCCTGTTGCCTAAAGAACCCTGCCATCAGAAAAGGCAGGGTTGGGTATGGGGGGAATCTTTACCAAATTATCCAAATTGAGTTAGAACTTTTAAATTCAGTGTGGTGTAATGGGGAAAACATTGGCCTGGGATCTAATGTTGACTTTGCACCCCAGGAATAGTTGTATGACCTTAGGCCATTAGAAGCAAGATACCCATTAACAAATGAGAAAGCTTGAAAGCTATGTGGCAGGACATAAGCTTTGCCTGGGCCTCAGTTTCTTCATCTGTAAGATAATGGTATACTGGATAATCTCTAAGGTCTGTGCTGCTTCTAACATTCTATGGTTCCCTAACATATTAGTCAAGCAAATGCATAGATTAAGAATTTGGGTCTCATAGAACAAGGAAAGGTTTATTTTGCAGCTGTCCACAAATGACATTGCAGTTGATGTACCATTAACAACAGCTGCTACAAGGACAATGATAATCCAGAAACAATGATTCTTGACTTATAAGCGTGCAATGAGACATTAGCTGTTAATGACCTGAAAAAAACCCCAAAATCTGAAGTTCTTACTAAGTAAGTAACATCAAGGTTTCAGTTTAATGATATAGAATGTTGGCCCTTGCAGCCATGCTGCATACTAATTCTATCTGCTGCATGCAAATTCAAAGCAGCTTACTTCTTTCCCACTGCAGTTCTATGTCCAGTTAACCCCCAGGAAAGAATGAAGTACATTAAGCTCATGTATTGAAACCATGCAATCAAAATATATATTTGACAATATTAATCACTTTTATACTTTAAATTGATGCTATTTGAAAAAGAAAAAATTTCATTCATGTCTAGGCTGAAATCTTTTTAATTTATCAGCATCTCTCTCCCATAAGTATAAATATAATCCAGTATGTATAGCTGTGAAATTTTCTGTCTTTTGGTTTGCCAGAAAATGCTATTGTGTATTTGATCAAACTTCAGTAGACTCTCTAACATTGCCACTGACTGAAATAAAGGCACACTGCTTTTATTAGAAATTATTTTATGAGATGCCCTGAGTTCAGAATGCTTAGTTCTAGTAAAAATGGACTCATATTTTTTTCAGAGACATAATTATTGCCAAACAGTAACTGATACATCTAGGAATCTTTGTGTTCATTACATGCATTTTTTAAAAATATCATGTGAAAACTAGGCTCTACGTGTGACTAAGTTATTTCTGCACAGGGGGAAATTAGATGATGTAAAAAGAAAAGACATTAATAAAAAGTATTTTTGGTAAGAAAAAAATAGTCTATTTTCTAGATGAACAAGAGCAAGGACAGTTCTGCCCTAGAAGGCAGGGATTAGGGAAGAAAAAATTACAAATCACTTGTTCTCCAGACACTGAGGAAATGGGATTAGATATGACCCTGTTATTTAGGCCAAAACTCTACATCCTTTTGAACTAGACTAAACTCACAAACCGCTAAAGCTATGTTCCAAACTGGTATAAGAAAATGTACACCTGGAAAAAAACTTTTATGTGGAATATGCATTTTAGGCCCAGTGTTGACACCTTTTGGTGCCAAATAAGTTATTTAAAGTGCTATTTTTCTTAGGGCAAAGCATGGCATTTAAGACAAGGCAATCCTTTGTCTATAGCCTTAGTTCGGGTTCCAGGAATAATATCTAGTATCCCATACACACCCTGGAATAATATGATATTTATAACCTAAAGACATATTCATAGAATTGTGAATTTGAGAGTTAGATGGAATTTGTGTCCATTTAGTTCAACCCGTACATGAAAAGAATCCTTAGTATGATTTACCTTTCAAATAATTGTCCATTATTCAAAAATGGGCATAGTCTGAAGAAAAAAAGTATATTCATCAAAAAAAGTTATTTTTTAAATACATTTTAAATTTATACATACTGTCACAAGATAATGAACATAGTATTGCATTAATCCTGCTCTGATGATGAGTGAACTGTGACCCAACAAATAGAAAAACTGATCATCATTTTCACCAATTCTATTTCCATTCAAAGAACCCAATTATTGACTCATGTTCCTGAGTTTTCAGCACTACTATTTATTTTATGTTCCTAGTTACCCAGTTTTTCCCCATAATTCTCCATCCTGATGCCCAAGCAAAAAAAAAAAAAATAGTAGTAGTACCTCATTCTCCTTATTGACTGAGATATAGAGTTAATTTTCTTGCAGTGGTGCCATTTACAAGATGCCTGCTTTATTGTGTTCATCCAATACTTTTCAACATCTTTTGCCTACTTTTCCTTTTTCTTCAGATGTCAAAGAAACCTCTGGAGACTCTATGTCTCTGAGATTCCCACAAGTGACTTTGTCGCCTTCTTGCTTAGAGGGCTCGGCTGGCATATATTAAATATTTGATTAACCTACAGCTGGTTGCTATCCCGTTTATCAACCAGCTACATTCTTGAAGTTGTAATGTATTTCCAAGGTGAATGTTTGGAATTGAAGTGAATTTTGTGTGTTTGTATTTATATATACACATATGAAAATATGCATAAATAAATGGCTTCCATGTTTCCTAGTGTATAAATACAGAATGAGTCAAATCTATGAGTTCCAGAGAAATAGAAACCCTATTTTTAATGCTCAAATTAGAGAGGTTTCTCACCACAATCAAACATTGCCCCTTACATTTGAAATAAAGCATGTTCAATTAACAGAAATTTTTAAAAATTCTGCCTTATTCTATATATCTACAATCAATTATTTTTCACATTTGCCAAAAATGCCTTAGAATAGCAGAAAAAGACGTTGAATGTAATAGGAAGGAACTTAAAATAACTAGGGTAAAAAGAAAACTGGGTCCTATGGTTTAGAAAGCTGAGTGGTTCAACTCCTCCCAGGTATGGCTTAGGGGAGTGTTTGGAGGGCGGAGCAAGGGCAGCAAGACTCAAAATAACCAAATTGTTATCCAAAAAGATCCCAACAGGTTGGAACAATAAATCAGGTGCAGTAATTTGAAATTCAATAGGAAGAAGTATAAAGTTCTAGACTTATAACTTCAAAATTTAGCTATATAAATAATTGGAAGATAAAGGATAACATGACTAGTGTTTATGTGCAAAAGACAGAACTTTTAGTAGACCGCAAACTTGATATATGTCAACTAGGAGAGATGGTTCTCCAAAACTAATTCAATCTTTAAAAAATAATAATTAGCTTTAATAATATCTTTTGTTTTAATGTTTAATAGATTTTCCTTTTTTACAACATTATCATTTCTCAGTGATACCTTTGTTCTTCTATAACCCAGTAGAATAACCTCTTGTTAAAAAAAAGTAGAATTAAGTAAATACAAATGAAATTTCTTTTAAGTAATTGGTATCTGCATTTATATTTCTATTCCTACTGCCAATTGAGACATAATAGATACTTAATAAAGTCAATTTTTGATTTTACATGAACTATATTACCAAATATATATCCTTCTACCATCCATCCCTAGAGAATGATTCCTTAAAACTAAAAAAAAATAGGAAAAAAGGGGGAAAAGTTAATAAAACTAACATATCTGCCAAGTTCAACATTATATGCAATATTCCACACTTATAGGCTGTATTTATAAAAATATTGCTATAAGTATTTTGGTACATATGGAACTTTTCTTTTTCTCATTTATTTACTTGGAGTATATACCTGGTAGTAATATCTCTAGATCAAAGAATTTAGGTATTTTAGTCAATATCCTCATATAATTTAAAATCACTTCCCCCAAATGGCCAGACCAATTCCCGGTTCCAACAAGAGTAAAAAAGAAATGAAACATGAAGTTATTTTGTAAGTAGTGTAATTCCCTAAAACAAAAGAGACACTAAACTCTGCCCTGATCAAATATTAAGAAGGCTTTAAGTGACCACATCAATAACAAAAACAACAAAAATAAGATGCAGAAAAAGTTTTTAACAAAATGCAATACTCATTCCTATTAAAAACTCTAGAATGCATAGGAATAAATGGAGCTGTTCTTAAGATAAGTGGTATTTATCTAAAACCAAGAGCAAGCTTTATCATTAATGGGGGAAAACTAGAAATGTGCTCAGTAAGATCAGGGGTGAAATAAAGATGTCCATTATCACCACTATTATTCAATACAGTGCTAAAAATGCTAAGTATAGCAATAAAGTCAAAAAGAAAGAAATCCATTAGGCAATGAGAAAATAAAACTATCACTCTGTGCAGATAATTTTATGGTATACTTAGACAACCCTAGAGAATCAACTAAAAAATAGTTGAAACAATAACTTTGGCAAAGTTGTAGAATATGATAAACAAAGAGAAGTCATCAGCATTTCTACATATTACCAACAAACCAAGCAGGAGGAGATAGAAAAAGAAATTCCATTTAAAATACCTGCAGGCAATATAAAATATTTGGGAGTCTACCTGCCAAAACAAACACAGGAACTATATATATATATATATATATATATATATATATA
>NC_058133.1:307779388-307928959 GCF_016433145.1 Gracilinanus agilis
ATATATATATATATATATATATATATATATATATATATATATATATATATATACACAATTATGAAACACTTTTCACACAAACTCTGCCCTGGTCAGACCATACCTGTAGTTTTGTATTTAGTTCTTGCACTAGATTTTAGATGGAATTTATTCAGAGCAGGGCAACCTTTTAGTGTTAGGAAATTTGAACCAACCTAATGAGTTTGGTGATAAGAAATAGGAATGTTTAAAAGAAGAATAAAAAGACTAGGAAGTTCTGTCAAAGAAAAATTATTAACACTCTTCCCCGCCTTTTAGGCAAGACTTCAGAAGCAGTCTAGTTTAATTTTACATTTATTCTATATATGAGCATTCTAACTTAAAAAGAGATGTTCAGACATAGTTAGTTCCCAAAGACCTCCAACAAATCTCCCCACTCTAAGACAATTTAAGGTAACATTGGCATTTTGAACAAGGAAAAGGTCATAATATATTAAAATAGGGTTTAGAGATTAACATTCTAAAGCAATAGTCCTTTGCACAGTTTCTTGCCTAATCACTGCCCTACAGTGTGTTCTGGAAGTAAACAAAGAAATATCTTCCTTGAAATAAATATTTAATCCATTTTCAATGAAGCAAAGTGAGTCAGAGAACTATAAGGTTAGGGAATAGGAAAGGAGAGAAGGCCTGCAGGGTCAGAGGAAACAATGATTTTTTAAATGGCTTAATGTAAAAATAATTCTAAAGACTAGAATTCTTATGTGTTCAAAGTTTTGGTTCTCATCCTTAATGTATTTCCATATAGTTTTACTAAACAGGAAATTTACAAAATGCTTTAATATGCTTCAAGTATTTATAAAGTTGATATGTGTCAGTCTTAATAAACATTTATTAAACACTTAAGTTATATACCAGCCACTGCCCTAAAGATGCCCTGAAGATACAGAGAAAGCCAAAATATAGTTCATAATCTAACTAGGAAGATGACATGCAAACAACTAGATACAAAAAAGTCACTAAATGAAAAATGGGAGTGTATTTGAGATATAGACCAATTATGTAGGTAAGCCAAATGTTAAGAAATAATCAGTGCACTTGATGATTAAATTTTGGAGGAAAAAGAAGGGAAGGTTTTCCTTTTTTGTTGCAGAGCATGGAACTAAGACCTAGAATAGAGTTATGAAAAGATTCATTTTGGCTTAATATGAGAAATGTGCACTAACATTGGAATGAGCTCATTCAGATGTTATTGAGTCGCTCATCAATAGAAGTGTAATTTCTTTAAAGGTATTCATGCTTTGGATGTCCATTCCCATTGTGGGCTTTTAATATTCTAATTGCCTCAACCTTCAACCTTCAACCTTCAGGCTTTTTTAACTTCTTTAGAGAAAGCAAAAAACAAGATGACAAACCAAAAACTTGATCCCATTCTTAGGCCTGATTTATTCAGGTTTCTTTTCCAGCAGGAATTACATTCCCTAAAATGGAACCATTAATGAACAGTCTAGACTTATTACCAAAATTAAAGTACAGACTTGTTTTATAGGTGGGTTATGGGTAAAGGAATAATCAGTATATTCAGAGTGATTAAATTACATGAGAAAAGATGCCATGAAATCATAGTTGCATATTGCCAGTGACTCCATTAGCTTTTCCAAATGATCTGATTAGGACACATTGAAATGTAATAACACAGAAACAATGTATTAAGTGCCTAAAAACACTCATGATTCTTCTTCTTAACTAGGCTATTTGCCAAATTTATTTTATATTTTGTGGTTGTGCCTTAAATAAGATACTTATATCAAAGAAATGTAAACCTAGCTCATTGTTTCCTTCTGAAAGATACTTGTACTTACTAATGTGAGCCTAATACCATTTTAGCAAATAAAACAACAAAGAAGGAATCGACTAATAGTTTTGAGCTGAGGATTTTTCAGATTTTTTTATTAGAATCAGGTATCTTTTTTTAAGTGATGCATTAAAACATCAATCATTGAAAATGTCACATATTTAACTGAAGGAACTCCACCATATATTCTATAAGGTTCTTCTTATGGTAATAGTTGCAAGAAAAAAGTAAGTAGGAAATTTAATCTGTACCCTGCAATTGAGATTTGTAACCAAATTTTTTGTGAAGAAAATAACATAAAATTGGGAATTAAGATTGTTGTGCTTTGCAACAAAATTAGCTTTTCTGATAAAATGCTATTATAATATCTATCACTTACATATAGGATGCTAGTAGCCATATGTCAATTCTGTATTTTTAAACAAATTGATCCCTAATCCTTCTAAGAACAATAATTTATTCATTCATAAGTGCGTGGTAGTATTTTCAGGTAAAAGAAATAAAGTTATGAACCTTACATTCCCTTATCACCGTTTCCATGTCTAATCAGTTCAATCACTTGCCAGGTTGTTAATTTTATTTCCACAACTTTAGTTTCTGCCCCAATCTCTCCACTCATGCGACCACCATGCTAGTTCAAAACCTTATCACTTTTCATCTAGGATATTACAATAATGGTTCTTCTTGCCTCAAATCTCTCCTCCCTTCAATCTATCCTTGATATATCTGCCAAAGTAATATTCATAAAACACAAGTCTAATCCTGAAGCACTGAAGATTCTTCAGAGGTCTACTGATTACCCATTAAATTAAAAAAAAAAAAAAGAAACTCTTCTATTTGACATTTAAATCCTTTTACAATCTGACTTCAGCCTGTCTTTCTAGATTTATGACATAGTATTTCTAGTCCCGCTGATCAACTTGATGTTTTCAGAAGAGATAAAACCACTATGTAAAGCACTTAGCACAGTACCTCACACATAGTTGGTGATTCATAAAGGCTTGTTTACCTTCTCACTCATAACCTATCTCCTTTCTTTGTGCCTCTATAACACCTGTTCTCCATGCCTAAGACATAGCTCAACTTCAACTGCTTTTTCTCCTACTCGAAGCCTGTTTGAGTTGCAAGTCTTTTCCCACCTACCCTGTAAATTAACTTGAATAATATATATTTTGTATATCCTGATATGTGTGTATGTTTTCTTACCTGATACAATGTAAGTTCTTTGAGAGAAGGGGTTCATTCATTGTCGGTATTCCCAAAGTTTAGCATAGTACCTAGTACACATTAGTCATTTGGTAAACACTTGGTCAACAATTATTCAATAACCACCTACTATGTGCTAAGGCACTGTAGTAAATGCTGGGATACAAAAAAAGACAGGTTCAATTGAAGATGATCAATAGAGGGAAGATTAAAGAGGAGGTAAACAAAGGTCAGAGCCTTAAATGGATATAGAGAAAGGCTTCTGTCACTGAGATTTGAATAGCAGTATGACCAGGTCAGGCCTGAACTTCTACAAGATTAATTCGATATCTGAAGGGAAGATGGACAGAAATGAGAAGAAGAGACATGAAAGTGGGAAACCAAACAAATGGCTTCTTCCATAGTCCAGGTGATAAAAGCCCAAGTTGGGCCACCATCAGAAGAGAAAAGAAGATGTAGAGAAGTGATATAAATTGATTGAATAATAATCAGCCAGTTAGTTCTTTGAAGAAGAAATAATTCTCCCTGGATATTCAATGTAAGTCTTTCTGTTTCCTACAGGGCATTTGTACCACGACTACTGCATTTTTGCACTTCTTCTTCCTAGCTTCATTCTGTTGGGTACTGACAGAAGCGTGGCAGTCATACATGGCTGTAACAGGAAAAATTAGAACTCGACTCATAAGGAAGCGCTTCTTGTGCCTTGGATGGGGTAAGCAAATTTTAAAAGTACACTTTCCATATTTCATTAAATTGAATTGAGAGGATCAGATTTTGAAATAGGATCATTCCCATTTTTTAATTGATTTTTATCTTTGGAGGTATTTGAGGATAGAAATCCTATACATAATAATAGGTATTTTTGAAAGTCTCTTCATCATTTGGGAATTGAAAATAAGGAACAAGTTTCCAAATTACTTGCATAGGTGGCCAATTACAGTCTTCCCCATGTGCATGCTGTAGGACCTGAAACTTAGATATGCAGAAAAGGAAACTGCTTCTGCCAATTTATTTCCCCTAGAAATGAAAAAAATCTATAATTTTTCAAGACCCTTGGCCTTTAAATATGAGAGGTTAGGTATAAATCCCAATTAGGTGCACCCAAAAGATAGCTGTAAGAAAAATCTTAAAAGTGATTCAAAAACTAATTTTATATCAAAGGGAGGAAGCCAGCTAGAGAATCAATGGGATTCCTTGTTGATGGGGGGCACATGGAGAACTCACTAATGAAAAGGAGTTGGATGTCAGATGGAATAATTTTCTTTGCTTCAGAATCCACCGAAGAGGGAGATTCTTACTCAATTTTCTATCCACAAAATAAATAGGATGAATTTGTTGACAATGCTTGAAACTAAATTGACAAACCAAATGTAAATATAATCACCAGGACCAAATGGCATCCACTAAAGTATTTTGAGGCCACACAAGAATGAAAACAGGGTTAAAATATATAAAAGTTTGCCACCGTGACACAGGATTGGGAAATTCACATATGACACTTATATGTAGGGAATACTCTAAAGGAAAATTAAGGAATTCTTTAAGAGTGAATTCCACTCCATACTGAGCAACTTGGTGTTGTTTGCAATAAAGGGTAGGATTATGGACACTTTATAAAGCCAACATTCAAGGGAAAGTGCTTTCTGTAAATGTAAACCATTATTAGCATTTTTTTTTGTATTTCACCATGTAGTTATATATCTATGTAGATAAATGAAAACATAAAGAAGTATTTATTTAGCCTGTTAAAAAATCTGTCAAGATTATTAAAAATATTAGTGAGTTAGATGGACTGTCATGTCATAAATAGGGAACACAACACTTTTCTCGAAGAACCATATATTTTAGATTTTCTTAGTTTTATTTATTTTTAGTTTAGTTTAGTTTATATCTTTATTATCTATAGTACATAATGAAACTCCAAATTTAGGCAACACTGAATACTTCTGCATTGTTCCTTTTCCACACACACAAAAAAATCACTGTATAAGTTTTCAATTGATTTATCTGTTTAAATGTTATTTCCCCACTAGTAAAATATATATTTTTTGATGGAAGGGACTATTACACTTTTTCATACCCTCAGTTGTTTCAGAAATGAACAAAGTAAATCCTTAATACTTATTGAATGGATGAATTAATGGATGAATGAAGAGGCTATCCAGTGGGAAAAGATTATTTGAAGATTTATTTGCATTTTTTAAAAATAGGGATAAATGAGTTTTGTTGTAGGCAAGGGTAAAGTAATGAGTGTGATGAATACATATCTAAATTATATGCATAAAATAAAGTTATGAGCTATTAATCATGCCCTAGAAAAGGGAGCAGGGAATTATTTCCCATTTTCCTCTGAGGATACACTAGTAGTATGTAAGTGTCCTGAGAGCAGAAACTGTTGCATTTTTTTGTCTTTGTGTCTCCAGGCCCTAGCTAAATGAAGTAAAAACTTAAAGCTTGTTGCATAAATAAATGAGTGAATTAATTAATTAATGAGGAACCTTTCCAATGGGGAATCTATCTTCTGAAGAATAATGTCAATAAAAAAGTGACTGATGATTTTTGATGTGGACTAATGTGAAGTAATCTATGTAATTATTTAATATCCAAATTATGTGTATGAAATGGAGTTATGAACTAATAATCCTTCTCTGGAAAAGAACCAAACAATCATTGTTCATTTTTCAATATGGTCATTATTCCAGTGTGACTGTGACCAAAAAAGCCAAAAAATATTGTGAAATTATAAAGAAGGATATAAAATAGAAAATAGTATTCTACTATTTTATAAGATCAAGAACACTTAAGAAAAGTTGAACAATGAATTCAAATATAATATATTGAAATTAGAGGAATCTAGAAAGTCAAGTAGAATGATTGAGGAGAAAGACAAGAAAGTCACATTATGAAACAGTAAAAACAAATTGAGAATCTTCATTTAGGAAAGAAAAAGTTTGACCAAAGACAGGAACAAAATCTATAAAATCATTAATCATATGACTAACATAAACCTAGATTTATCTACCAAATCCTGACATTCAAGGAGAAAAGGGGCCCCTCTTTGAAACCTGAATGAGGTAAGTTTAAGACTCATGAAATGATCACTTCATACGGAGGATCATTACCCAGAGGCAGTACAGATATCTTTCAATGGATTTCAAGAATTTTGGACAGCTGTATGAGTGATAGAGTACAAATGTCTGCTAAGAGAAGTTGCCTTGTAATTAACCTTAAATATTGACATCAGAGAACAGAAACCTATACTCTTCCCCCTATTTCTCTTTTGGTAAGAGAGTATGAAGTTAAATGAACCATAACTGAAAAAGTGGAGAAATCTATGTTCCTATATTCACATAGTAGAAAGTGGATGATATGGACTGAAAATTAGCACATTTTCCTTAGTATGTGATTGAATAAATATGTCCCTGCTCTTATATTTCATCATCCATCTGTGTTTTGCCTTCTGGCTTTGAATCTGTAAATCTTCTGTAAATCAGGGCAAACCTACTCTCCTTTGAAAAAGAAAGTAGAGGGGGGAAAGCTAGAAAGAAACATCAAAACTATTATTAGTTCACCGTAAACACCAATGTCAAATATGGTAGTTACCTAGCAACATCAGAGCAATGTTCTGGGTTGAAAACCTGGTTGTCACTTGAATATTCTCATACTTGAAAGAAAACATGTTTCCTTCTGGAATCATGTTTTGCAAAAATATTCATCCACATGCTATTCTTCTATATTCACTTCATTCCATGTTGCTCAGGCAAATGGTTTATATAGAAATGAAACAAACTTTGGTCTTTGCTTTCCTTGCAGGTTTACCAGCATTAGTAGTGGCCATTTCAGTAGGCTTCACCAGGACGAAAGGATATGGAACTGATCACTAGTAAGTCCATCCACAATGATAAATCATGTTTAGAATTAAATTAATTATGAAATGTGCCTCATCAGTGCTAGTTTCCCACTGCTAATGACAACATTTTCTTCAAGGAGTCAACAATTTTTTTGCAGAAATTGCATTAATGTAGGATTAAGGAGAGGATATTAGGTGCAAAAAGGCTATAGAATTATAGATGGAGGGCTTTGTGGAACCCATGTTTGCCAAGATCATTCTATAATATTACTACTGTGGCTATCTATTCTATTTTTATGTATGATATTTTGCCATTAAGATGTTGAAAGCGTGAGGGGCACAGTGCTTTCTTTGTAGTTATGATAACTAATGTCAATGAATGTTTTCAACTGAATAATTGTTAATACACTTTGACATCAAATGTCAATCTGACACATAATATGCAGTGTCACCATGAAGACCCCACATGGATATTGTCATCAGATCTATATTGTCACGTTTGTCAAGTCAGCCAAACTGTTGAAACCATATAAAATAGTAATATAGGGTTCAACTCATTTGATTTGGCTCAGGGAGCTTGCACATAAGTAGTAGCACTGTTTATTAGATGATCCATATTTAAAAGTTTTTAAATGATTAAATGTTTCTTGATCTATGTTTTAATTTGTGTATGAGAGTGGGTGCCTGTGTGTATACATCCAAGGTGGGGGTCTAGGAAAGAAGAGGGAATGAAAGAGGAGAGCAAGATGCTTCAAGACTTCTCTGCGACCAAATCTAAAATCCTCCCTAACAGAAGAGAGTGATTTTGCTGAAGGAAGCTTTGGCAACAAGAAAAGGCTAGCCCCGAGGGATTTATTCACCTCCTTGAGTAAGATGATTTGAAGGAGAGGGCATTTGAGGGAACAGAATAGCATACTTTCGTCCAGTACTAAAAAAACAGGGCTGGAGAACAGGATTTTTAGGGGGCATGATTGGGATGTATAAGGAGCATGGAAATATTCAGAGCACAACAAGTACGGGGCAGGAAAGTTCAATAGAGATGATCAGATCATGGTATACAGGGGCATGGAAGACAGTGATAGTCAGAACATAGAAAGAAAGAAGCAGCTGTTGCTTCTTGAGAGTTTGGCAGGAGGTTAGGGGTGGATAAATGGAAAATATAGTTAATCTAGGGGCCTCTGAATAGAGTGAACTGGTTTATAACAAGCCCTACATTCCCTATGACTTCTACTTCATAATTTGCCAAATAAACAGCTATAGTCTCCAACCTCACTCTCTCCTCAGTGAACCAATATTTTAGAAGGGAACCATGAATAAGAAATTCATGTTATTTGGATCGTTAAAAGTATAGCAAAATAGCTGAACAGCTACAATGCCCCATGATCCTAACTGTTCAGTGCTTCCATCAATCTCCTTGAAAGAGCTGAAGCCAACACAGATTCCCAAATTCCCTCCAAAGATTGCTAAGGCAAATGGTTTAATAATGGATATTTACCACGTTATAATTAAATTTTTGTTGTCCAAAATATTAGACACTGGGATGAAACTTCTGGGCTCTATAAAAATCTGACATTCTACTAATGAAGATCACTGAAGTAATATTAAAGGGAAAAATAGATGATGAGGCTCATTGTTAAAATAACCTTTCTACAACCCAGAAGGACTCATCCTATTGTCTCATTCCATTCTATGCTCAGATCAATGATATGGATCATAAGATGATGGAATTTTATTCTATGATTCATACTTGACAATTTTATATAATGAATATAATTCATCTACATATATTCTTTTGATTCCTCTCCAATTACAAGGAAATAGAAAGAGGAGAGAGAAGAATGAGAAATGCAATTGATGGAAGGCAAGTTTTAAAATGCAAAATTCCATTGTTTAATTGAAAGCAGTCTTAAGGTGAAGAATCAAGAATATTAAATCTTTCTAGCACATTCAAAGGAAGTGTCAATATGTGTGGCGGTATGATTTGGCAGCCCTAGACCACTCTTAATGAGCTGAATAGAGCATACCATTAGAGTCCCATTTTCTTATTTTATGTGCTGCGTAAGCTAAGTGCTTGCAACACGTTGCTTGCAACATGTTCCTCAAGACAAGTCTATAATAAGCTCTTTTAGTAGTTACTACGGTTTTATTATTATCATTAAAAAAATTCATTCAGATATTAAGCATCTAGGGTGTGAGGAAGATCCAGGGTACTTGGATATTCATAGGCTTCCAGGCTTAGAAGAATATCTAACATCTGTCCTCAAGAATGTTACAAATTAGGATGAAAAAATTATTTCTTCAATGCATCTGTGATTTCAATAGTGTGAGTAATCTCTGTGGAGGTATAGGCTATAATTCATTCATGACTTCTAATCCCAGGTGACTTTTAGATATAGTTTCAAATAGAAACTTCATTGGGGTGGGATGGGACATCTACTCAATATTCTGGGACCTTTTCTCTAAGACTCTTGGCATGACATGTATTCTGCTAAGCCTATGGATAGGCTATCTATCTCAACAGCAATCCAATCTTAACATCTCATTGATGATACCCTTTTCACTGCTTCTTCTGTATAATTCTTTATTGGTGATGTATTGACTCTTATTAACTCCCAAGTGCTTCTCTGTTGCCCTTTGTAACACAAATAATTTTAATTCTTAGAAAGAGGAAGAAAAGATGAAGGGAATTATCATTTATATAGTACCTTCTATGTGCCAGGCACTGTATTAAGTGATTTAAAAATAGTATCTCATTCGTTCTCACAACAACCCTGTGATAAAGGTGTTATTATCCTTATTTTATGGTAGGAAAAAACTGACCTAAACAGAAGCTAATTGACTCGTCTAGGGACACACAGCTAGTAAATGTACGAGGCCAAATAGAAAAATTTTTCTTCCTGACTCCAGGCCCAGTGTTCTATCCATTTCACCAGTTAGCAGTCTCTCCTCCTTAAGACCTCACTGGAAGATTATTGATATTAAGAAGATAGGTTTTTGTTGCTAGGAGCATCTGAGGGCCCTTAAAAGCATTGCATGATTACTCTTTCTACTCTTTTCTTCTTGTTCAATCCTGGACCTGAGACATTATCTATCTATCTACAATTCCTAGCCAAGCTGGATAAACAGCTCTATGGATATCCATCCAACTCCATAAACAAGACTAGAGCAGTGGTGTCAAACTCCAAAATAAATGGACCACTAATCTGAACAGAAGCATCCCTACAAGCAGAATATTGATATATTTTAAAATATGATGTTATCTGAATTTTATTGTATTTTTATTTATTTTTTTAAAAAATATTTCCGAATTGCATTTTAATCTGGTTGTTGTGGACTACACATTGGACACCTCTGGTCTTGAGCATAGTATTCTTCATCCATGTGCTTTTTCCTATGTGGATAATGAAGTGAGACTTTTAAAAATAAACCTTTTTTAAAAGATTCGGTATTTTTTTAGGTCTCATGAATGGCACAATGTCATCTACAAACAGGATAATCTTGAGAAACTCACTCAAAATATGTAGAAACCCAATTTTGATTGTCTCGGTTCTAGAATCTCATCTAAGAGTGAAAAACATCTCTCTCTTCTTATTTTAGGACTTACCTAATAGTAATAGAATTGTTGAACAAACTTATTTCTGTTATTACATCTTTCTAGGAAATGTGTGGTAGAGGTCTTTTCTAATTTTTTATCTTTTCTTTGTCCTCCCAGTTTCACTTTAAATGTCCTAAATTTGAGCCAGTTCTTTCTCTGATATTTCTGCAAACCTGTTCTTTATAAACTTCTTCTTACTCTTTTGTAAGATGAAACTGCTTATAATGTTCTACCATCCTTTTCTGTAACATTTTTCACAGGAATTTATTTTCTAAACTGGTATTTCCAACAGCTGCCATATTTCTTGGCACTAGTTTAGGCAGTTTTTAGACTGTTTTAGATCTCCTTGAAATGATGATTGATTTAAGCTACTTAAATTTCCATATATTATAGTGATAGTTTCAATGTTCTTTCATCCATTTCACATTTTTAAGTCAATAGCTTTCATTTTTATTTAATCTTTCTCATTTGATATTTGTTCTAATTAGCTTGTAAATTGGCCACATACAAAAGACTAATTCACAAATTATTTTCACATGAATAATTGTCATTCCTTTAAAATATAACTATTTTCTTTTACTCTTTCTTTTTTTTTCCTTTTTGACGTGCATAGTATTTACTACGTTCAGTGCCTCTAAACTCTCTTCTTGAAGACACTACCTATGCACTATAGCAGGGGTCAGAAGACTACTCAATGATGTAAGAGTAGTTTTTATATTCTTAAAAAAAAATAAAAGCCATTCTTAGCTTGTTGACTTAGCTTTTGACTCATTGACGAAATGAGGCACTGGACTAGATTTGGCCTGCGGGCTGATGTATAATCCACAAGTTTCTCTCAATTCTTAAACATGAACCAAGTTTCCTAACATATTTTGCCAAACTCTCTCATACTCACATCCTCATTGAAAGCATCTGTATTAAAATATATTGTTTTAATTTGGAAGGGTTTTTTTCCTTTTTTCCTCATATGCCTTTCTTTACATCCTCATGTTCTAAAATAGATAACAGGACATCAGTTGCTATTACCTTCCAGGCAGTTTCATGTTTGTTTTTTGTTTTGGCAAATGTTTATCATGAATACAACAATATGAGATGACAAATGAAATAATTATTCTGGTACCTCTGAATGCATGATAAAGGCACGGAATATGGAAGGGTTGCATACTGGAAGAACTTTTAGAAATAAACTATTGATCCCTAAGAATAAAAACATGTGCCTTTAGAAGTAGGGATGATGACTTGCTCTCATTAGGATGAAAAGTTTCCCTCAGGTAGCCTCCTCCTGCCTATTCTAAATTACACATTGAACCAATGACTAGTAAGACAGACAAGACCTGTGGCAAGCTACATGCCATTTCCATTTTTCTAGGTAATGCAAGAATAAATATGTCTCTCTCCATATGTTTTCTCATGGTGCTGTCAATGTAAATTTATATCTCTTTCTAAATGCCAAAATTAAAATAAACACAGCTGCATTTATTTTCATTCAAAATCTAAAATTTGGTGAATTTTCTTAGAATGCTGCAAAGATATAGAGGCAAGTAATGTATGCAAAATGTAGAATATGCATCTCTTTGCAACTGTTGCTTTTAAATAAATTTCTTCTAATATACTGAAGGCCTGCAGGAAGACCAGGTAAATGGCATGTCTGAAACTTTTAAGACTAGCTATCTCTGCTTAAACATGCAGTTGAAAAATTTGGATAATGGATGGCCACTAGCATTTTTAAATCAACTTTAAATTTTCACTTCAGGGCTGAAAATAAACATAGGAAATCTCACTGCAATGGTTATTTTTCCTAAAAGTTTTAAGTACCTGAAAAGAAGGTATTTTTTATGAAAATTCCTTTTCAGTGAGACCTGTTCAGTACATGGAATGCTATAATTTTAGACTTTTCCCCTTCATGTGTAATTTTTATATGCTTTTCCAATGTTCTAGAGTGCCAAAGAGAAATTGGTAAGCCAAATTATTTGTATCACATTTCAATGGTTTAATACTCATTACTAATTTTTGTTAGTTCTTATCTAATATTCTTTCCAGCTGCTGGCTATCTCTTGAAGGAGGGCTACTCTATGCTTTTGTTGGACCTGCTGCTGCCGTTGTCCTGGTAAACATCAAAATCATCTTATTTTCTTCTCTGAGCAAAGAAAGGCTATTTTATAGCAATTAAATTGACTATTTCAGTAGTCACAGTACCTTTTGTATAGCTTAGCATCTGAAGTACTGTTATGTTGATTTTATTTGACTTCATCATGCTCCCAGTGATTCCCAAAGTGGGTGCTACTGCCCCCTGGTGGGTGCTTTAGCAATCCAGTGAGGCGGTGTTAGCCACACTTTTTTTGTATTACATTCTATTCTGAGTTCAACAAATAGTTTCATAATTTCCAGGGGGCGCTAAGTAATATTTTTTTCTGGAAAGGGGGTAGTAGGCCAAAATGTTTGGGAACCACTGCTCTATAGGAAGTAAATCACTACTCTGCAATCTTAGCTTGAGTTGCAAGTAAAAGGGGGAAAAGTGGACTTTCATTTATACTATACAATTACAGTTGTGTTGGAAGCCTGTGATTCATTTATAAATCTTTGCTCTTTAACACACAATTTACACTTTGCATTTGTTTTTTGTAAGGACCTTTGCCCTGTAAGTCTATACTTTTCTGCATGCATTCTGTCAGAAATAAAGGTCCCATTTCTCAAGAATGACAAAAGCATAGTCATAAGAAACCCCTATGAAATGCAAAATTGTATTATTTTTCCCTTTGTGAAACCTAGAAGCAATTTCTTCAGAGTTCTAAATGTAGAGCATCCCCAAAAATGAACATTAATTCTACTACTAATTTGCCTTTGTCTCTCTTAATGAGGACATCTCATTTTATTGGTTCCAAATCTCTTTTCCCTCAATAAATCTGGAAAGTGAGCAAAGGAGGGAGGTAGTCTGAATTAAATCCAGAGATCCTCATCTCTGTGCAATTATCTTTCTAATTGGAAAATTGTTCCTCAGTTTCTTAAATGATTCATGCACTAAATTGGAAGCAAATGGTACAGTTTCCTCAGCACTCTAAATGTATGACTTCCCTACATCTAAGGTTTGGTCTTTTCTGCCTTTAAATGTTTCAGCATTGCAAAGAACTAAAGCTACACATGATTTATAAGAGAAATAAAATCTGGCACAGGGTTAGATAAGGACCTAAGAAAATAGCAACTATTAGACACGCTTTTTATCTGCTGAGTTGAATCTTGATTCAGTGGATAGGATCATTTCCCTAAGCCACTATGTTAATGTTTCTCTAACCCTAAAATAAAGAAAATTGTTATGTGTGATAGAAACACTGCTATTTTAGTCTTCAAGGTAATGATCAATTCCCTTCCGCATGCTACTATTATAATAGAATCTATGACATACAATATTTCTCCTAGTTTCAGTAATAAGAAGTCAGATGACAAATAACTCTTTCCTTGATTAAATGGTAACTTGGCAGTTGGCAATTTTTTATGAGGAAAGGGATTTGTGCCCACTAAAAGTGGTATGGATATTCTTTATAGCATCAGTTAAACAGAGTGCAACTATAAAATGCACATGGTTTGAGTGAATTCCCAGGTTTAAGTACTTTGTGTTAAAATATGAAAATCATTTTATAAACCAAAAAGGGGAAAAAATAGTCTCTTGAAATTCCAAAATGTGGTTTGTATTTATCTGGGACAGTTAATTCTGTTGCCCTGTACAGAAATAATATCTTAGGCAGGGAAGCCAAAGGAGAGAAAAAGGATCAAAAAATGTTTTTACATTTGGTAAAAAAGTCCTTTAAATAAGCTGACTTTATTCAATTCCCTCTTATGTAGTTGTTTTCTTAGGAACTTTTTTGACCCACTTCGAAGAAGCTCTTATAAACAGTTAAAATAAGAGGCATTTCATTCTGCTATTTACATTTTTAATGGAGAAAGAAAATTGAGTATGATCATATCCCAGCTGAAATAGCTAAAAGATTTTTGAAAGTAAGAGGAATAGTAAAAGGAAATATTGAAGAATGTTTAATAGAGCATAGTGTATGATGTGTGGATAGCATTATTTGAGTAGATCCCAGTGATCTATTGAAGGTCTGTCCTTAGAGTTGATAGGGCCTGCCTTGTACCACAAAATGTCATCCTTTGAAGGGTACTTAATCATATAGATTTTTCCTATTCTCTGAAGATCTTTAACTTTCTGACCCTCAAAGCCTGGAACAATGACATAGGTCTAGCAAAATACATATCACTGCCTCTTATCCCCAATCCCTTAGAAAAGTGTTGGCAAAGTATTGGCACATATGCCAAGCTGACACGGGTGGTGGGTGCTGCTCCATTCCCCCCTTCCCAGTGCCCGAGAACATTTTTTGCATGTCCTATCCCTTTGTTCAGCCAACCTAAGTGAGCGCTTCTTCCCTCCACTCTCTAGGGTAATATGGGGGACTCACAGGCAGCTTGAAGTTTCAGTTTGGGCACACAAACTTGAAAACCTTTGCCAATGCTGCCCTAGAATATGGCCAGATTATTAAAAGTATAGGTAAGAGGGGACAGCTGGGTAGCTCAGTGGATTGAGAGCCAGGCCTATAGACTGGAGGTCCTAGGTTCAAATCCGGCCTCAGACACTTCCCAGCTGTGTGACCCTGGGCAAGTCACTTGACCCCCATTGCCCACCCTTACCACTCTTCCACCAAGGAACCAATACACAGAAGTTAAGGGTTTAAAAAAAATAAAAAAATAAAATAATTGGTAAGATAAGAATGGGGCTCCTATAACCAACTTGACTTTCTGGTTGTAGGATCATCTGAGGATAAAGGAAAGGGAAGGGAAGAGAATATCAGACTACCATTATAAGATAGTAAAAGGAAAGTGATAAAAACTAAATTGTATGTTTATTACAAAAGATAAAAGCTGAGAATATCTAAAATTTATTAAACTAACAGCCCAGTATTAAAATCACTGTGTGTTGCATTGTGTACCTATCTGGAAAGTGTTTCAAGCAGTATTATTATTAGTGTTTTTATTATTATTAGGAATATGCTAAGCCATGTTGCTCTATTTGTGAATGTTGAATTGATTAGAGATTGTTTTCAAGAATAATAGATGTTACTAGATTCTTTTCAGTAGCACTGAAAGGTCAACTGTTGTTTCTGTTTGACAGGTCAACATGGTGATTGGCATTTTGGTATTTAATAAACTTGTTTCCAGAGATGGGATCCTAGATAAAAAGCTCAAACACAGAGCCGGGTAAGCTGCAATTGGTAGATTATGAAGATTCTTTACCAGTGAATCTCATCTTTTCAGTTCCAGATACACATCAAATGCATTTGACTGTGCTTGGAATTTTGTTCTCCATGTACTGATGTGTTTGGTAGATTTCATCCATTCCAAAAGTTGCAGCTGTACTGTCCTCAGGGAATGTGACCAAAAATACCCAATCATAATAAAACACAAATTAAGGTATTAAGTTAATTTTTAAAAAGATGCTGATTTTGACCTTGACCTCTAAAAGCATTAACACATAAGGTTTATCTTTGATATAATTGTCCTTCGATGAGATAGAAAGTTATTCCTCAAATGCCCTTGATCCTGTTAGAGAAGGAAAAAAAGAATAGCAGAAAGGCAAGTAAAAACAACTTTTGGTTTATAGAATGAAATTACTGCCAAGTGGCCAAAAGAACTTCTGTGTTTCCTTCAGAGATTTACCTTCTGCTTTATATTTATATATTTATTGTTGATTTTATGTTAAAATCTATTTGCTCACATAAAATGATAGCTTGTCAAACAACATTCTTGGCCCCAGATTTGTCTTCTTTGCAATACTCGTGACTATATCCTGCCAAAATGAGCTATTCAGAGTTTTCACATTCACATTCACATTTCATCTGCTTATAAAATTGATAAAAGCATCTCTCTGAATTAATTTCACTGTTATTGTATCACCACCATACCTAATGATTTAATGAAGACATTTCATATGCAGATTGATGTCAGATTTGCAGGGTTACATTGTCACTCCATGTAAGCTAGTAGAAATGTGAATGAAACATTAACTTTCATTCTAGTTTCCCCTTTGTATCTATACATATATTTTATACCTTTCATTTTCACCTACTCTCTCCATTAGAAAGTAATTGCAGTGCAATTCAGAAGTTACCCTGCAATTGTTCTCTTTTCTTTCATAACCTACAAGCTATATCTGATTAGCTATCCAGGGCTATTTAACATTCGTAGTATTTTATCACCTAGTGATAAAAAATTTTGAAATTCCTGCAAAGCGGTATTATCTCTGTGATGATTTTCATGACAAAATAGGTTACATGGAATGTCTACACATTTCGCTAGTGTAGTACTATCTAATTTCTTTTAACATGTAAATTTGAGATCATTCATGTCATAGCTGCAGTTCCATTTCAGGAAAACAAAAAATATTAGCCTAGAGAGCTGAGTGAATGTTACCTTCCAGTTAGTGTTCATACATTATTCACACCTCAAAAAAAAAGACTGAGTACACACACACACACACACACACACACACACACACACACACAAACCCCACTTCTCTTGATGACCCACGTAAATCTTGGAAAGATGAATTTTCATTTCCACAGTTCCCCACACTAATGGGACTTCAGTTTGAATCCAAAAATAAACAAATCAAAATACCCAAAAGCACATGGAAACAACATTTGTAAATATATATACATATATATATATGCGTTATATATTTACATATGTTCTATATCATTTTAGAAATATATACTTTTTAAGTGAAAATTCTATCAGGAAAAAACTATTATCAAATTAATGAATTCTATCTACCCTTCTGGTGTGAAAAGATAATGATTCATTAGCATTAATAGATGTTTGCTGAGTGCCTTGGGATCAATTTTAACTTGCAGATGTATGAAATTCGAAAATACTTGTAGAAATTCAAACTCATTTCTTATACACTGATGAACACTGATGCCTTCAACAAAAGGTGAAAACTTGATTTATGAAGCAGAGGAAACTAAATAAGAACAAAAAAGACTAACTATGTCTTCTTTACCTTAGCAGTGTACCTCTATTCTATCTTTAATCATTACACATATATCAGGAGTTAAAGGCTTTCTTTTAAGTTGGTTTTTCTAGTCATAATCTGTACTAAGTATAACGAGAGGAAAAATGAGATGTCACCCATTCAAAATTGTCAGGAAAATAAGGTATTAAATTGTATCATAAATAAGTGGCAAAGATTTCAAGTCTACATGCTAGAGATGGATTTGGACCAAATAGTCGGCCAAACCTTATAATTCAGTTTTAAATAAGTTTTATATTCTTGCATATAGAAAGGTAACTAGTCTATAAAATAAATGTTTAAAATGTGATTCACTGGGATTTAATCAATGAATAATGCTGTTTACAGAAAGTATTGTCCCTGTAAGGAAAACGTATTTTTAATAGAAGTTTCTCCCTTTCCATTTTCCTTCTTCTTTAAACCCACAACCTCTGTCATTGAATACAAAATGAAATGGCTATAAAATATCTACCATTCTTACAAAATAACCAAATATATGGCAGAGTAGAATAAGAGAATTTCTGTAAATGTCAATATCTAAATAAAATGTCACAATAATTTCCTTAAAATGTTAACGAGGACAATATAATGACAAAAATAGAATCACAGGTATACTTCCAAATATGAAAAAGACAATTTTATTCATATTTCCTTTTCCTTTTTTTATGGAAGCTTTCTTAAAGTATTTTTATCTTAGATGCCTAAAGGAAAAGAAATAGGCTAGCCTATATAGTGGTGAGAGTACTAGGTTTGGAATCAGACAGACATGAGTTCAAATCATCCTTCAAATATCATATTAACCATGTGACCCCAGGCAAGACAATTATTCTTCTATTAACTGGGAATAATAAAAACAGGTGACTCAGAGTTATTGTGAAGATATAAATTAACAATCTAATATAGTTTGCAAGTCTTAAAATGTGTTAAATTAAGGTTAGTTGTTATTGTTGTTGTTTTCATTGTTAGACTAATCTATGGCCAAAAGAGTAAGAAATATAATAAATCTGTTGAAATTTTTCCAGAAGGAAGAAGTTTCATTTCTGGAAAGCAAAGCTTTGTTGCAGCTGGAATGGCATTTTGAAAGAACAATTACATCATTTTTGTTTTTGAAAATGATTGATAGGAAAAGCACTGGGGCCTACAGACAGTAGAATATAACAGTTGGAAAGGGGTAATTGATGCAGAAGGTTGAAAAAATTAGGTTCCAATTTTATAGGAAGGGCAAGAGATTGACAAAAATTCCTCTTCTTCCATTGGCTTCCTGGAGAATAGCTGCTACTTAAGGACTGAGCAAGTCTTAAACTTTGGGAAATTCAAGTCTTCATCTCTAGTCAGATCTTTCATTTTGCAAAATAAGAAATTTCTAAAGTAGCATATCACAAAACAGGTATTTGCTATTGAAGTGGAAAACCCTTATTATGCTCATATTTTACAGCACTTCTCAGTCACTTAATTTATGTTTTTTTCTTTTGTACTTTTAAGGAGTTCTATAAGACATGTTGTTTTTCCAGATGCAAAATTAACAGTACTTTGGATTATAGATTTGAAACCAGCAAAGACTTTAAGGACATCTAGTCTAAACCCTTACTTTTTATAGACAAAAGTGGGCCAGAGAGGATGTGACTTTCCCAAAGATTCCCAGGCAGTAGTAATAAGTTGTGAACATAGGTCCTCTGAAACTTAACCCTTCCTTTTCCCATTCCCAAGGCCACCAACCTTAAAAGCTTTGAGCCAATTATACCAGGACAAAAATAATCTCATTTTTAATGGACTATAATTGCAAATATTTAGTAGTTGGCAGGATTTATATAAGCTGTAAGAAGAGTACCTCCATCATTAAACTTCTTTCTTCTCCATTTCACTCATTCATCAGGGTTTAAATTAGATGCTATAGGCATCACAGGCAATTTTGTACTAAAGACCATTGCTTAGGATCATCCTTGATCTGACAAATGTAAAGTCATAGATTTGGACCATTAGGGGATCTTAGAGATCATCTAGCCCAGCCTCTTTATTTACAGACCAGGAATCCAGAAAGATTCTCTGATTCAAAGAGGCTAAATGATTTGTACAAGATCCCACAGGGAATAAATAACCCCAAATCCAGGGTTCTCTGTCCTACTATATTGTCTAGTCCAGTGATGGGCAAACTTTTTAAAGAGGGGGCCAAAGGAAAGGAAATGCTCATCTGTCAGTCTGTTTCTAAGGCAACTCTTTTGAAGTTTCATTGTATTGTATCCTACTCTTTGTATTTGTCAGATTAGGAATAATGTCAGATGTATAGAACATTTCAGGGGGCCACATCTGGCCCGTAGGCCGTGGATTGCCCATCACTGGACTAGTCAATAATTACATTTTTATATTCTTTTATGTACATTGTGTTTCATAAATACTTAAAATAGCTCATGTGTCTAGAAAACCAATCTCTTTAAGTCCTTTCACAAACTTTATTTCTAGAAAAATATTAAGGTAAACCTAAAAAGTTTCTTTTAATGTAAAAATAAATGGACTAGAAAGTCTTCGTTGTCCTTTTCAGTATTTCTTTTTAGAGATGCCAATGAAACAAGAAAGCACTATCAAAAAATACTCTTGGATTATTGGTCTAAGACAAAATGAGATTTCAATTAAATTATCCTTTTGGGGGGGCAAACTAAGAAACTTATGCCATGCTATTAAAGTGAAAATTAGTAAACCTTGGTAAATGGACATACTTTGAAAATCTATAAACAAATTAGCTTCATAAAGGGGGAAAGATTAGTGTGCTTTCAACTACAAAGAGACAGTTTACCTGTGAGACAATAGAAAGATAAAGTACCATTTCAAAAACTTAGTCTGGAAATAGATTTTGAATAGGAATATTTTGTTTCTTTAAAAACCCGAAACAAACATAAAAGTCTAAGTCCACCTGTGATTGTCTGAACCATTACTTCAAAAAACACATTAGACTCTGTCAAGGTTTTCATGAAACAAATTGCATGGACATATAAGCACCCTTTTTTGATGAGCAAAGAGAAGGTAATGGGATATGCCCTTTGGAATGGCACAATAATGTTAAGTGATTCTGGTTCAGTCTTTGTCCCCTATTAGATAAAACTATAGTTTTGCATAAAGACTTATATGCTTTTCTTAGTTTGAAAATCCTTGTTTTTACCCATATTCTTGAATTGAAAGGATATATTTTCCCATGTTTTCTTATATTTCAAAATGTGTAGAAAAAGAACCAATTTGCTATCATATTACAAATGTACACACACTTAAATAGAAAATTGTTTTGTAACTTTACAGCTAAGGAAAAAATTAATAAAAATTGTTTCACATGTAACCTGAATTTATGACTGGAACATAGAATCTATCATAGAAAATAATTTAGAAATATTTTGGTTCAGAGTTTTCTATTTGATTTTTGCCATCAAAGTATTTTATCATAATATATATCAAGGTATATGTTTATTTTCAAGAGAACTGTTCCCCCAGTAGTATAGGTATAACGTTTTTCCTTGTATTGTGAAGTTGATTATATGATGAAATGGAAAGTAGATAATTCCAAGTTAATCTGCAGAAATCGACTAGAATCTTAGCCAAATGGCTAGACTTTTAAACAAAATGTTCAAAAATGAATATTTTAAACTTAATGCTTGCCTGTGTTTTATTAAAGCTTAAGAGTCTATCATCCTTTTTATTCCCAACTAATAAATTCATTGTATTTCATACATTTCAGCCCCTATATTCAGACCATCCTTAAACATGAACAAAAATTTCAACATATATTTATACTTTCCTCCCCCACAATGGTTTTATAGCATTGAGAAAGGATTGAAAGATTTTCTGCATGTGCCTGTTTGTTTTTATAATTTGTAAGACATTTGATATTTTCCATCTCATAAAAGTATCCATACATGGTTCCTTCCTAGATAAACATGAATGCCTTTCCTGAACACGAGTGCTGGTCTGAATAAAGGGATTTCATTGTACGTCTACACTAGCACATGCTTATGTTTAGCTTAGTGTATTCAGCAACTTTGATCTTTAGGCACAAGGGCCATTAATAATGTAAATGATGAAAATATGCTTTGCATGGAATGAAGGCCCAGAGTGTTGAAATTAAAAAAAAAATTAATGTGTAGTACAAATGCAGCTTTACGACAATCTAGCACATTTCATTCATCTTTGATAAGTACTCTTATTTTTCTGCATGAAATCGTATTTAAAAGCTAACTTGCAGTAGCAACGTTTTTTTTGGTGAAAATTCAATATTTTGTTCTTTTTGTGGGTGTTCTGTTTGTTTGCAGTCAGATGAGTGAGCCTCATAGCGGTTTGACGCTCAAATGTGCCAAGTGTGGAGTAGTTTCAACAACAGCTTTGTCAGCCACCACCGCCAGTAATGCCATGTTAGTCCTAATCATTTACATCTTCTTGTTACAAATCTTATACAGTGCATGTGAAAAAATGCTATGATGAAAAATTGTGTTTGCTAATATTATAGCTCTGAACATGTTTAATTATTTATAATTGGCAACAGCCTTTATAACTACCATGGGATATTCTGTAGAGAAAAATAAATACTAGAATGTTATAAACTTTGTGGTTTCCATGTTAATGGTCTTGTTGCCACCTGTAAAGATGCCTGGTTTAGCGGTGGGTTTGGTTTCTGCTGTAGGATTGGCACACAGCGTTATGTCATTTGGTTTTCTCTGTCTCTGAATAGGGCATCTCTTTGGAGCTCCTGTGTCGTGTTGCCTCTCCTGGCTCTGACATGGATGTCTGCTGTCCTGGCCATGACAGACAAAAGATCCATCCTTTTTCAGATACTTTTTGCAGTATTTGATTCATTGCAAGGATTTGTTATTGTCATGGTCCACTGCATTCTTCGAAGAGAGGTAAGTAGTAAACCTTAGGGAAAGGGATAATGGATTGTGAAGGGTTTGGACTTCCTCACATGTGTGATCTTTCCTTTTCAATATTAGGTTCTTTAGTGTGAAATCAATTACACAGAGATCCAGTTATTCAGAAGCCCAAAGCAGAAATCAGGCTTTAAGAAATTATTTTAAAGTACCAGTGTGGCTCAGAAAGAATAAGTTTCAAAAAGATGGGTCTGCCCAACAGAAAAGAGTAACCCCTAGGTACCAAAAGATAGGGATAAAAGACAAAAAATACCAAATTGAAAGATAATTATATCTACTTAGGAGAACAGTGAATGAGAGGGCAAGAAGGTACAGTTGGATTTAGGCAAAAAAAAGAACTCATCTGTTAATTCAAGCTTCTAAAGACTGTTTATACCTCATACTCTCATCTGTATTTGAATTGATCTCATTTTAAACAGAAAGATGTTGAAGATTAATGAATAGTTCTTTTGGCTCTTTATTAAATTGCAGGAAAGGTCACTAGTGTATCAAAGTGGTTAGCAGTTTTGATATGGATGTTTTTACTTCTCAAATAATAAAAGCATGCTAAGTTTGTCATGATTGGCAGTAATTGTCCATGGAACCTGGGGATCTAAGATAACAAAGCTCCTTCAGGTAATATTTGAAGTTTATTACCAGGAGTGAGTGAAGAATCCTTCACCATCTTAGCTACTGAACTTCACCAGATGTCCCTGGAACTGTGATTTATTTCAAAATTGATTTGCTTAGTGATGAAATACTATTTTCTAACCCATGCGAAAAGAGTTCTGAGAGCCTACAAACACTGAAATAATATTTAGAAGGTTACGTTATGAGTCATTTTAATGTTTGCCCTGGGGATGAGTGGAGACAGGAACATGAGAACCCATAAGAATTGACTCCGTGTTGAGGATTTAAAGAGACAATTCAGTCTTGTCATATTGCAGCATCCACCTTGTCCATTAGAGATGTAAATATGTGCACATACGTACATGCACATTTGCAGGGTGTTCCATAAACATAATTAACTATAAGCCCTTACCTATTCAAACAAATTTTGAGGATATTGCCTGCCACCTAAGCAGCTTACAGATGTCAGCTTCCTGAGCATAGTTATTGCCTGCAAGGTTCTTGTATGACAGTAAGCGATAGATTCAAACTAAACATTTATTCATATCATTAAGGAGGTAATTTCATAATTTTTAAAAATCTGATTAAAGTTCCAGCTTCAAAGACTGAATAATCCAACCTCACCAATAAATTACTCTACAGAGCTTCAGGCTTAAGAAGCTACCAAATGTCAGCTATTATTGTTGAGGCTTATTTGCTGTTATAAAGATGAGGGTGGTAATAATGGTAATAATACAATGGTAATAAGATTTTTTTCATCAGTATTAAAGTGTTTTAAGACTTCTAAAACATTCTTTATCTATGATATCATTTGAATCTCAAATAAACCCTGTAAGATTTTTTTCCAGATTATATACTGATAAAATTTTTTACTGATTGTTTTCTGACATTTGTCATCCACATTGTCTTCCTCCTTCTCACCTCTCCCTTTTTCCCCAAGACTATAAATAATATAATTTAGGTTATACATTTGTTATCATATAATGCATATTTCCATGCCCATCTTGTTGTAAAAGAAGACACGTAGCATTTATCATAGAGAAAAATTTATGAAGGAAATTAATTCTGTAGGATTCTACTTTCTTTTTTCAAAACTAAGACCCCCAGAATTTAACTGACTTGTCCGTGATCACATATCTATCAGAAGCAAGATTCCTTCTTAAAGCCCTTCTCCCAACTTCAATCTAGCACTTTTTCTACCATTCCATACTGCTTTTTTCTAGATCTTGATAATATTTATTCAACAAATTCATTCAGTTCAGTATTAATTTATTAAGTGCCTCCCAGATTCCAAGTACTGTGCTAAGAGTTGGTGGATCTGAACTCAGAGAATTTGCATTTAAAACCTGGCTCTTACCCTAACTTTGTCACCTAGAGGTTTACCTTTGGGGGCCTCAGTTTCTTTATACATTAAAATGATTGGCTTTACCCCTTCAAACTCTCTAAATCAAATGTTCCTAGAGAAACAAAAATAAAATTCAAGATAAGTGCTGTCGTATTCAAATTGTGTTTACTTTGAGATTTTTCTGTTTAATATTGTAATTAATATGTAGAAGTAATGAGAATCCTGCTAAGCATTAGCCTCTATTGGATATTTTTCGAAAAAGAGTTTTACACAAAGCATGTAACATTCCAACAATTTGAATACTTTCGATATATAATGTTTTTGAACATTTGCTGATACATGTGGAATTGTGGCCTTCAAGTGCCATAGTAGAGAGGAAGAGTTCCATTTCTAAATAATTTGCTTTCCTTTTTCTTCAAAGAAAATATTTCAATGTTCCTAATGCTTTTCTTACATTAGATAACCTTAATTTATTTTTTTGACATTTGGCTATCATTATACAGGCTTATTTTGCCTGCTTTCATTAACATGGTACAATAATTTATTTCAATAGGAATCATCCTCAGTTTTCTTACAAGAATAGCAACTTTATCAGAAACCTGATTAGACTGTAATTAATTCAAATCACTCACTGAAAGTGTTTCTGCTTTCTTTGGTGTTCTGTAAATATCTCTTCTGTATTAATGAAGAATAAAGCAAAGTTAATCTATTATACACAATAACTATTAGAATGAGTTGAAATTGATGGAATTTATGGCAGAAAAAGTGACAATTATAACTCTTTATAAAACTTGAATGACAAACTTCCTTTAATCCCACTACTAAAATGGTAAACCACATATCTGCTATTCATATAACATCTTGAAAATATTGCTACTTCTCTATATGAAAAATCTCCACTTCAGTAAAGGGTGGATCTATGTCAAAACTCATATTAAAAGCTCTGTTGTTAAAAGGATGGCATCAATTATTGAATTAAAATTTTGATTTCTACTTGTAATTAATCCTCCCCTTCTTGGGAATTATTTTTTACTTTTTGTATATTCTATATTTTATTATTTCTCCAAACCAATCTACAAGATTCATTGAATTCCTGTTAGGCATTAGGGGTACAAGGATGATGAATGACACAATCCTATCTCACAAATCCAGTCAACAAGTATTTATTAACTTCCTAATTTGTGCCAGGTTCTAAGCCTTAGAAAGGAAAAAACACTCCCTACTCTCAATGAGCTCACACTCGAATGGTGAAGTGTATGTGAGAAGCTCAATTTGACTGCAGAGGAGAGTTCATATGTAAATATCTACACATATGGCTAAATATAAAGTAAATAAGTACAAATATATGTAAAAGAGGTAAACACAAAATAGTTTGAGAGGGATGGCACTATCAGTCATGATCAAAGAAGGCTTCATACCTTCTGATGTATGATTGATTATACTCAACATAAGCAACATCATTTGTTTATCCTGTGAGGTATTATTCATAGAGAATAGATACACGAGTAGGTCCTCCATAACTCCCCAAAACACAGATTTCAAAAACATTATACCTGAAGGTAAATGGACAGCCTTGTGATATGGGTCTTACTCATAATAAACTCAAATTCTATATGTGATCCCAGAGACATATGTGTTCCCAATTTACTAATTTCCCCTTTTTTAGCATTTCTTTTTCTGAATGACTCCAAAAAATGCTGATATTTCAGGTAATCCTATTAAATTTCTCTAACAATTTAGAGGAATACTCTACCATATATTTCTTTTTTTAGCTAGAGATAGATTTGGTGTGATAAATGCATGTAACAGAAACATTTTCCAGCATCATCATTAACATATATTGTAAAAATGTGCCTATACATTCTCTTTAACAACATTTTTCTGTATCTTTTATTTTTCCTTTAAATTATTTTTTCCAATAGAATTTTAAAATACTTCTTGCACATTAACTTTTCCAGTTTTCCTGTGAAGAAAGTGGGTGTTCACGTAGGAGGAATGCAGCTTGTAGTATAAAAGAAAGAAAAGAAATGAAATACTCCATTGCTGGCATTTTAATGGTCATGCTATGAGTAGGGCATAATTTCCTTGAGAAGTAGCCTTGCTTTCACAAATCTGAAGCCTTGAATTATTTGCATATAAGGGGAAGAGAAAGGAGGAGAATATGCCAAAGCTGTATCTGTGCCAGCCTAGTTATAATGTGTACCAGATAATATTCTTTAGTGTATAATAATCACAATAACTCACATTTTTATAGTCAAGTGACTGGAATTAAAATCAAAGTTTTGTTATTTACTATATTCGTTTACCTCAGCTACCAAATTAATCATTCTGGGCTTCAGTTCTTACCTATGAAATCTGAAGACTGAAGCTATAGGAAGATGGATAAGCCAAAAAATCCTAAAGGTACACTTTTATGGTATATGGCAAAGTCCACAGTCCCTACTTTACATCATGCGGTCAGGCAACACTTGGTGCAGAACTGATGGTGAAGCCTGGAAAACCTTAGGATGCAATGGCAAGGAAGAAGATAAGGCTTGGTGGTCCCATTGACTTTCATCTGATCTAAGCCTTTTGAGCAATCAGGTAGGGTGGTTTCTTAGAAACCCAGGAGCAAGGAAGGGAGCAAGTCAGAAAATCAGGATAGAAGAACTGTATTTGGAATAAGCTGCTCTATCTAGTAACCTCTTTGGGGCTTTGTTTCCTCATCTATAAAATGAAGGGGGTGGGCTAGGTAATAACCTCCAAGGTCTCTTCTACCTATATCAATGATCTTATGAATTCCTTTACACTTCAACTTTGAAAAGGTTATTTTTTAATCATTTACCTCAGAAGGCATTTTCTCAACATAGGAATGCCTTATCACTTTGCTTTGCTAAAATTACAACCACTTCTTTACTCCATCTATTTTTAAATTATCTATTTCATGCCCTTTAGAAAAAAGGTAAAAGTGAGATTTGTGAGGAGATAGACAAAAAGAATAAAAATCTTTATTAATAGTCCAATTTTTTACAACTTTGCTATACTTTCAACTGCGCACCTTAAATTCTTTATTGTTAATTTTATTTAGATGAAATAACCCTGGAGTTCTTTAGGAGAAAGGCAAACTTTTTTTTTCTTCACGTTTATTAATTAGAAACCATTAAGATTAAGCATATATTCTGTATATCCTATTTACTTCCCCTGCTTCTAAATTGCTAGGAGAAAACAAGCCAGCGAAGACTTATGTAGCCTGTACAATGGTTACTGTTGCTAGGAAACACCTTCCTTGGTAGCCGCACGTTCAGCACATCCATCTCTCTCACTGGGCTTGGCTCAGAAACAATCTTGCAGTTTGATTTCAGAAGGGGATGGGAAAAAAGCTTGTGATACAAACTAAGCCACTGTAAAGCCCTTTTGCTAAATGAAAGGCAGAAGGAAAGTGAATGCTTAAACAGATAATTTCATAATTTCCAACTGAGGATTCTTTGGTAGTTCTGCTGAAAAAAAAAACAATGGAATTCAGATTCAGGGCCTCTTTGCATCGTCTCAGATGATGAGAATGCACTAGGTCAAAATTTTCTATTTGTAGATTGTGTGCGTGTGCATGTGTGTGTGTGTGTGTGTGTGCATGTGTGTGTGTGTGTGTGTACACAATATCAATCAATCAACAAGCACCAATTTACATCTACCATGTGTCAGGCATATAAAGAAAAAACAGTGTCCTTTTGCACATGAGGAGCTTATAATATAACAGAGAAGATAACATGTAGGCATATCTATAGTTACATAAATAAGACAAAGCAGATCCAAGCTACCCTTGGGGAAATGAAGGTTCCGGTAACTAGAGACCAGACATTAGCATACATACAAACACATATATATGCATGTGAACAGGGTCTCCTAAGAGAGGAAGTATTATATAGTAGATAAAGTGATAACCAAGGAGTCAGGAGGACCTGTACTCAAGTTATGCCTCTGACGTTTAATGACTGAGTGGTCATGGGCCTGTTCCTTAACCTCTTTATAATACCAGGCAGCTTTCTAAGACTAAGTTTTAGATATTTCTAATATCCATTAGTGGAGGGAGTTTTTATACTGGAACTCCTTGGCACTAATCAAAGCAGAGGTTCCTCACATCTAAAATATCTTCTATAGCAGAAAATTAAACTGTGGTCTCCTTGAGAGCAAAAATTTCATTTATTTTGGCCTTTGTTTTTGTATCATCAGATAACACAGTGTTTGGGCATGTCACAGATACTTAATAAAGACTGTTGATCTGATTCTTAGCATTTATCACTGATAATGTGACAGTAAATACTGAATAAAATAAAATTTTTAAAGTGCCCTTGCTCATATTTTGGATGTAGAGTGTTGTAAAAGTCTTAGTGCAGTTTTAAGTCATGAATGTTCCCAAGGTGTTAGTGTGGTAATAATCTACTAATAGGTTATTAATAGGTTAGTAATCTAACTATTAAAGCTAAAAACTGCACCAAGATACTTGAGGCACACTGTATACAACCAAACCCTTCAAATGGTCAAGAAACAATCTGGAAAAGAAAAGATATTCTGTATATCATTGACTAGATAACTCCATAGACAAAGCATGAATCTAGAACTCTAGCTGTTTATAGAATATAGAACAATCAGTTGTGAAATACTGATGTGGAGATCTTTAGAGAGCTAGAAGATGAAAGACTATAACATTTCTTGATCATTTGGGAAAAGGGAATATGGATTTTAGAGTCTTTGATGATTTGTGGTTTGGTGAGTGTGTGGAGAAAACTTCAAGAAAGGAGATGACTTCTGAGATGATTTAGTACTTTCGGTGGAAATAGGTCTTCTACTCAGCAAATGGAACCCAGGGATTAGGCAAGGTTAATGTATATCACCTCTGGAAAATTAGTCTAATGTACCAGGCCAATCTCTAAAATGAGATAATCAGGGGCTCCTAAGCAATGATCATTAAAAGAAAAGAAACTTGCTTCTGAAATGGAGAGTGGGGTGAGGAGAGGGATCAAAATACTCAAAAGAAAGGTATATCACAAAGAATAGCAGCATAATGCTTGGAAATAGTTGGCTTTGAAGCACTTCTTCTGACTAATAGGGATGATGGGAAAGCAAAAAACAGTGTTGAATTAGTTTAATGCTATATGATTAGATCTTCAGCCAGATGATCAAATAACTACGCATGCACAGAGTTTTAAGGCTTACTGAAGCTCTTCCTTACCACCACATTGACCTTGTGAGTGAAGTGCTTCTCTTTTCAATTATAATTACAACTCCACTTTATAGGAATCCAAATCTCAGATGGATTAAGTGACTTGCCCCTTGATCACACAGCTAGTAAGCCAGGGAAACAACATGAACATGTGTAAGTGAATACAAAATGTTTACAAAGTAATATTGGCCTAAGGATGAAATAAATAAGAGAAAGCATCTTGTAGGAAGTGACATTTGAGCTGAGTTTTAGAAAAAGCAAGAGATTCTAATAGATGAGAAGGAATTTAATTCTAGCCATGGGACACAGGCTACATAAAAGCAGAGAAAGAAAATGGAATGTTGTGTATGAGGATAAGTAGTAGCCTACTTTTACTAGATCACAGAGCGCGTGATGGGGGAGTAATGTGTGATAAATCTGGAGAGTTAGACTACAGCCAATTTCTAAAGAGTTTTAAATGCCAAATGAAAGAGTTTTGCTTTTATCCTAGAGTCTCTCACTATGCCTCAGTCTTCTTAATTCTATTCTATACTCAGTGGCCTCCATTCCCTTTACCCTTAAGTTATCTTCCAGGCTCATCCCTGTTCTGACTTTATTTTCCCAACTTCTCAATGTTTACCTTATAATGAGAGAATTTAACTCTATATCATCCTCTGTTCCGTTAGCCCTTAGCCCCATTTTCCTATCAGTTTGTATCTTACAAAATCCCCTCCCACTATCCCATGACATTTCTTTACCCTTCTCCCCCTTTTCTCTCTAATGCTGAATCATTCCCTAGACATTAAATTTTTCTGTATAGTCTACAAACACACCCTTGTCTGCCTTATCTTCTAAAACTAAAAAAAAAAAAAAAAAAAAAAAAAAACCCTCACCATTCCCTTGAAGCTATCCTATGTCCATAGCCACAGGACAAAGTACTAGACCCAAGATCAGGGAACTTCCCAATGAATAGATGAGAAAACTGCTAATGCAAGCTAGCACTTTTTTTTTTTTGATACCTTTAGAGCATGAGGCACTGAGACATTCCCAGAGTCACATAGCCAACATGTGTGAGAATCAGAACCAGTATTCATCTCTTAATAGATTCAAGGAGAGTTTTCTATACACTATATCACAATACCTTTCACAAATCAATTCCTAAGGGAAAAAATAATTTTATACTCTTTATTTCTATCCCTATTCCCTCACTCCTAAACCCCTCAGAAGCTGTCTTCTGACTTCATTACTCAACTGAAACTGCTCTCGGTAAAGTTACAAGAGAACTCCCTTAATTGCCAAATCCAATTATTTGACCTCAGTCTTCATCATTTTAGACCTATCCACAGTATTTGATATTGTTGGACAACTTCTCTCATCCTAGATATCTCTTTTCTGGGATTCTCTCCTCATTCTCCTCCTATTTGACTGGATGCTTCTTAGTCTTCTTTGCTGAATAACATGCATGTACCCTCCACCATCTGTGCATGTATCCCAGGGATAAATCTTAAGACTTGTACTAGATCCCTTTTTCTACACTCTCAGACATCTTTTCAACTCCCAAAGGGTTCAATTACCACTCTAAGCAGATGTTTCCCAAATCTATGCATCCCTCCCTGACCTCTCTACTGTTCCACATCATCACATATTGAACATCATGCATTTCGATTTCAACATATCTAAAACAGAACTCATTATTTTTCCACCAAATCCATCCCTCTTCTGAAATTCACTATTTCTGTCATGGCCATGATCATACTTCCTGTTACACAGATTTGTAAAATCAAGATTCACCTTTGATACTCTTCATTGTCCCTCACCTGACACAGCCAGTCAACTGTTAAGCCTTGAACACTCTGCCTCTACAGCATCTCTCTGAATCCATCCCCTTTCTTCACCATTCAACTTGGCATTTAATCACCTCTTATCTGGACCATTTCAACAGCTTCCTAACTGAACTCTGTCTCAAGGAAAGCATAGAACCCCTCTCCAAACCATACCCCTGAAACAATAGTTTCTGACCACATTGCTCCTCTAGCCAAGAACCCTCAGTAATTTTGCATTGTCCCTAACATAAAATGAAAACTCTTCTCTTTAACATTGAAAACTTTTCTCAATCTGACTGAAGGCTACTTCTCAAGATTTCTTATATATGATTCTCCTTGGGACAATCTATGGGATGGTCAAATGGGACTCCTTGATGCATGATATTTGATCTTCTGTCTCCATGTCTTTACACAGTCACTCCTCCATGACTGAAATGCATTCCTTCTTTACCTCCAACTCTTATAAACACTAGTTTCCTTCAAAACACAACCAAAGCACCAGCTTCTATGTGAGAATTTCTTTTCCTGGTCCTCCCCAAATTATCTTGTAATCATTATCCATGTGTTTTATATTTATTCAATTTTGAAATGCAAAATGAAATGAAATGTTCCTTGAGGGCAGGAAATCTTGTTCTTGCCTTTGTATCCTTAGTGCATATAATAGCTCTGGAATATAGGAGGCAAAAAATTTTTATAGGATAGAAGGAACCTTAGAAGCCATTTAAGTACAACCCTTTCATTTTACAGATGATGAAATTGATGACTAGATAGGTAGGCTAAGTGACTTCCCCAGAGTCACATAGGTAGCAAGCATCAGAGTTGTCTTTCATTCATAATAGAATGATGTAGTAAGATTATAGAAGTTAGTTGGTGCTAGGTTCTGGAGATCTTTGAATGCTAATCTTGGACATCTGTATTTTACTCAGAGGGTGACAAAGAACTGTCAAGTTTTTTAACAGAATAACATAAGCCAATCCAGATATAAGGAAGTTTTGGCCTTTCTTATGCACAGGGATTATTGGAGAGAGGAAGGGATAAGTGAATGAGGAACTTTAAAGAGAAACTGGTGAGTAACAATACAGGCCTCATACTAGAGTAATATCAAAGGAACCAACTGGAAGGAGGAATTAAAATGAAGTGTAGTATAGTGGACACAGTATCGGCCTTGGTATCAGATAGACCTGAATTCAAGTCCTACTTCTGACACATAATGAGTGTGTTACTCTAAGCCATTTAACATTTTAGGGCCTCTAGTCAATTCTCTAAAATTATAAATTGCAAAATTGTTGCTGATATACATCAGCAGAGAGAGATTCCTTAATGAGAGTTCACTACAGCAATGAAATTGTAAGTTTAGAACCACCCATTCTTTCTCTGCATTGAAATGAGAGGGGGATATGCCAAGACTAAAAGGAGTCACAAAGATTTGGACATGATTAAAAAATATCTTAACAAGAGAACAAATCTTACAATATTTGGTGGCAACATATGTGAAAAAAGCTCAGCATGCAGAATTGCACAGCAGACCTTGTTTCTTTGATGTGAAGGGAAAAGAAAGGGTGCCAAGCCAATACTGAACTACAGATCATTTTATGAATGGCCTAGTTGCTCTTATGCATTTCATCTAGAAAGTTCTGACCACATGGAGACCCCTTAAAAACATGGTGTTTGATATATATATAGAGAGAGATTTATAGGCGTATTATATGTTTATATATATATATATATATTTATATGTGTGTGTATGCACATGTGTATGTACAGGTATGTGTGTATTTATAGCTAACAAATACATAGGTTTACACATATCCTTACTGTCCTCCCTAATAGAATATGAGTTTTCAAGTTTCATTCTTGGCATTTGAATCCTCAGTACCTGACACAGCTTGAGCTATTTAATAAATCTTTGGAAACTGATTAACTGATTAAAGTAAAGCCTTAAATGGTGGAACTATTTCTTTTAATAGCTTAAAGTGTCTTATGTGATAGGAAATCTAGAAGGCAGGAAATGATGTCTATTTTGCTCCAAGCCTAAATAAGAAAACTAGTTCAAACTGCATAGTCCCACTCATGGAGGTTTTCTAAATTGGTCTATTACCAAACATTCCATTGGACAATCTCCTTAAGATCTCTAAATCTGCCAATGATTTTCATTCCAGAGTATCCTCTGGAAGCTTTGTTCCGAAGGAGTACCAACAGAAAGGCCTTTCTGTAACTTCTCCTGTGACTAAATCACTCTCTATAGGAGGTGGACAGTAAAAAGACACACCCCTTACGACTTCTTTGAACTCATTTCTCATCTAAGAATTCTTTAATAAGAAAGACTTATAGCTTTTTAAGGGAGTCCTAAGAACAGGGCTCAGCAGGAAAGTCAAGATAACTTACCACATACATGGTACTTTAAGATAAAATGACAGCAGTATTAAAAGACTTTCAGACTGCTATAGACTATTTAAATTCTTTAGCTTTCTGCTCCTTATTTTCACAAACCTGTTGTCTGATTTTTTGTTACTCACATACTCATGAATCTATGATCTCATCAATAAAGCTATTTTCTCCTAGAGGTCAAAGTACAGTCATGCCTGCCTATCGCTATGGCCCTTGCCCATGACTTTCCATGAGTTTAACATAAAGGGTCTGTGTAAGATGCTGGGGACTTGCCTTAGGCATGACAATGATACCAGTAGAACAACATTGCTGTCCACTGGTTATCTCTTGCTTTTCACCATATGATCAGTTATATCTAGTTCCATCATCTAGTTCTTGACTGGCATATTTTATACTTCTTAAAATATTACAACCTTTTTATACCCATTTTTTAATTTTATAATTTTTATTTAAAGGCCCTACAGATTTTTAACTATTGAATTGCCTATACTAAAATCCAATTTAATTATCATTTCATTGGATATTCTTATTATTCCATAACCAAGACAAAACTATAACTTTACCAAAAGTGGCAAGTGAAAAGGGAAGTATTTGGGAAGAAATCAAACTCAGATATCTCATGTCCCATAATTTATATTAGGCAACATGGTACAGCGAAAAAAAAAAAAGCACCAAATCTGGAGTCCAAGGACCTGTTTTCAAATTAAATCTTCGTTATTTACTACCATATCCTGCTTCTTGTGTTTCAAATTTCACACCTACAAAATGAGAGGGTTAGACTAGATTATCTCCTAAGGTCCCTTCTAGTTTTAGAACAATAATTTTAGGGGATGGGTTTTCTTAGTCAAACTACTTTGGTTTTTAAGCCAAATTTGAACTACTACAAAAACTTTAATGTTAGTAGAAGCAGAAAAGACATCAATTAATTTTTAAACAACTGAAAGATACAGAACTGCATTAAATCATTACCTATTAAAATAATTCATATCTAGCACTGCCTAAACTCATTGATTTATTCATAATCCATTGTAAGCCAGGTATAAGAAACTAAATAATAAATTCAATTCAGCAAACATTTCTTAACCACTTGCTATTTGTTTTGTATCAGTATAAATTACAGAGAAAGTGCCAATATGTTTTGAAAGAGAGAAGTGCCTCATCTGGGAGAAGGAAATCATAGGTCTAACCCCACACAATGCTAAGCAGTAGGGGACCTATAACCTTTACATAAAACACATTGTCTAGTCATGGGGTTTTTTTTTTTGTTTTTTGTTTGTTTGTTTGTTTTTTTAATTTTAAACCCTTAACTTCTGTGTATTGGCTCCAAGGTAGAAGAGTTGTAAGGGTAGGCAATGGGGGTCAAGTGACTTGCCCAGGGTCACACAGCTGGGAAGTGTCTGAGGCCGGATTTGAACCTAGGACCTCCCATCTCTAGGCCTGGCTCTCAATCCACTGAGCTACCCAGCTGCCCCTCATGGGGTTTTAACAAGAGTTACTTTGAGTAATCGGTGTTATTCTGAGATGAGGGTAATAATAAAGAAAAAAGGGGGCAGCTGGGTAGCTCAGTGGATTGAGAACCAGGCCTAGAGATAGGAAGTCCTAGGTTCAAATCTGACCTTAGGCACTTTCCAGTTGTGTGACCTTGGGCAAGTCACTTGACCCCCATTGCCTACCCTTACAATTCTTCTACCTTGGAGCCAATACACAGTATTGGCTCCAAGACAGAAGGTAAAGGTTTTTAAAATAATAATAATAATGATAATAAAGAAAAAACTGTTCACTGCTTCAAGATCACCAATGGTTATAGTTAAGAATTTCCACAGAAAGTTTATCATTTCTCTATTAGAATTATCTTTGGTCTTAAAGACTTGCCACCTGAAAAAAAATAAATATAGGGGGGTTTGGTAGAATGGGTAAATGATGTATGACTAGGGTATATAGCTGGGGAAAGACACTGGGTTCTTAACTGTTGGTGATGTGTCAAATCACCAGATCTGGGTAAGGATATTTCAAGGAGAGGCTGGTAGATAACATAACAAGGTTTATTAATAAACTGGGACAGGTAGGGAAGGGAATGGGAGTAACTAAATTAAATACAACTTGGATTCTCTTCCCAACAAGGTCTAACAAGGTGACACTACTCTGACCACACTAAAATTCCCTCGACTGCCTAACTAAACCTAACCAGAGTTCCTATTAAGATAGTAAAATAAAGGAAAACTGGAAGTTGAGCAGGTCCAGCTGAATATTTTGGGGTCTCATGTATGTTGTCCTCAAACAGGGACCACAGGAATCCAGTTAATTATAGCCAATAAAATCCAATTTGGAGAGGGAGTAAGGATATTGACACCAGTGTGTACCACTTTGTATCTTACCTATAACAAACTCCAGCCAAAGATCTCTAGATGGTAGTTGACTTCTCCAAAGCAGCATATAGAGAGGAAACATCTAACCCCAGCCAAGGGAAAGTCCAGGGAGTAACTGACACTTAGCCAGCCACCCATCAAAGTTCTGGAATCTTTTTTTCCTCTGGCTGTCAATCACCTTCACTTTGCTTAATTCCCTATAACACACACCCAAAAGCTTGCTTCCTTTTCTTTTCTCCTCCCACCATAGTGTTTTTTGTTGCTGTTGTTGTTGTTGTCTTTTTTACCAAAAAGTAAATTCTAAATTATCTTTAGATCTTTATACAAAACCCCATATAGCCAGGTTCCAAAGGAGAATCTGTCTATATCTTCATGATAACTATCAACCAGTTGATAACTTAAAAAAATATTAACCATTTTCCCCAATTTTCTAGATATATTGATGCTTGGAATTATGTAGATATATCCTTTTCTTGTTTCAGGTTATTGGTTTTCTGAGGTATCCTCCCCTTACAATATGTGTCATTATTTGGAATTTTCTTGACAGAGATACTGTAGTAGTTTGTCATTTTCTTCTCCAGTGCATTTTTCATATGAGGAAAATGATACAAACTGAGTTAGGTGACTTGCCCAGGGTCACACAGCTAGTGTCTAAGGCAAAATTTAAATTCAGGAAAATGAGCCCAAACCTGGCACTATCCATGGAGCCACTTAGCTGCCCCTTTAAATATTAGTTAGTATTTATTTAGTGTTTTAAGGTTTGCAAAGTACTTTGAAAATGTTATCTCATTTTATCCTCATAACAGTCTGATAAAATATGTACTATTACCATTTTACTAAGACTAAGAGAATAAGTGATTTGCCCAAAGTTATGAAACTAGAAAGTATCTGAGTCAGGATTTTAACTCAAGATTTTCTTGAGTCCAAATCCAGTGCTCTATCCACTATGTCACCAGGGACAGGGAAGTATCTCTGGTAGAAAATTCTAGGAAATATAGTATTATAACTAAAAAATATCATCTAGTTGTTAAAATGATTGTGCACTTCTGGGATTATAGAATTTAGAGCTGCAATCAACCTCCCTTTGCAGATGAAGAAATAGCTAGATTTTGAAAAGTCTTCCAGATATACTTTTATTGATTATTATAATCAAGTTGATATTATAATATCAACTTGAAATCTTTGGGCTGCTTTCCCCTTTTTGAAGGCCAGGAAAATAAAGTATTATCCAGAGGAGTCATTAAGTATATGCATGATATTCTTTTTAGAGAAACTTTTTAAGAGGTAGCTTGTCAATCTGGTGTGTCCAACTCAAGCAGAAATGGGGGCCACTAAACTGTACAAAAGGATCCCTGCATATTGATTTAATTTTTAAATGTAATGTTATCCAAATTTTATTGAATATTTATATATTTTGTTAAATATTTTCCAATTGCACTTTAATCTGTTTCAGGCTACATTAGAGAAGATTGTGGGCAGCATGCCATAGCAGACCACATATTTGACACCTCTATTATAGATTATTAAGTCAAAAAACAATATAAAACAAAAACAAAAAAAAGTTGTCCCTATTCCAAGATGCCCAAAGGCACCTTTCCTGAAATATTATTTATTCCATTTCCTTAAACTGTGCCCTATTTGCAATTACTGTAAGGAACAAATGCTGACAACTAGCAAATCCTGATTGTTCTGACAACTCTTCTATGGATTGTCTTAAAAATGAGTATATTTTCGGTACTTGTTTCTGCAGACCAGAGAAACAGATGATAAGACAAAAATTCTCCACTTACTCTGTGGGTTTATTGACTGGATTCATGAGCTATATTAGACTCTTAACTATGTCATTTAATTTGATTTGGAAGTAGCTTCCAAAGCAAACCATGAGGGGCCCCAAAACTTGAATATATCGGAAAAAGGGCTTGTTTCTCCCTATATTAAGTCACTCACAGAGAAAATCTAGGTCAATTAGACCTATTTCTCCAAAACTGACAGAGAAAAACATTAGGCTAGGCTTCATAGAACATATACTTTTATTATTATATGTAAAGATGGAATAAGGAACTTATTTTGCCCAGCTTCTAATCCACCCCTCGGGGTATTGGAGGGGAGGTATCAGACCATCACTCATTCTTTACAAGTCCTTTCTCTAGAACAGGGTCTTTTAAGCCAAATTCTGTGAAATAGTTTTTTTTTTTTTTTATCAGTATAATTTACTTCATTCATAATCCCATGTATTTTATCCTTTTAAAAACATTCTAAAGAGTCTGATTGATAGTTCTTTTTAAAGATGTTCAAAGCACTTTTCTCACAATAGTCATAAGTCTGTAGATGAGGAAACCAGCTCAAAGAGAACAGGAACTACCGATAGACACCAACTATTAATTTCTAGAGCCAGGATTTAAGAGATGAATCTGTATCAAAACCCAGAGGAAAGTCAGGCCTAGAGACAGGAGGTCCTAGGTTCAAACCCGGCCTCAGACACTTCCCAGCTGTGTGACCCTGGGCAAGTCACTTGACCCCCATTGCCCACCCTTACCAATCTTCCACCTATGAGACAATACACCGAAGTACAAGGGTTAAAAAAAAAAAAGAAAAAGAAAAAGAAAAACCCAGAGGAAAGAGCAAAGGATGTGGATTCAAATCTGTCTCCAGATATTGCCTGTTTGATCTTAGGTAATCCACTCATCCTTCTGTGGTTCTCAATTTCCTTATCAATAAAAATGAGAAGATTAAACTTATCTCTAAAGCCCTTTCACATTCTAGATCTCCAAGCCTATTATTTTTAATCCAGTGCTCTTTGTACTATATCATAACTGCCTCTTAATGCATGCTAAAAAGGATGCTGTGAGCCAGTGAATTATCCACACTTGAAAAGAGTCCTTAAACCCAGAAGGAGAATACAATTAAAATTATCACATGCTTCTATCTTTTCATACTTCTTGTCTTCATCTCTAAGATAAGAATATCCTTTGACAATGTGACTAGTAAGAATTAGCACCACTTTCTTCATATACAGCAAGTTACTAAGCCTTAAAAGCAGAAAGAATATTTTCTTTCTGAGGATCCTCTACATGGACAGTGGAAGAAGAAGAAAAAAAAAAAAAACCTCTAAATCTTCCTCCTATGAGAATATTAAGGATTTATCTCATTTCTCACAACATTTGAAATTCTGGTGAAGATTTCTGCCAGACTGGATAGTAAATTTCCTGTGCAGGACATACATAGTTTCTAACAGTAAGAATCAATCTGCCCTTTGGCATGCTTATAGTCAGGCAGAAGAATTATTAGTGCTGAGCCAGATACAGCCATGTTGATAGCTGTAGAGTTCTTCCTTCTTATCTCCATAGACTGACTATCTGGTGAACTATAAATCTCCTTAAGGGAGAAGAAAGCCTAAGAATTTAGGTATTTGCATTAAGGTGTCATGACAAAGTGAGCATTAGATCATAAGATTGAAGCTTTTGTTCACTTCATGCTTGAGTCATTATATAAAGAGAAGGAAAAAAAATCAATATTTTGTCATCCTTTTCACAGGTTCAAGATGCATTTAGATGTCGGCTAAGAAATTGCCAAGATCCAATCAATGCAGACTCCTCAAGTTCTTTTCCTAATGGACATGCCCAAATCATGGTGAGTTTTGACTTTGTTCACTAAGGAAAAAATTTTGAATTTAAAAAACATGTTCCTAATAGTAAAAATGATTGGAAAGACCTAGAGTGATTTAATCTTTGGCTCATTAATTTTTTCTTGAAGAATATTATAATATTCATCTTTTGTTAGATTCCTATCTGGCACACTACAATTCGGGGTTGCAAATATAATATGTATATATATATATATATATATATATATATATATATATATATATTGCTCTTTTATTGCTGTCTCTGCTATCACCTGCTATTTCCCTGGTAAACTGAGGGAGAGGATTCCTTTTTGGAAGGGAAGTTTTTTACTCTTATAGAAGATTCTGGTGTTTTTTTTAGAACAGAGAGCATGATGGGTAGCATACTTTTAGCTATCTCCAAAGCTTAATGGCTTGACATCCTTCCAAAGAAGGAGCACCTGGGGAATAGTAAATGAGGTGACACTATTTGTTGAACAAAGGTATACTTTAATTATAACCACTTGGATTTGTCTTGACATCTAATTTTGAAAACAGATGAGAATGATACTCTAGGTACTTAAAAGGTTAACAGTATTTCATAAATTCTTGGAGCTTCTGTGTTTCACTTTAATTAACATCAAAGAGGATAAGTTAGATGTCATTAGCTAAAATATGGAAAAAAGTCAATGCTTAGGAAAATTGTATGCCCATATACACAAGTTTTCAATACTAGAAAATTCAAAAATGACATTAAATAGAATAGGGTCAGTTTAATCACTTTAGATCTTTTTTTTCTCAAGTTGATACATTAAAACAATAATTGGGATTTTTATATAGTTACTTAAAAGAACAAAAGCATGGGGAAAATATAAAGATAAAACCAATATGCAATGAGATTTTTTTTACCAGATGTGTACTTACTTAACTGTAATAGATGACTTTGACATTTCTAAGATATAAAGTTTTGTATTAAGTTAGAGGCCCTTTCTTATTACTTAAGAATGAAAAAAGATTGAAGGGATTACTTTGGTTGTAAGTCTTGGCTGCATTACAAGAAATGCAACAATAAGCAATAAATTTCGTGTTGCCATTTAAAATAAAATGCAAAAGTCTATTTTAGGACATTTACAGTAATGTAATTTGTAACCATTTCTCATTTTTACTGTTTATGAAATGACCCTAACATTCTCTTTCAAAAATTATAATCCTATTTAATATGGTGGTCAACATCCTTAATAAAGAAGTCATTATGTATTATGTTATCCTATTTAAAATGTCATGCCTTCTTCAGTCACTTTTATTTAATACTTTGTGTCTAGACAGTATTCTTTTAAAAAAATTCTTACTGTTCTTCAGAAAATATTCTCCCTTTTTGCATAAAAGAATCAACTCCCTCCTACCAAATTGGATATCTAAAATTTTCAGATTATCAGGGCAGTGTAAATGAAGTTCCCACTAAGTGATCATTGTTATGCTTTATTATTTGTTGTTACAGACAGATTTTGAAAAGGATGTGGACATTGCTTGTCGATCAGGTAAGGATCTTTTTATAATTGTTATGTCTGATAACTGTTTTTTTAAAAATCAGGAAGTTTCCCATAGTACAAACATGTTTCTTTCATAGATGTAATTATATAAAGAAATGTCTTTATAATGCTTATGTAGAGTTAGAGAATCTTATCTTTGGGAGGAAACTTAGAAGTCATTTAGTCTGATCACCATCCTAACATTAATTAAAGGATTTCCTTTATAAGATCTAGGAGTCTCAGACTATGCTGGATATGTCTACAGACCTGTTGACTCTGTCAAGATACCATTGGATTTATGTGATATGCTTACTTTAATTATTAAAGTTGATTTGCTCAGGGGAAAATAAAGATTCTTGAGAGCTATCACTGAATATTTTAAGCAATGAAGTATCAAACACCTTATTCCATTACTGGATAGCAATCATAGTTTGAAAATTTCACCTCCCTGCAAACTTTCACCCATTACTTATGGTTCTGTTCTTAGAGGAATGTTGTCTCTTCCCTATTGTATATGACATGTCACCAAATACATGTCTTGCTAAGGCTTCCCTTTGTTTTTGCATTGTTATATAGAATTTCTAGACTGCTATACCTTGTTGCCCTTCTCTAAATACTCTGTGATACACCCCAAATCTAGTATTTTTGAATTTTTTTAATTTTAATTAAATTTTAATTTAAGTTTTGAAGGTCACATCTGACTCATTGTCAAAAAACTGAGCTAAATATGTTCTCTAGTCTTCCATCATTTATCATCTGCATAACTTCAGCAGCCTGAAATATATAGAGTTTGAGACCTGAACTCATTTAAGGTAGCAAGGTATTCTTTTCCTCCACTAAGAAGTGACTAATATTTTTGTCCACAGAAACTCACCAGATCACATTCTAAGATTTGGAAGGGTCTAAACCTTATCAGTAATTAATTAATGTTTATTAAGTACCTACTATATGACACCTATTATGCTGGATTCTGGAAATACAGTTTAAAAAAGTAACTCTCCACTCTGAGGGACCTTATATTCTAAAAGAGATTAAAAATACAGAACAAGTATACAGAGTGATTTTAAAGAGAAGATACAAATAAATGCCAGGTATTTGTGGAAGTGTGCATTAGCAGTGGGGAAGGGGTGTGTGATCAGGGAAGGCTTCATATAGATCATATTTGACATGTCTTGAAGAAAAAGGGGGTTTCTCTGAGGCAAAGGTGGGTGGATGTTGCATGCTAAATTCAGCAAACAGCCAGTACTAAAGCCTGGAAACAATACATAAGAATGTTACACACCAGGAACAAAAAGAAAGATAATTTAACTCAATTGCAGATTATGGGATGGACAAAGATTAAGTTGGAGCTATGATATGAAGAGTGTTATTTGCAATGGCAAATGTAGCAAAGAAGTTAAGAATTTGGAGTAAGAAAATTCTGAAAGATTTGGTACTTGAGATGTTTGGTAACTACAGTGAGTAGTTCAATTTGATTGATGAGGTCATATGCCATATTGCAAAAGAGAACCGGAAGTGGAACAAAGGAGCATAATAGCTTTTTTTCTGGTACTTGATTTAAAAAGGGAGGAAAGATATAGTATATTAGCTTGATGGGATGATAGTATCTAGTGAAAGTTTTTAAATTTAGGGAGCTAAGATTATAGAGAAAGATAATTGAGAGGTCAATGTCCTGGATATAATGAGGGGATTAGGGAATAAGAAAGGATATCAAAAACTAATGTATAGTCAAGAGTGCCATAGAAGGCTCAGGGAATGAAAATATAACCAGAACTGGAGGCATGGTGACAGAAAGAAAAGAAAAAGAGGCATTTATATAGCATTTGAAGGTTTGAAAAATACTTTATATCCATAATCTGATTTGAGCCTCATAACATACTGGTGAAGATACTTCGACAAGGAGAATAGTCACCTTGTTATCAAAGACAGGTAAAATAGCAGATAAGGATGATGTGAAAAGTTTTTGAGATACAGGGAAAGAGAAATAGGTAGTTCACATAATATGGTCTCAATTTTTTCAGTAAAATAAGCAGCAAGTTCTTTGACAGAGAATAAGAGGGAAAGGTATAAGAGACTTGAAGAGAGGAAAAAATGGTTTGGAACAGTTCCTGAGGATAGTCAAATTAGATAACATGAATTTATAGTGAAGAGAGTCAGTATGGGTTTGTGACATGCTCCAACTCTGTTCAAGAGCATGAGACTAGGAACAGAAGAAGAAGGTTGAAATAATTCATGGCTGATGATTGACAGGGGATGAGTAGTGGTAGGACAACAAGCAGTTTGAGAATCAGAGACTGTGGAGTTGAAGTGTTGGGATTGGGAGAAAAGTTAAGTCATAATGTGATTATGGCCTGAAAAAATACTGAGACTGAATATCATTATGAAAGTGTAAGGTATAAGAGGACAGAGGCACATTGTTATAATAGAATGATAGGAAGCTATGGTCAGAATAATGCCAGAGTTTTTTTTAAGAAAATGAAATCCTTGAGGATATTGGTAAGATTCAAGAAAGACTATACTAATCCTTGAGTTATACTTTTTGAATAAGGAGGGAAAATGACCAGGGCCTGGTAACCAGGAGCCTCCATTCAAGAAAAAGAAGACAACTTTGGATATTATGGACTTTGTCACAGGAATGTTGCTAAGTGATGTTAGCAAAGAGTTTGGAAGGAGTAGGGCAGAGTGAAGATAATTCTGATTCTCTTCTCCTTTCTCCAGCACCAGTGTGTTGAAAGGAGTGTAAGTGATTGAGAGGACTGTCAGGTTACAGTGTGACCTGGGAAAACCAGGTCTCAAAGAAAGCAAATGGATGGCAAGATGTATGTACAAAAGAGCTATGGTTTGTAAGGGAGTTTGTTCATTATGGAAAATTACAGGAATCCTAGAGGGTATAGTGAAAGCTGTGGGCAAAGTTGGAGTAGGGAAATGGATAGGGTATGGTTGAGAAGTGTAGGGATGAGAGAATGGGAGGTAGAAAGAGGATGTAGAGAAAAACAAGTGATGGACATACACCCACCAGGGAAATCATAGATCATTAGAGGTATTTCAGCAAGGTGCTCCCTTGCTTTTAATACCTCATACCTTGAGATATCTCATATCATTTCTAACCCACACATGCAAGTAGATTTGTATGTATTAGATCTTAAACTTGATGTCCTACCAATATGTTGAACTCACAATGTCCAAAACTGAAAAGATCAAAAATGAAGTCCCTGGCATGTTTTCTTCATAACCTGATTCATTTGTATGTTCCCAGTCTTCTTATACTTAACTACCCTCCACATATCTTTAATTAAAAAAGATTCTTCCTTCTGTGGGACACTATCTTTCATCAACATGCCTTTGTACTGGTTGTATCCCATTCCTGGAATGTTCTCACTCTCCTGCCTAATCCTCTAATTTCCTGAAATCCTTCAAACTTCAGCTCAAATCTGACCGTTTCCAAGTTCCTCTAGTTACTAGTGCTTTTCTTTTCTTCTTCTTTTTTTTTTTTTTTTTTTTTAATAAAACACTTACTTTCTGTCTTGGAGTCAATAGTGTGTATTGGCTCCAAGGCAGAAGAGTGGTAAGGGTAAGCAATGGAGGTCAAGTGACTTGCCCAGGGTCACACAGCTGGAAAGTGCCTGAGGTCAGATTTGAACCTGGGACCTCCCATCTCTAGGCCTGGCTCTCAATCCACTGAGCTACCCAGCTGCCCCCACCAGTGCTTTTCCTCTTCATATATATATTGTATATACTAATCTATATATCTTGTGTATACCAGTGTAGTGAGAACCATTTTCTAGCACTTCTTCTGTGAAAATTCATTAGACTAGTTTTTGTTTGTTTGTTTGTTTTGCTTAAAAAGTATTCTAACCATTCTCAAAACTTGATTGACTCAAAGAACTTAAGGTCTAGGCTGTTGATATCACTTCATAATGGTCTGGAGTATAAAACAGTCATGAGGAGCTCCAAGATTTCCTCAAATTTTTGGCTAGTGGACCAACGAGGGCAACTCAGGCAAGGGATCTTTACTCAACAGAATCATCTTAAAGTGTTCTAAATGCACCTTCTTGTTGAATAGAACATGTTTGAATAGAACATGTTCTCCTTGCTCTATAGCTAAATAAATGACTTTTTATCATGATTTAAAACTGTTTCATTTTGTTCTATTATCAAACAATAACTTCTGGGGTCCTATCCTGAATCAGACCCAGCTTGGAAAAACCTAATTATTTGCATGTTGTCTCTCCCTTTAAAATGTAAACTCCATGAGGACTGAGGCTGTTTTTGCCTTCTTTTGTGTCCCATCACTTAATGCTTGGAAGTAATAAATACTTGATAAATGCTTCTTGATTGACCATATGTATGTGAATGTATGTACATATGTGTGTGTGTATTTATATACTATGGGTATTATGTGAAATGTACTCACAGTACATCATATATAACAACACACACACACACACAATACCACACAATATAATTACACTTTTAAAGAAAATCTAAACAGTTGATATGCCTCCCTCATAAATAGGAAATGTTACTTTTATGATTGCCTTCACCTGAAATTTTTTTAAAGTATAAAGACTTGAAATTAAAAGCACAGATGACAGTAGAAAACTGGCTCCACCTAGATTGAAATACAAGCTTAGAGAGATTAAGGGAGTTGCCCAAGGATATGCACATAGTGAGTTATTGAGTGAGATTTTGAGCCCAGTTCCTTTCAAGTGCTTGTGACTTTCCTGGACAGCTATTTTCTATGAATTCTGTATGCATCTTGTATGTACCTATTAATATACATGTTGTCTCTCCCAATAGAATACAAGTTCTTTGAGAAAAGCAAGTACTTTTGGTTTTTTTCTTCGTATTCCTCATACTTAGCATAGTGCCTCGTACATAGTAATAGTTTAATAAATTCTTCTTCACTGCTTGAATCTGATTTCAAATCCATTATTCTTTCCATTCAATTACCCCTGATAGTTGATGACAATTATTAATTCATTATCATTGATGCCCATCCCTGTTCTCTCTAGGTTCTTGTCTTATTCTTGTATATAACTAATAGTGTTTTTTTTTTTAATTTAAAAGTCTTCAGTGAAATCTGAAACATTTAAGAATTATTTTTACTTTCATGAAATCTATTAGCTATAATCATTACCCACACTTAATCACTCATTAACTACCATTCAGTACTAATATTTTATTTTAAAAAGATACAGAAATAGATTTTTAAAATCCAAATTCATTTTACCTCTTGCAGAGGATCAAACTGGAAACCAAAATAAAATGGAAGCTAATTGTAAAATGTCTGATGTGCATGTGATAAGATTTCAGAATCTGGGGGCAGCTGGGTAGCTCAATGGATTGAGAGCCAGGCCTAGAGATGGGAGGTACTAGGTTCAAATTTGACCTCAGGCACTTCCCAGCTGTGTGGCCCTGGGCAAGTCATTTGACCTCCATTGCCTACCCTTACCACACTTCTGCCTTGGAGCCAATACACAGTATTGATTCTAAGACAGGAGGTAAGGGCTTAAAAAATTAAAAAAAAAAAAAAAGATTTCAGAATCTAAAATTAGGAAAACTAATGAAATTACTTCATTTTTCTATCCAATGGAAAAGCGAAAGATGAATGTGACAAGCTTAAACTTATATTTAAGGCTTTTCTTTGTAATAAGCACTATTTAGTAAAGGGGCAAATACTTAAAAACTTCACTCTATCTACCTGTGTTTCAACACATATAAGTTCATTGGTTTTATTTAGTAATTGGAAGAGGAATATAATACTTGTGAAAGCCTTTGTGAGAAAATAATATAACAATAGCTTCAATTTATATAAACCAAGATGAATGTTAATGGATTGTCTCCATTTTAGAAAGGCTAGAAAGCCAGGTGTGTAGGATCATACTGTACATATATGAGAGAAGATAATAGTCAGACAATTGAATACAACTAAACATAAGTTAGATCACTTCCTTCTTTTAAATAAAATGACTTCCTTTTGAAATAGAATTGTTGTACCCTAGGAGCTGACATAAATTTCAATTAGTAAATGCTTAGTGTTTTGTTTTGTTTTGTTTCATTTGCTACCCATTTGTTCTCCATTTTTTAATCCTGATAAGGCTTCTATTTTTTTCCTAAATTACTTTTTCCCCCCAAGGCTAATGAATGAAAGGTGAGTCAAAAAAGCTTAAGTTCCTCATCTGTTAAAAATGGGTGATTTTCACATATCTTCTGGAGAATTAGAGCACCAGAGTTGGTTATATAAAAATTTTTTCTTGCATTTAAAGCTAATTATGATAACTACTTCTATTACCTGTACTCACTTGACCAGATGGACTAAAGTGGATAACTATTCATTAATTTTCAGTGGACACAGTTTTTAGTAGCTTCTTCAGGTGATGAGGGTTAGGAATTACTGGTGTTAATATAATCATTACTAATTATCTCTATTCAAAAGATAATTTCATAATGATTACTAGGTTTAGAGCATTTAGAGAAAAAAAACAATGAATGTTTTTTTTAAAAAGTCTGAACCAGTCTATGCATAATTCCACAAAAGATTATAGGGGAAGTTGATAAAAAATCTAACTCATACTCTGTTGTTTCTTCATAAGAGGTAATGCAGAGTCACTCACATGTTACCATACACTGCAGTTTTTAAGGGAATTAATCACATTTTCAGAAATCAAGTTTCTAATTAAAGTTATGGTTTTTAGGATTTTAGATAGTAAAAGAAGAGCTTAAATTTATATGTGGAATCTTATCTTTGTAGGAAATTCTAAAGATGATTTATAAATAAATAGTATATGTTAGTATATAAAAATATATTGGGATATACTTTGAATTAAATGAGCACTTTAGTGTTGTTAATGAATATCCTAGTATTTCAAAAAATCATGATTTCATTAGAATGTAGAAACCCTCACCTTCTATACAGATCTTTACCTCTCCACACTCTAGGAGATAGTGGTCTAAAAAAACCATCATTTGATGACCAACATCCAGGTGAAAAGCTTTCCTACACTAAGATGGATTCTTCTTCAGAAAACAGTTTACACTGAAAGCCTACACATTTTGATAAAAACTAGCCTGAGCCTATGCTCTTTTGGTGTAGCTCATATAGTCCCAGAATTTGTTGTTATGCCATGTTAAGTAAAGGAGTAGGACTTCATTGCAAGTTGTTAAAAAAAGGAAATCAAAGAAAATAACAGACCCCAACAGAAAGAAAAAAAAAAAAACAAAGGAGGGCATTAATGAAAAGCAAATCAGGGTATGAAAATGTTGTATTCTAATTACAGTTCTTCATAAAGATATTGGGCCATGTCGGGCAGCTACAATAACGGGAACACTGTCTCGTATTTCGCTTAATGATGATGAAGAAGAAAAGGCAACAAATCCTGAGGGCCTGAGCTATTCAACCTTGCCTGGGAACATCATTTCCAAAGTCATCATCCAGCAGCCCACAGGTCTGCATATGCCAATGAGCATGAATGAGTTGGCGAACCAGTGTCTGAAAAAAGATAACAGTGAGTTACGACGAACTGTGTACTTATGCACTGATGATAATCTGAGAGGGGCAGATATGGACATCGTACATCCTCAAGAAAGAATGATGGAAAGTGACTATATAGTGATGCCCAGAAGCTCTGTTAATGCCCAATCAGCATTGAAAGAGGAGAGCAAATTGAATATTGGCATGGAAACCTTGCCTCATGAAAGGCTTTTACACTACAAAGTCAATCCTGAATTTAACATGAATCCTCCTGTCATGGATCAGTTCAATATGAATTTAGATCAGCACCTTGCACCCCAGGAGCATATGCAGAATTTGCCATTTGAGCCTCGCACAGCTGTAAAGAACTTCATGGCCTCTGAGTTGGATGATAATGCAGGATTAGCAAGAAGTGAAACTGGATCAACGATATCCATGAGCTCCTTAGAGGTCAGTGATATGGAAATTGTTTCTTGATGTTTTACCCTCTTTCTTGTCTTCTGTGAGTAACTTCTTTTATAATGCCACCATTTAAAAAAAATTACATTTTAAAAAATCAAGTGTGACTCCTAAAAGTGTTGGTTATATTTAAATTGGTTATATAAAATTTTTTCTTGCATTTAAAGCTAATATACATATACATAGATATACATAACTACACATATATGCTTAGGAGGGGAAAGTTAAAGAGTTACAATACTGTGGGGATTTGGGGTGCATTGCTTGGTAGATATGATTTGATCTAGTGTTTTAGAATTGCCTTATTAATGTTTCATAGTGAAAAGAGGCTTTACTATATTTTAAAGTGTTTAATTGTGGCTCATAATAATAAGTCTATCTTAATGAAAGACAACACAAAACTCTCAGGTGATTCAGTTAGCATCATGTTTTGAGCCCCAGGGCCTCAGTAGAAATCCCAACATTACATGTTTCCCTGGTCTCTCAGAGGTAATACAGGCCCCTTAAATAAATTAATTGTTGTATTTCTCCTTTAAACTAAAATCAAAATCTAACTTTCTTATGTAGTCTTAAGTAGCTAATCCAGAATGGTTTCATTATTATTAGTGATACTAAAAAGTGTTTTTTGTTTTCCCAGAAGTTCTCTGAGTTTCCATAAAGGATAACTTTTAAAAGATTTTATATTGAATTCTGGGATGCCAGTCAGGGAAGAAATCCAGCAAATTGAGAATTATCAGGGTCTCTGTGGACCAAGCCCATTTCCACCCTCGTTTCATAAAACAAGGCATTTCAGAGGATAATTTGTGAAATTTTCTGAGCCTTCTCTTTATCAAATGAAGACAAGCATAAGGGGCAGCTGGTGGCTCAGTGGATTGAGAGCCAGGCCTGGAAAAGGGAGGTCCTAGGTTCAAATCTGGCCTCAGACACTTCTTAGCTATGTGACCCTGAGCAAGTCACTTAACCCCTATTGCCTAGTCTTTACAGTATTGATTCTAAGATGGAAAGTAAGGTTTTTTTAAAAAAAAAGACAAGTATAGCAAATAAATGTTTATAATGCAGTTGAAGTAGAATTCATCATTTTTTAAGATATGAGAAATATGAAATATATTACTATAGACATAAAACATCCTGGCATTCATTTGTAATCTTAATTTTTTAATTTTGAGCCTTTTAATAATCATCCTGCAACATTCATTAAAGTTTTTTTTTCCTTATTTTACCCAATCTCTCCTTCAGAGATATGTCTATAATAGAAGAAGGAGTAAAATCAGCAATGACGTTTCCTGGTACTTCAAAACTCAGATTGTAAGCATTGCCTCAGGGGTTATAGGTTGTTCTGACTCAATCTAGTGGGTCTAAAATCTGATTGAAGAGTTTCTCTTATGAAAATTTGGCATGATTCTTGAACAAATCTAGCATTCAGCTCCCTCCTATCTGGTGATATATCTACCAGATTTTTCTGCTACCAACCTTCACTCTTTGTTCATTCTTTCCCAGAATAGAACAGCATTCCAGGAATAATAAAGGTATAATATTCAGTGTTTCTCAAGGTCTAGTTAGGACAGAAACATTGGAACCGAGGATCAGCCACACACACAAGATGGCGAGATGTCCTTGAGAATGACCTCTCCATGGTACTAGCCTCACTATAGGGCTTCTTTTCCTTTCTATTCCAATATCATAAACCACTAATAGACCTGAGTGACTAAAAAGGTGACCCTTTTCAAAACTGTAGCCTACATGATTACAGCTGGGCCAATCCCATGGTGGGAACAAAAGAGATCAGACAGAAAGTATAAGTTTCATTGGTATCATTGCAATTTCAGGAGAAATCAAGGATGCCTGTGGCATACTCAAAGAAGGGGATTTAAAAGAGTCTATAGGAAAGGCAGGTGTAGGAGAGTTGTGACCTGCACCTTTAGAGAAACATCCCTACAGATAAGATCACAGATCTGTGTACCTAAATGGCAAGTGACTTAGCAAGTCAGGACAGCAAGCATTTATTAAGTCCTTAACAAGGCAGCTCTGTAGCACTGTGGATAGAATGCTAGGAAGACCTGAGTACAAATCTAGATTTAAATACTGTGTGCTCCCGTTTAACCTCTGTTTGCCTCAGATTCCTCATATGTAAACTGGAGATATAATAATATCTACCTAGAACAATTATTGTGAGGATCAAATGAGATAATATTTGTAAAGCGATTATCACAGTATGCTTGGCACTTAGTAGGTACTATATAAATTCTAATTTCTTTCCCCTTTCCCTACTTATCATGTGCCAAGCCTCATGCTAAGTGCTGGGAATACAATGCAAGCAGAAAGAAATGCAGTCCTTGCCCTCTGGGAACTTGGAAAATGGGGCAATTAATATATAAAAGGAAACTGAAGTGAAGAGGAGGAGAGAAGGTCAGGGGCATGTAAAGAAAGTCTAGAGCATCTGGAGCCAAACCTAGAGAGAAACAGCAGATTACTCTCTCTGATATTTGCTTATTATTCTGTTCAGTTAAGTGGGAGTGACCATGAAGGGCAGCTAGGTGGCCCTGTAGATAGAGTACCAGTCTTGGATCTGGAAGACTCATTTTCTTGAATTCAAATCTAGTCTCAGACACTTATTAGCTATGACCCTGAGTAACTCATATAATTCTATTTGCCTCAGTTTCCTCATTTGTAAAATTAGATGGAGAAGGAAATCACAAACTACACCAATATCTGTGCCAAGAAAACCCCAAATGGGGTTGCAAAGAGTTGGACTGGAATGAATAGTAACCAAAAAATTTAAAACAGTACATTGATTATCCTTTGCAATGTTAACTGTTTAACAAATTTCATTAATTGCAGAGAGGTTAAAAAATTAAAATAATCTGTGAGAGTTTTTTTTACATGTTGAAAAAGCCCTCTAAAATGTATTCAGTTCAAGGAGTACCAAAATGACTTGAATGTAATCGCATTTAATTATTTTGGTTCAAAAACAGTTTATCACGTGTAAAAAATAAAGGCTTAGCTGGGTTTGATACAGTACACATTATGTACCTCCAATCAATGACCTGTATTTTCAGCTATTTGCGATGCGAAGTTTTTGATAAAATCTCCATAAATATTCCATGACCTTGGTACTAAATACTGACACCACATTCAATATATCATTCAGGGCTGTGTTAAAAAAAAAAAAAATCTGCATTTAAATACCTTTGGAATCATGAGGCATATGTCCTGAAAAGGAAAAAACATTTAAAATTCAGACTGAAATTTCAGTTCCCCATTTTCCTTTTCAAAAGCATTTAATAGTTAATTAGAGCTTCAGGTGACCACTGTAGGAGATAGCTAAAATAGAATGTATAGGTGTGAGAATGAATAATAAAAATTAGCATTTATATAGTACTTTTCATTAGAAGATCCTCAAACCACCTTAAAAACATGAATTCATTTCTCTTCACAATCCCTTTGTGTGACAAATAAGCAGTTAGGATCCTAGAAGTAAAGTGACTACTTCAAGGTGATAGAGTGAGTATATGACAATAAAGCCAAGACTGGAGACTTTCTCCCCAGGGTGGGAGGAATATTAATGAGTCTTCATATTAATAAAATCATTTTTGTACTTGAGAGTTCATTTTTGCCTTGCTTCACTTTGGACTAGTATATTTTGTGACCTGAGGAATAGAAACATACAGTTGTCAGAACATCAAATGGTCTATTTACATAAAGTAATTAACCTTTTCTAGAAATGAAGAGTAACTGGAAATTTGGATCAAGTACCACCAATTATCTACCCCAATTATATATCAGAAGGGAATTAAATTGATTTGATTTGATTTGATAAGAAGGGAGTGACCAATATGAAGGCTTTAAAAATTTAGTTCTAAGCCTAGGGGGAAAAAAGCATTCTGGCAAATGTATTCTATAAATACATTGTCAGTGGGAAAAAAAGATTATTTATGCTGGGTGTTTAACTAGTGATGCATTTTAAAATGTGTTCAAAGAAGAGGAAAATGGGAAGAAAAGAATCCATGGGTGGGGGGTGGAGTCTGGTAGAGATGTATCATTCAACTCCCACCTCATTTCACTGGCTTACAGCTACAAATCTCAGGAGTCCCTCTGATAACTTGGTTTGTTGGTCTATTGAAGCAGCTGAGCCCAGCCCAGTTCTAGTATAGTCTTAAATCTTTGTAACATTTGATTTTAAACTTTTATGTTTTGAAATGCAGAAAACAAGAAAAACATCTCCCATTTATAATACTATTGCCTGGAAACTAAATGCCCTTGATAATATATTTTTAACTCAGTTATGTTAATAGTGTTGTGCCTTTTGTAGTGAAATGTCTTTTTTTTTTTTAAAAAAAGGATAAAACACATGGAAATCCATAATGTGGAAAAGAAATAAAAGAGAATATAGGAAAACAGAAGAAAGTTGAAAGCCTTTAATGGAGCAATTCAGGAACCATTTTAGCAACAGGTTTTCAAAAGGATCAAGGAAGAGAGGACCTTGGGGAAAAGTGAATAAGGATGAAGTGAAAGAATAATTCCATAGAAATGCTGGTGTTTATATAGCTCACTATGGAATTAATTTGGCAAAGAAGGGTTCCATGTTACAGTCTAAGTGGATGAGATTAAGATTTTGATGATCCCAGTGAGAGGCTAACATTTGGGATGCAGAAGCCATTTATTGTAGGTAGGGTATTTAGGCAGTGGTATGAGAAGGGTAATAATGAGTTAGTGAGCTCATTCAGCACACAGATATGTTTCAAATATGGATTATGTTAAAGATTAAAACAATCTTTTATAGATTTATAATCTAGTAATCTCATTGGAGAAACAAGACCTCATTTCAATTCCATTCTACTATAAGTGAGAGGTGGAGTGAAATAATGGATAATGAACTGGACTTGAAGACAGAAAAACCTGCATTCAAGTCATACCCCTGAACCTCTGGGCAAATCGCTTAGGCTCAAAAAGCAACTCTCTTAGACTATGACTTACATAGAAGATTTCCATACGCCAATGAAACCACTAATCAGTCTCTAACCCAAAATTTATTGTCTTACTATATGCAGAACACTGTGTTAGGTGCTAAGAAATATACAAAGCTTAATCTTTCATCCTACAGAGCAATATACAGGCAGACAAGTCTTGGTCTGTGTGATGTTTGTTTATTCTTAATGAATATCTTTTGTTTTATTGGTGAATAGGTGATATATAGGTAGAGGTAAAAGCCAACAGAGTGGAGCAGAGTTCAGAATCTTTCAATTAGCTGATCTTTTGGGTCATCCATAAGAATGAAGTAGTCTTTGAAGCTATCATAGCAAAGATATATGGGATAAAGAAGACGACAATGACCCAACTGTTGAAGGGTTTGGGTCAACAGAAGCCAAGTACTGTAATAAATGATAGTGGGATGATGGGAGAAGCAGTTAAAGAAGTATTAGGAAACGACACTAGGGATGAAGAAGATATTCTCAAGGAAAGACAGCAGAGGATAAGAGACACATAAAGAGCTGTACCTTCATGGGCAGTGAGGTACTTTTTAGGATCTTTCTTAATTTACATAAAAAAGAGGTTGAATATAAATCCATGATGAAAAACTGCCAAATATGGAAAAAAGATTCCATAGACTGGGATAGAAGGAAACCATGAGGTAAAGGAAACAGAGAAAGTAAGCAAGAAATAAACTACCATAGTTGGAGTATGGAAGGGGGTTGAATGCATCAGAAAGAAGAGTCAGAAATAAAAGTGACAAATGAGAAAAATAAAGATGAAAGTTGTTGCTGACTAGAAAGGAAGAGTTGAGAGCATAGAGACAGCAAAATGGAAGAAAGTGAGGGGAAGAGTAGGGAAAGGGGAAAATTAGACTTCTATGGATCTGAAATAATGGAACAGGATACATTGAATATACTCAGGCAAGGAAAGGCAATATGGAATAGACTTGACATATCTATTGGGGCTACCAATTTTAGGTGACACTTACCAGAATAATTGTGGTTTCTGAGTTCAGCAATCTGGTGAATGGATGAAGTAGAAGTATCTCTCAAAATAGCCTTCATACTTTTTAATATGTTCTAAATATATCAGATGGTCCAGTCACATAAAGCAAGCCGTAATTGAAAGAACAAATCCATTCAACTCGCTGAATCTGAGTTCTTCATCTGTAAATGGAGGGCTTAGACTCTATCATCTTCAAAGTCTCTTTCTGCTCTTAGTCTATAATCCTATGATTCCAATGGCAGCTCATGTGCTCTGTTATATGCATGTGAAATATGTGAGAGGGAGGATGACAGGAAAACCCCCAGTACACTGGTAGATATCGCTCATCCCACTAGAGCACTTTTGCATTAGGGCATGGGCAAAAGTTGTACAAGATGAGATTATTTGATGAGCTGTGATTTGTGTGATTGAAAATACCAATAATTGGTATTTTTATAATACATGATAGTATTCGAATATTAATCCTCATGTCCCCAAGGGCTAGGGTTACATGACAATAGAAATTCTAGGAAATTCTAGTTAAATACTGGTGTGATTGTCAGAAAATTTGAATTAGATGTCAGGGAAACAGATTAGGAAAGGAAAAAAATAGATGGAAACATGAGGAAATAATTTTCATTTTCTATATAGCCGAGAGTATGTTGTTTCCAAATAACTTAGAAAAGAGATGAAGGCAGGCATCATGGCACACGTTTGAAAGCCCTGCTGCTGGGGGGAAGCAGAGGCTGGCAGATTACTTGAATTCAGAATATCTGTACTAAGTCAGACATACATATATGGAATGGCTAGGAGTACCAGGCTGCCTGAAGACACTAAGCAGGCTAGGTTAGAAAAACAGAACAAATTAAAGTGTCCTTATTTTTCAGCATCAGAATTGAGCCACTCAGACTGCTACACAGTTTGGATGAGATAAAGAGACCTAATCTAAAAAAATAGTGCTAAACACTGAAGAAAGAGAAAAAGAATCAGGGAATGAGGGAAAAGAGAGAGGAAAGAAGGGAAGAAAGGAAATGTTTGAGGAAAGGGAAAAGAAAAAATACAGTTTATTCTTGGATGATTTTGTAAACAACCTCCTATTACATAAATAGAAATTACTCTGTCCTCTTAAGTTGTTAGAGACATTATGCTTGGTGGTGTCAAAGAAGCAAGAGCTTCAGAGATATTAGAAAAGATGGTGAATAAAGGCCAGTATCTTGTATTAAAAAGAAATGTGTCAAATTTCAGCCTGCATCACATTTTTAGCTTACAAGATAACATGAAAGTAAGAAAAAAAAATACTGGTAATATAAACAGAAGTCGGTATTTAGGATGGAAGCAGGAACATTCCCATAAATTTGTCTCCTCATTTGGTATTCTTCTCTTTCCTCCTCTCCCTTCACCAGTTCTCTCTCACACAGCCTGATTGGAATCTGACTGTTAATACTCTTAGAAAATAGCATTCAGACTACATGAATTTGCTTCTTCTGTTGGACTTTTCAGTCACACTGAAGCTAAAATTATCTGAGTTCAACATCTTATATACAATGTTCTGTAATCACTTCTGTCTTCGTTATTCTCTAAAACCTATAAAATTATGATGATAAAAATAATGACATTTATAGAATAATTTCAGATTTATAAAGCACTTTCCATATATCATCTGATTTGGGCTGCACAACAACCCAGTGAAGTAGGTGCTATAGATAGCATTATTCCCACTTTACAGATGAGGAAACTGGGTTCAGAGAGGTTATGCTCATGGTTAGCTAGGTAATAATAGAGGAAGGATGTGAATTCTGCTTTTAAGTTCAACCCTCTATTCACTACATGAAATTTGGACTGTTAACTAATGAGCTTTTATTGAGTGGTTATACAGTTAGAAAGGCATCATACTTAGTATTATGGGAAATTTGTCAAGAATGGTGGCAGTGTGATACAATGGAAAAGGCACTGGCTTTGGAAGAGAGGACATGGGTGCAAATCCTGATTCTGGAATCTATTACTCAGAAAGAACAGTTCATTGCAAAAAGTTTGGGATTTCAAGTGATGGAACCTACATCTAAATACCAACTATGCAGCTTATTTAAATAATTCTGCGACTTTAGGCAATTTGAGCCATCTCTCTAAAGTTTGGTTTCCTCTTCCATAAAGAGACTTTTTAATATAGCTCTAAATGTGTGGCCTTCTGATTTTGAAGAGCTGATTTAGATTTAGAACAAGAATGAATAACATTTGTACTAAATGATCCTTCTAACCTAAAGATCCTCCAATTCCATAATCTAGTTTATTCATTTCAGATTGATTGATTGTGAGATACTTTCACTCAATGAGGCTAGGATAATATGAGTTTGAAATTTGTTTTGTTCCAGAAATTGGAACTAAGTCATCATCATCATCTTCTTCTTCATTTTGAAGTTACCCCATATGGGTTTAATTATCTTATTCATAAAAAAATCCTTAATAATTGAATCATGTTAGAAGCTAAACATAAAGTTTTATGACATTAGCAATTTTGAAAAATTTATTCATAAATTCACCTTTGTTTCTCAAAGATAACTCAGAGATATTAAAGGGAAGTAAGAGGTATCAGTTTGGGATTAAATAGAATATGCCCCATTCCGTGAAGGAATGGATTGTAGAGCTGGAAAAGTAATGGTTCTACTCCAAGTCTGTAACTCTATTGTCATAGTGCAGGCTTCCATGTTATTCTACACTGTGCTTAGTCATGGGTGGCATTTATCTCTGTAAGTTACAAAGGGAGACTGCGTTAACCACTACATCGTAGTTTCAATTTTCTTACACATATAGAGCTGCCATTATTCTGTATCAGCATAAAAGCTTGTTTAGTGAGGAAAACACACACACACACACACACACATGCACATGCACACACACACGCAAAATGTGAGTCACTTGTGTACTGATACACAGGGGCCTATCCTAAATTAATACTTAAGATCAAGCCCATAATCCTGTGGCCTTAAGCTACTAAATCCAGCAAAGAATCTGGAGCTTGTCTTGTCTATACAGTTTTATGTCACCATTCATTTTGTTCACCTTCTGCAACATAGTGGGCACTTGATGTGCTACTGAATTGCTGTTATTTTAAATTGATGGCTATATATAAAGCAACACAATGTACATTGAAATTAGATCATAAGATCAGAGATCTAAAGCTGAAAGGGCTTGTAAAGGTTATCGAAGCCAAAGCCATCACTTATACAGGTGAGGCAACTAAGTTTTGACATATGTAAGTGACTTGCTGTAGGTCACATAGGTATTGACTGCTAGAGTCAAGTTTCAAAATAAGTAGCACTGAATTCAAATCAAATGAAATTATATTTTTAAAGTGCTTAGCATAGTGCATGGCACATAGTAGTATATAATAAATGTTCCTTCCCTTCCCTCCCTCCTCAAATCCAATATCCTTTTCACTGAGTCCTGTGTCTGCTAGACATACCCAAAATCATATCCATCATGTGCATATTCTCTCTCTGTGTCTGTCTGTTTGTCTCTCTCCCCTAACCCCCAATATTTCAGCTATAACAATGTCAAAATGGGCCAGAAAACATAGGACAGAAAGAACTTTACAAAGGTTACTATTTTATTTATCCTTGCTCTGGCTTGCCCTTCGATCTCCTGACTAATGTTTATTCCCCAGTTGATGGGATGGGCAGGGGATGGGGGGGTGGGGGTAGGGAATGGCATCTATGCAGATGTGCTAAATAAAATTATCTTCAAGAAAAATCATTTTAAAATCATTTACTCCCAGACTTCCCTTCCTCTTCCCCACTCCCAATCAAATTAGTACTATCAATTCTATCTCTATAATATCCCACTTATCTATTCCCTCCTTTCTCCCTCTATTGCCATTATCCTAGTTCAGATTTTTAGTACCCTTCCTCAAGATTATAGGCTCACACTTGGTCTCACTTCCAGTAGTATCTTCTTTCTCCAGTATATCCATCACACTGCTGCCCAAGCCATCTTCCTAAAGCAAAGAATTCAATAGTTGTTTTTCTTAACAAAAACCTTCTGTGGTACCTTGTTATTTATAGGGTAAAATACAAATTTAAGACATTGTACAGTCTGACCTTAATTTACATTTCCAACCTTATTTCACAATATTTTTTAGTCATGCACTCTTTTAGCCAAACTGAACTATAAGCACAATGTGGATAGAAACCATTATTTTTCTTTGTATATCTTAAAATACCTAGAAAAGTGCTATGTACATAATGATAAAATATTTTAATGAATGAACAATAAAATGTCATGATTTTAAGATATAGTTACTTTTGTTCAGTAAATTTCATTTTCCCTTTCTTTATTACTTTCATTGTACTAGAAAGAACTAAAGAATATCTATGCATTGCTTAGGACAGAGAAGGATATCCAGATAAAAGGTAATACATCTATGCCATCAAGATCTCTGATGCTTTTAAGACATTCCATGTACTTCTATAAAAATAGAGATAAAAAAATATAAATTCAGTCAAGCATCCTTTGCCTGACACTCCTTTAAGTCAAGTATGGTAGATAGCACAATTGTTAGACTCACTGAGTTCTAAGTGTAGCAGGATGTGCCTGGGTGTTATGCTATCACTTCTCCCCCTTCTATCATACCACACTCAAGTCTTTTAAAACTTATGTTACTCTATGAAGTTGGCTCACAACTTTTTTCCCTTTCTGGCATGTTCTTTCTGTATACTTCAGGCTTTACTGACAAGTTAAAATATGTTTGGGATTTAGGCAAGCCTAAGCTCAAATACTACTTCCTACCTCCAGCTGTTAGTACCTACCTCACCCTCCTTTAAAATATATTTTATTTCTTTTTATATATTTTGTATCTATTTATGTATGTCCATGTTATTTCCCCCTAATGTGTTTGTAAGAATGTAAGCTCCTTGAAATCAGGAACTGTTTTATCTTTGTATCCTTTAGGACCAGTGCATCATGTGAAACACAGCTTAACAAGTGTTTATTCATTGATTATTTACTTCATGCTTAGAAAGCAGAAATTATTTCTGATTGAATGACTTCAATAATTAACCAACTATTCAGTCAATCAACAAGAATTAATTAACTCCTTATTATAAGTCAGATAATATTCTAAAGGGCTGGGAAAAGAAAGGAAGAAGGAAAGAAGGAAGAAGGAATCTCTGTCCTCAAGGAGCTTACATTCTAAAAAAAATCATAGCATAAAAGTAACTAAGTACATATAGTATATGTAGGTAGTGTAATGCATCACAGTAGACAGAAGGTACTTTTAGCAGGGGAGAAGTCTTTATCTATTTGCTGGAGGGAATATGCTCCTATAGAAGTTAAGATTTGATCTAAATATTGAAGAAAGGAAGGGAAACTAAGGGATGGGGATGAAGGATAGCATTCCAAGCATGGGCAATGAATTAACACAAAGACATAGGATAGGAAACTGAGTGTCACATGCAAAGGACAAGATATTGGTACCATAGAGTACATACAGAAAGATGAAGTATAGGAATTCATAAAGATAGGAACAGACCAAGCTATGAAGACATTTAAATTTTGTACAGGGGATTTTATATTTGATCCTGGAAGTAATAGGAAACCCAGGACTTACCCTTGGGAAACACTGATATTCATGAAATTTGTTGGGGGAAGAGGGCAGATAGATTGGAATATAGAAAGATATAAGGTAATGAGACCAACCACAATGCTATTGCAATAGTACAGCTTTGAGGTAGTGTAGGAATGGAGAGGAGATATGAGAGCTATTGTGAGGCAGAAATAACAGAATCTGGCAACAGATGATATGTGAAGTGAGATTCTGGAATATAGAATGACACTGAGGCTGCCAACCTGGGTAAAAAAAAAAATTGACAAAAAGGTGATATCCTTGACAAGAATAGAGAAACTTTTTTTATTGAGAGGGAAAGAAAAAAACCCTCTTTTGGACATGTTGAGTTTGGAAATAGGAGACATGCAGGTCCAGCTGTCCAAAAAGCAGTTAATGGTGTAGGATTGAAGCTCTGAAAAGTAAATTGATCTCAATGTGTAGCTCTTGGAATGATCTGCATAGAGACAATTGAATACAAAGGATCTGATCTCACCAAGAGAGAATCCAGGACATAGCCTTGGGAAACACTCATACTCTATGGGAATGGCATGGATAAAGATTTAGTAATGAAAACTAAGGAGTGGTCAGACAGATAAGAGGAGATACAGGAGAAAATGGTATTTCAAAAACCTAAAGAAGAAAGAATATCCAGAAGAAAGTCATTAACAAAGGCAAATACTTCAGAAATAATTAGGAGAATAATAACTGAGAAGAGGTCATTTGATTTGGCAAACAGCAGATCACCGATAACTTTGCAGAGTGCAATTTCATTTGAATGACAAGGTCAGAACCAAATTGGAAAGTGTTAACTAGTAAGGGAGAGCAGACATATTGTACCTGATGGCTTTTTCAAAGAAATTAGTTGAGAATGAGAGGAGAGATAAAAGGTAACCTGGTTTATAATTTTTCTTTTCACCCCAATTTCTGTCCCCAAGTTATGGCATTTCAACATACAAATTCATGTTCCTTCAGATACCTAACCTATATGTATCTAACTAGATACCTCAGTTACTCAGTCTTCAATTTCCATAATCTAATTTCTACTCCATCTGAGCTGCACACAGATGGTCTTTTAAGGTTGAGATGTCATGGACATGTTTGTAGGCAGCAATGAAGAAACTATGGGGAATGGAAGGAAATAGAAACTTAGAAGAATTTAGAAGGAGGACAGTGAGAACAAATAGCTAGAGATGACCAGAGATACATATGTAAAGGAATTAGCTTTGACAAGGAGAAGGTCACTTCTTCATTAGGATTGTGGTGAAAGGAAATATATGAATGGGAGATATCTGAGTGATGTGAGGTGAAAAGGGAGAATTCTCAGTAAATGGCTTCAATTTTTTTTTCATTGAAATATTAGGCAAAATAATCACCTGAAGATAAAGAAATGCTTGCCCTGGGAAGCTTAAGGAAAGGCAAAAAGGGTTTAGAGCACAGGTGAGATTAGATAATAAATTTCTGTAGTAAAGCCAATAAAACATTGTTTTGCAATTTTCTTTAGCTCTGTTTAACAGCATATGAATAGAAACAAAGAAGGAAATAGGAGGATGGTCCAGGGTTAGGATTTGGCAAATCAAGATCGACAGTAGGATGACCAAGTAAAGGATTCTAAGAAGATTGGGTATAATTATGAGGAAATACAGAATGATAAAGTATTAATACATAAAGGAATTTCAGAGTTAATCAATTTGGAAGTAGAACATTTAAGAGTGACAGCAAGTTCATCTGTGGGTAGCCTAAATGGAATGGAGGATTGGTTATGGAAATTGAATAGATTGAGGAACTAAGATATCTGGTTGGGTATATATAACATATCTGAGAGCATGAATTTGTATGTTGAAGTGCCCTGGCATATATGGGAACAGAAATTTGGGTGGAGAGACCCAGGCACTAAACTCATTGAGAAAGAAAGGAGAATGTCCTGGGTAGTAGGTAAATAATAGTTTCTAGGATCTGAATGGTGAAATAAATTTAGCTAGTGTGACCTTTAAAGGGAGAGAAGTTGCACTGTGACCAGCAAGTCTTGAAATATGAGAAAAAGGATAACACTGTTATAAAGACCCAAACAAGAAAGCTGAGTCACCAGGAAGGATATAGGTCTCAAGGAGTACCAGAAGGAAAGAATGAGAAAAGGTTTAATATAAAATAAAAATTAACTGTGGAACAGACATTATGGAAGCCACAGTGAAAGAAATGACCCTCTCTAGAGTGGGACACTTGGGGGAGTGAAGTCAAGCTATATAATAAGTAAGAGATTAGTGAGTTGGGATGGGGAGCGGGTTTTGTACAGAGGCAAGAAAGGGAAATTCTGATTCATTGGTATAGAAATTATAAGAGAGTAGGTAGGTGTATGCTAACCATTGAATAATGAGTCTATGCAGAGAGGGAATATAGGAGGTAACAATTTGAGGGGAGTGAATGCTGGAGAAGACCTAGAAGTGAAGAGAGAAGCATTTATTAAGTATTTGTTACAAGTCAGCTATTTTTCTAGGCACTGAGGGATTCCCAAGAAGATCACTGTGAGAATCAAGAGAAATCTTATGTAGAAGGTGATGCTTGAGCTGACCCTGGTAGGAAACTAGAGATGCTCAGATCCAAGAGGTAGAGTAAAGAAAGCATTTCAGGCCATTTAAAGTCACATGGTGGGATATAAAATATGTTAGAGGAACAGCAGACAGCTTAGTTTATATGGAATGTAAAGTACATGAAGAAAGTAATGTGATATTAGTTAAATCCAGATTGTGAAATGCTTTAAAAGCTAAACAGAAGACAAGTTCAACTCATATCTCAGATGCAATAGGATCCACTGAAAATTCTGGAACAGAAGAATGTCATTATTAAGTCTGTGCTTTAGGAATAATCATAAAACTGTATTACTGGTTTCCACCATTCACCTCCTTTTGCCTCTGCACCTATCTTAAGGGGCATTTCTAGGCTTTGACTCAGAAATGTGATTTACCATCTGGATCGTATGTTTGATTCAATTAATTTTAATTGAATTATCCAAATTGATTTTCTAGATCAAGCGCTCTCTCTTACATAGTGGCTCTCCAAGGATATTTAGCAACAAGGAAGAGAGTGTAGCATGCCTTGCCCATAGGCTTCATAGTCAGAATGGCTTCCAAGTCTGGCCTTGACCTCCACTCTCCTCCCCTTCCCAAGTACCCTTAGTCTCCATTGAATCAAATCAATCAGCAATACACCTTCCTGAATTATGTCCAAACCTGTTGTGTTGTCAGGCTGAGAAGGCAGTTTATCACTCTTCAACTTCTAGTCTTCCCTTTCCCTTTCCCAGTCGTCCATACTTATGATTTTTTATTAAAATCTGTTTGCTTCATTTGTACCTTCTTAAGTCCTACTTCCTGCTGCCGTTTCTGCTCTTCCCTTATGTGAGAATTGAATTTTAATGAAATCAGATATAGATAGATATTCCTGCAAATAAACCTCGATTTTCTTTCCAATATTTCATATTGACATAGATGACATCTGCTGACAGAAGCAGAATTTATCTGCAGTATTCCTCTTAGATGAACTTGCCTTTTGCAATTAACAGATGGAGCCGTTAGCAGCCTCTCCCATCTCTTAGCCAGAACAGCTTAGTTTTCAGAAGCTGACAGGGCAGCAATATGGCTTTCATGACCTGTGACCAAGAAGGACCCCTGGATCCCTACCACAGAAGAGTCCTTGCTTACAGATGTCTAAATTTTCTCTTTTTTTCCCTTCAAATCTAACACTATCTAATTTTGGAACACAAAGGCAAAGTTCACAATTAATGTGCTAAGATGTCCTGCTGAAACATGAACGTTTGGAGCTTGGGCTCTGTTGTATTAGCAAAGACCTCTGTTTAACATATACTTTCAGAATGGCCTGCTAAATCATAATGCCAAAAAGGCTGAACAGTCCAAGAGCAGAACTGCAATGCTGGCATTTATCTATACATCTCACAGTGAAATAGAGTGCAGGGTATCAGAGATGGGTTTTAATATACACTTAAAGAAACCAGTTGAAGTAGGGGTAGGGGAAGGGATATTCAATACCATTTTGCAGATCTCTCTTCATTTACGGTGTCTTATTACCAATGCTATACCAGAAAGGAGCATTGGAGGCAAGATATTAAATGAACTTAAAATGCTTTATTTCTCAGAAAAAAGAAATCTTTCTTTCTGGGCCTTCTCACTAATTTTGATCTAAGTGAAGCTTTAGGTCTTAAACAGTTCCTTAAAATGAGTTTATTTCAGTACTTTTTATTTTTATTTATTTTTTAAGACAGAATTCTGGTATCTAGATTTCTATCTACTGAAATGTCCTTTGGAGTATTTTTCCCTTGAGGGCTGACTCATTTTAGGAGGTTTTCAGTTTTGTATTAAGGTATAATATTTATATCATATTGCATTCTAGTCATAGCTACCTCAGGCTTCTTTTGCAATAAGCCACATTTTATTGTGGTTCTTTATATTTATCCTAATGCTCAATAACTAAAACAATTCCTCTCACTTTTCGTTGATGTTTGCCTATTATGTTTATTGAAGTGAGGCATAGAAAGATTATAGAAAGAGAAGGAAGGATGAAGGAGGAGAAATTGCCCAAAGGTTTGCAAGTTGTTTTTACTCTAATCTCAAGTTATAATTGCCTAAACAGTCTGGTTTTGTCTTGAAAATTTGTTTTTAATCACTAGGTAGTCAAAAGAATAAATTTCCTATGCTAGAAATTTGCTGTCAATGTCTCAATATTTTGAAAAGTCCATTCCACATTTGTCAACCCTAAGCCCATTTAGACCTGTTTCCTTCTACTGTTATCATCACTTTGCTAAGAAAGCCTCAAATTCAGGGATTGTGAAACAATGTGATATAATAAAGAAGATATCAAATGACTTGGAATCAAGAATTTGGAGATTACTCTATGGTTTTAATACTTACTAGATCTCCAGTTGTCTACAAGTCACATAACTACCCTCAAACTCAATTTTCTCATCTATTAAATGGGGATAAAAGAAGTCCCAATTTTTGAGCTAGAAAGTATATTAGTGGTCATTCAGTCTAACCTCCGAGAGAACTATGTTATGTGACCTGCCCAAAGTTATGTGTAACTTAGGTTTTAAGCAGCTGGGCAGCTGGAGTCAGAAATTAGATCCCTTGATTCTAAATCTAGCACTTTCTACTATATCACATAAATATCTGTAGTGCATACCTTCCAGGGTTTTTGAAATTATATGTGTAAAATACTTTGCAAACCTTAAAAGTGCTAAGCAAATATCAGTTGGTATTATTGTTGCTATTATTTTTGCCATATCTCATTATGTTCTTTTTTATGTAGTTTTTTAATGTAGTTAAGATAAAAATGGGCCTTCAATAAATCACTGCCCTGCTAGTATATGTTTATATTTTCTGCTCTGATGACAATAGCCTGGGAAAATAAAATAATTTGCTTTTTGTAGTTGAATAAAAGTATTGGGAAATGGCTCAGCTTTTGTAAACTCACTAAAATATTCTTGGTACAACTCCAGTAGCAATAATTAATAATATTCCCAATTTTCATTGCATCCAATTTCCTTCATTTCAGGAATACAAATTGATTTTTAAAAAGATTTCAAGAATTGTGTAAAAGAGTTAAGATGAAATAATTTAGAATAAGACACTTTCATCAAATTTGTCTGAGATATGCAACATGTCTAATTTGTTTTATGAAATTGGAAAGCATACTTTGGTTCCCAAGGACCAACAATTAGAATTTGCTCACATAAAGGATGATTAAGGACTAAGATCTTATAGATGTATCTAGGGAAGGTTGCAAAGTCTTCACCTCTGAAATTCATACAGATAGGTTGATTTAGAATGATTCACATGAAAATATCACAGGAAAATTAAGATTTTCTCTCAGACTTTCAAGGGTTCTTATTCTCTATATTTTCTTGCCTGCTTCAGAAATGTCCATCACCATTCTTCCAAGATTGAATGAAAGAGATATGAAGTTAAATAATGAAAAAAAAAATCTGTCACTTCCAGGATTGGATACAAAAAGTAAAGATAATATCTATTAAGATAACAAGTGAAATTTTAGCATAAAAATACATACTTTTTAAAATAATAGTGTTTTGGGGGGTTGTTGTTATTGAGCTTTTCCCCAAAATAATTATCAAAGTATGTGACAGATTTCTAGAAATAATTTTAAATCGTAACATGCATGGGTTCTTTTGTGAAGAGAACAATTCCTAACACCAAATTTCAATTAGGAAAGAAAGCAGGAGTGTCTTTATTGAAATTAATGAAATTGCTTGCATGGCTAAACCTAATTTTATTGAATTCATTTTTTTTAATGCCTAACAGAGAAGAAAATCACGCTATTCGGACCTTGACTTTGAAGTAAGTTTGCATGAATTATTTTGTATCTTTAGTTATTTGACTATAAAAATCATACCTAAACTTAACATTCTGTACAGATGGATCATTTTCTAATAAAATAAAGCAAATCCCCCAAATATTTAAGGATAATCCATACCATACAATTGGTAATAAGCAAAATTATTTGTTGTTTAGAGATGCTTTATGAATATTCAGAAATGGAATTTCCAGGATTATAATAGATCTGTTGAAAAACCAATATGGCATCCAGATAGAGAAAACATATTAAAGAAATGGAGTGAATGGATGTGGAGGGGTGGGGTGTAGGCTAGAGAAATGGAGTTTTAGTGAAACAGTTCATTGCCCCCAACTTTGTCCAGGAGAAGAGGGTTTTGTGGATTTTCCCTTATACTCCCTCTTTGGGGCAATCAAATGGCTTATATTTATATAGCACTTTAAGATTTGCAAAGTAGGTTCCTCATTATATGTAGGCTTTGCAAGAGCCAAAATTTCCATTTTATAGATGATAAAACTGAGGCTCAGAGAGGAGAAATAACTCATCCACTCTGCAGAAATTAGTAAATGCTAGAACTAAGTCTTGACCCCAGATCTTCTAACTCCATTTCCTCTATGCTTCTCTGATTTGTGCTGCAGTTCTTTAAACCCATTAAATTAGTGATGGGCTTTCCTTCCCTTTCTCCCCTCCTTAAACTAGCATATACTCCGCCATATTGCATTTTTGTTGGGAGAAGTTTTTATCATTGGCAGAGGTGCCAGTGTGTCTCCATATATTTATATCATTTAGGTTGTCCCTTGAATACCAAAGTTCTCTTTTCCTAAGGCTGATTGCCTGATATGCTCCTGCGTTTAAAAAATATACTTCCAAAGCACAAAACTAAAGATATAAACAAGATAAAGAGTAATTTCATTCTCTCATTTGTCCTGAAGTGATATTGGCAATGGAATATTGGTGTTGCAAACTACTGCCAGTGTATCATTCGAGCAGCTTCTATTAAGTACCGAATAAATGATTTTTAGGGTTTTACATAAATTATATTTATGCATCTAATTGGATAAGATTATATCCTATTGACATAATTGAAAGTAATCTCACAAATTTTTCTAATCATATTTAGACTTCTGCAGCAATTACTTAGAACTCAATAAGCCTAGGGACAGTTTCCAAACTTCTCAGGGGAGTTCTTCCAAACAGAGCTAAAGAAAACTTTCTGTTCCAATCAAAACACTTACTTGGATATGTAAAAGTCCATTTTATAAAATACACTACCTGTCTGAGGTTAAACCAATCTGCTTATTATTTTTATAATACTTTTACTTATGGCTGAGCAGAGATTTTTTTTCCCCCTGAAAAACGTCTAAGGGGAACTAGAACCTCCTCTCAGATTAGATGATACAAAATAGTCATGGAGAATCTGTCATATAGACCAACTCAATGGCCATCTGATCCAACCATCTTGTTTTTTGAAGATGGAAAAACTGAGATCTAGAGAGAATAAGTTGTTTTCCCAAGGTGTTAAGGGTAGCAGATGCCAGAGAAGAACTATTACACAGGGTTAGGGATTGGACCTGTGACTTCATCAGTATGGCAATATCTCAGATAAGAAAATTCTCTCTGAAAGTAAGTCAGCATCTCAGCAACATAAATCCTTAGAGAGCTGGGGTTTCTAGAGCACCTAGAGGGAAATTAACTTCTCCAGGGTCACATAATCTATAGGCCTTTGAGGCCAGCTCTCAATTCACTAATGCATGTGTTAGAAAGCAATATAATTGATCTATGCTTAAAATACATAGTTTGCCACCCACAATTCTTTAACATAAACATAGCAGAGCATAGCTTCAAATAGAGAAATATTGAGACTACCTCTTCACTTTTATAAATACTCTTTTCGATATTCAATAGCAGATACTTCCAAAAAAGAACATGAATCATATTTTTAAAATATCATACATTATCCATTCCTAAAATGTGCAACTTTGTTTTCTTGAATAAAGTGAGATCTTTTGTTCATCCAGAGAAGGGGAATAAGATAGGAAGAGGCAGATTAACCCAATATAACCAAAAAGTAAAAATCATCAAGCATTTATTAAACACTTACTCTGTGCCAGGCATTTAATAACAAAGCTAATTACAAAATTAAATAACCGTGCAACCAACCTAAATTATATAATCACAAGCATTTTAAGACTCTTGAATCATGCTGTGGCATTCAAGGCATTGGAAATTCCTTTCTCTTTTAGAATGTTCTCTATGACAACTGGTGCCAAGACACAGTAAGCTAATGCTTCTTCCCATGCCTCAGAGCAATATTTTTATATCATAATTTATAGATGCATATCATCCTATCATCAATACATTTCCAGTTGACCAACATACATTATGCATCAGACACCAGGACACTTTGTTCAGCTGCATAATTGTTGGGTTTGTTATGTTATTGCTATATTGTGTTGAGATTCGATAAAACCTAAATAGTGCTACTTGTGTGCTTCAAGGAAAGAGCTGGTTTTCCCTTTGTAAACATTTGGGTGTTACATAATACAGCCTCATCTGAAAGTGGCATTTATTGGAGGATGCAACGCTGATTAGGGAGTATGAGCTTTGTTTTATATTCAGGAACTATTTACTGTCAAATCTAAAACAAGATACATGTGTGTGTTTTATAATAATACCATGTGAAATCTGGGACCTTCCTAGAAGACCACTCACAAGATACATGCAATATGCTCCCTTTCTCCCTCTAACACAGATTACTTGGGTTTGCTTGCCTCAAGCTCTGTGACACCCACACATGGAGCCTTTCCATGCCCACCCTCTGACTTCTGCATGCTCCCACTCAGACAGTTCTAATTAGTAGAGTTTGCTTTGCTTCTGAATCTCTTGAATGCACCCCCCATGCCTCTACAATTTATACAAGATATACTAATAATATCCAGCTATCTCTGGCATCCAAAACCACTTTATGGGAATTTACATTAACTAAAGCTCTGTCACACAAAGCTATTTCCTTCCAGCCAGCCAAGTATTTCTGGGATAAATAGAGCAGATGCTGACCATCATAGAAAGGACCTCCATAATCTCCTGTCCATGAATTACCTCCCTAAATGTATTTAGATCCAATTGTGACTTCCTGGGAATCTTTTAGGGAGTAAAGCAACACTTCCTGCAAGCTGTAGACAAACCAGTTGCCCACCATCAAGAGCATATAGAAAAAGAAATAAGGAAAAAAAATCTACTTTGGACTCTGACTGTAAAATCAATTTTGATTAACTAGTTTCACAATCAAAATTGGACTAGTAGTTTTCTCCCAAAAAAAGAGCTCTTGGGAGGTGGGTCAGGTTCTTAAAGAAAACTAGAGGATTCTGCCACTTCAACTAATAAGTCCTGATAAGCCAACCATGTTATCTCTATCTGCCTTCCACCCATACTTATTTCAGCCCTCCAAGAATGCATGATTTTATTAATGTAGTCAAATGAAATAATATCACTTGAAGATCAAATGAGATAACCTATAAAATGCATCACAAACCTTGAAGCATTAACATTATTAATATAGTCAGGATGTTGTGATAATAATAATAGCTAACAAAGGATTTTAACCTGGAATCTATGAACATTTTTTAGTATCTCAATAACTATACTGTAATAATATTGCTTCCCTTTATAATCTTATACACTTTTTAAAAATGTTCTGAGAAGTCCATAGGCTTTGCTAGACCACCACAGGGGTCCATGACACACACAAAAAAAGTTAAGAACTACTGAAATGGATTTTCAGGTGTCATTATTAGCCTCACTTTGCATATAAGGAAAGTTAGGCACCCAGAGGCTAAGTGACTTGTCCAGAGTCATACAGATGAAAAGAGATAACCACAGAGTCAACAACACCTATGTTCAAATCCTGTCTATGGTGATAAGACCTTAACAAATCACCCTCTTAAGAAATTTCTAAGATTCTAAAGTTAAAGAAAATGTCCTGGATGCATTTGTAGAAGAGGTTTTCTCATCCAAGAGTTCCTTATACCAATAAAATTTCATGTTCTATTTCTATCTCTATATTGCTATTGGCTACAACATTCACCATTATAAGTTGCAAACTCCTGGTCCCCAATTCCTTTGTAGTTGGTCCTTGACAGTTTCTGTGGTTAAAATAATTCATCACTTGATAACCAACCCATTAGTTCTAAGCATCTAAAGACCAAATTTCCAAACCAGTCCTCAATGACAGTCTCATAGCTCACTACTAGTCATAACTGAAGCATTTCCAACTCCCTAAAAATCTACTAGAGCTTGGACTTTGCTGCACTCTTTTTGAGAGCCCAGCATCAGCTGAGTGCCACACTGAGGCATCAGAGGGAGGCTTGAGGATTCCTCCATTTTACTGAGCTAAAATAATTTTATACCTGTAACAGCAAATAATCGCAATGTCTGATGATAAAAAAGATAAGATAGGTAGCTTATTAAATTTCCTTAGATCTTTTATCAGTTTTCTTTTAGGCTTTGAAATTATAATTTGAAAAGAAGAAAGCTAGACACTAGAACATTATGCAACTTTTCATAGTTCCCCAGAATCAGTCTTATGTCAAAATGTGGTTTGGAGGTAAGGCATCTCAAACATTAACCCAAATTCCTTCCATAACCTGTTTCAATAATCAAGCCCATATTTTCATTACTCCCTTAGTTTAAGCTGATATCTAAAACATTGCTTTTAATAGCCTTCCATGAAGAGATAATTCAAAGTAAAATAGTCAAGAGGAGATGAAATAATCACAGTCTTGCATCACTGAGGAACAAAGGGAAGGGAAACAAGAATTTATTAAATGCCCCCTTATGTAACAAACATTGTGCTCAGCTCTTGGCATATATTTCATTTGATCCTCATAAGAATCCTGGGAGGTAGAAGTTATTGCTATCTCTATTTTACAGATGAGGAAACTGAGGCAAACAGAGGTTTAAAAAACTTGCCCAGATTATACAGGTGGTGTCTGAGGTTAGGTTTCAAACTCGGGTCTTTCTGACTTGAGATCCAATAATCTACCTCTATACCACCTGGTTTTATAACTAATAAGAAGGGAGGGAAAACAGCAAGCCTGGAAGAAATGACCTCCTAAACTAGTTATTTCCAACTCAGCCAAAATATGTTGCTCTTCTTTTCTACTCAGAAATAATTCAAAGGCTAGAAATTCCATAGTTCACTTCACTAATGATGTTCAGTGCTTCACAGTCTTCTAAGATAATATAACACTTTTCTTTAGAAGTCAAGTTTCTTAGGAATCTCAGCTATCCAGAAACCACAAGAAGTGAGTGGGAAAGAGGCACTGGAGTATTAAGAAACTGAATTTTCACCAAGACTAGTCTCAGGCATTCTAAAAAAAATTAGATGTACAACACGAACACGGGATCATATTAAAGGTCTGTTGTTGTTCAGTCATTTCAGTTATGTCCAACTCCTCATGACCCCATCTGGAGTTTTCTTGGCAAAGATATTGGAAGAGTTTGCCATCTCCTTCTCCACTTCACTTTACAGATGAGGAAACTGAGGCAAATCAGGTTAAGTGATTCATCCAAAATTACACAGCTAGCGAATATCTGAGGACAAATTTGAACTTGAGACTTTCTGACTTCAGCTGAGGCTCTCTATCTGCTGTGACACTACACTGCCCACATTAGAAGGAGAAGTCAAGAAAACAAGTGGCAGTATAGCTAAGGAAGGAGACAGATGATGAAAGAGAGCTGTGGAGGTCCTTTTAGTCTGGCGTTCTATGCTATCTCAGTAGTCCCTGAGGAAAACCTTGTACCACAGTATTACAAAATAATTGAAATCTAGAATAATCAAGAAGGGATTAAGGTCATTGTGATCTATTTTAAAAGGAAGGGAAATGTATGGTTCATTCTAGAAAGGCTTAAGTGGCTAAAATAATACTTTGTCACAAGTCATTAATCATCTAGAAATGTTTACTCAAGTGTAATTATCACAGTCCCTAACAATACCAAGTCTACTGTACTTTTAAAAGTTCCTCTTCCTTGGTAGTATTAGATATACTTTAACATTGAAAACTAGAAGGAATCTCAAGATGATCTGGTCGAATCCCCTCATTTTATAGTTGATGTTGGAGTCAGAATCAGGAAATCTAGAAACCCAGATCCTCTTACTATTTGTGGGACCTTAAGCAAGTAACTTAAGCTCCCCTGGCCTCAGTTTCCTCATTTGTAAAATGAAGGAATTCAGCTAGATGAACTTATACTATTTTCCATCTTTAAGCCTATGATACTTTGACTCTCCAAGGGAAAGAAACTTGACCAAAGTCATGAGCAATGAGTAGAGCTGGAATTCAAATCTAGATCTTCTGACCCCAAGTCTGTTGCCCTTTCCTCTATACCACTTGCTTTATATGTACTTTTTATGCTCCATAATTTATTTTTTATTGTCTATACACATGCTTTAATTTAGTCAAGCACCATTCTGAACACATACCCCTCCAATTACCAGCCCTCCAAAAACTGAGCCCTTCTCCACCTGACTTGTGAGACATTCACTGAGGTGAAGAAAGTCAGTATTAAATATAGACTCCTTTTGCAGAAATGTTGACTCATCCTAAGCTAGTAATAAGGCGGATTTAAATCTATTTTCTGCTGTTATATGCAGAACAAATGAAGATCAGCTGCTTGCTATCTTCTCCCAATAACTTTTCCTAAATGCAAAAATAAAAATCTTTCCTTCAGAAACTGTCTTCCGTCTAAACCAAATTTGATTTTTTTTTAACTTTACCTTGCATCTTAGAACCAATACTGGTACAAAGGCAGAAGAGTGGGAAGGATTAGGCGATGCGGGTTAAGTGACTTGCCCAGGGTCATATCACTAGGAAATGTCTGAGGCCACATTTGAACCCAAGACCTCCCATCTCTATGCCTGGCTCTCCATCTACTGAGTCACCTAACTGCCCCACAAAAAAAAAAACAAAAACAAAAACAAAAACAAAAAACCCTGACTTTTTATTTAAAGCTGCTTCTTTGAATCCAAAGATTTGTGGGACTTGACAGTGGTGTATCAGTCTTTAAAAAGCATCATTTATCTCCAAAATTTAAACAACAAATGCTGTGACTTTTTAGTGTGTTGTTATTATAAAACTTGCTAGTCTGCCTCAAAGCACCTCTGCCTTGGAATACAAAAGTTATCAAATGATAACACTGATGTTCATGTCATGAGGAAAACTTATTGGCTGTGCCACAAGTCAGATTGTAGCTTTTCTCTGAACGTGGATTATATGTGGCTTCTAGTAAGGATGTTTGGCCTGAACAACATTGATCTAACAAATCCAATTAGCAAAAGCCATACATTATTTGGCTTGACTACTAAACCTAACACTTTGTTGACTTAGTAGGGAAAAACTGTTTAGAAGGTCTTTTTCATTATATGTATTAATCACACAATTTCAAAGATAGTAGGAATATTAAAAATAAAATTTGCAGTTAAATTATTTTTCCCCTCCCCAGTAGCTGCTTCTTTCTGTCAGTCAACACACATTTTTGAACCTTCTTCTATGTATATGCCAGGTATTGTGCTAAGTGCTTCAGATATGAAGAAAAAAAAAATCCCACTCTCAAGGAGCTCACAACCTAATAGAGAAGAAGAAAATCTAAACAAAAATATATTTAAATAATAAATGAGATAAATTGGCAATAATCAACAGAGAGAAGACAGTAACATTATGGAAGGTTGGGAAAAGATTCTTATAGGAGATGGGAAGTTAGCTAGAATTTGTTAAGAGAATATAAAGATCATGTATAAATGCAGTTAATTTAGTATGAAAATTAGACAGATTATAACTTGAGAGCACAGACTCCATCTTGTGCTATCACATATTCTGTCCTCGATTTTATTGCTTTTCCATAGGAAATGATTGTATACGTCATATATTGCTCCAAATGTACAAATTGTTATAATTAACTTTCATGTTTTCATTTTATAAAAAGAAGACCCTAAAACTTACTTATCTCTCTCTCAAGTGGGCAGAAACCTATTCCTTTTCCCTCCCAACTTGGAAAGCCCCTAAATGTTCATCCAATTAGAAATTTTATTACTTGATTTTGTATCTTGAATTGTATCCTGGTTAATTGTTTTTGTTACAATTGATCTTTTGGACATATTTGATTGTTTTTTGGACATAATAATTGCTTCACTCTATATTTGGGGTCTTTGAACTAACTTGGGAGTCCATTGACATTTGACTTTTTAACTGCCTACTCAATAAATCACATAATAAAATTGTTCCTCAGGAATATGAATCCTTGAAGGAAAATTTAAAGGAACCAAGGGAGGTCAAGGTACAAAGGAAGGAGAGAATTCCAGGCATTAGAGGAAAAAGCTAGTGAAAATGTCCAAATTCAGGAAATGTGATGTCTTCTAAGAAAAAAAAATCACAAGGAAGCCAATGTCACTATGTCATGGGGAATATTCAGGGAGGCATATAGTATAGAAAGACTGAAAATTTAGGATGGGACCAGGTTATGAAGAGCTTTAAACAGCAATAGATTTTACATTTGATTCTAGAGGCAATAGTGATCACCTGCAATTTATTAAATAGTGGATTGAAGTGGTCAAACCTGAGCAAATTTAGAAAGATCATTCTGAAAGCTAAGTGGAAAAGGATGGTTTCAAAAAAGTTTAAAAGAGAGAAAGAAAAACAGTAAATAATACCTCAGAAAAAAACAGTAAATAATACCTCTCTACTCTAACCCTAGTGCCAATAAAGAATCAAAATAGGCAGTAAAACAGACTAAGGATAAGGGAAATACACAAGAACTTGTAATTAGATTGAGAAAAACCATCCAAAGCATGAGTAATGCAAATAAATAGCAAAGGGAAACCCTTACTGTTTGTGAAACCTTTAATCAGTGTAGCCAAAGCTGAAACAAAATCTCTTTTTTTTCAGGGGTGATGCATGGCTAGAAGCTCTCTTTGGTGTGATCATCCAAAGCTACAGGCAAAGAGTCATTTTTAACCAATAGGAACTATCTTCCTTCTGATACATTAGGAGACTCACTTAAACATAGTATCATAGATGTAAAATGGAAATAACTCTAGAGATCATCAGGCCTAGTCTCCTACTTTTACAAATGAGGAAAATAAAGCTTAAGGCTATTACGTGATTCATTTAAGAAGACAAAGGTACTAAGTGGCAGAGATGAGGTTTGACCCTAGATAATAAGATTCATGCTTATATTCAATGCTCATTTGGATATATATCAGCCCTGAATGTGGTAGGGCAAACTAAGAAAGGTCCAATGAGCAGGCAGGAATAAGTGGTCTAAAAGTTGACTATTCAAACCAGTTTAACTGACAAGCATTTGTTTATCTTTTTTTTTTTAATTAATTCCTATCAAACTATTCCTTCCCATTGAGTAAATAAATAATCACACAAAATATAGACCCCCTCAATACATATCTGCATAGTTCTGAAAATCAAAGTTCCACACTGGTCACATCCAAAGTATGTCTCTTTCTTCATTTTAAATTCATTATCACCATATCAGTAGATAGCACATGCTTCATCTTCATTATTTTGTACACATGGCTAATCATTACTCAGTGAACATTTGTTATGAATCTACCATGGGGTAGCTAGGTGGCTCAGTGGATGAAGAGTGGAGTTACTGGGTTCAATTTTGACTTTAGATGCTTTCTATCTATGTGGCTGTTGGCAAGACATTTAACCCCATTTGCCTAGCCATTGTTGCTCTTCTGCCTTGGAATCAATACTTAGTATCAATTTTAAGTCAGAAGGTAAGAGTTTTTTAGTCTATTATGTGCTGAGTATTCAAAGAGAAAAAGAAAACTAAACAGTCCTTGGCCTCAAATATTATTGTATTGGGGGTGGGTTGGGGAATTACATATAAAAGGATAAGTATATATTTTATTTTTGTCATCATGCAAAACAGATTTCCATATTGGTTACTGTTATCAGAGCATATTCATACAAAAACAAAACCTTTCAAAATAAAACCATAAATACACTAATGTGAAAGATTTTGCTTTGATCAGCATCCATCTAATTCCAACAGTTCTTTCTCTGGAGGTGGATAGCATTCCCCATCATAAGTCTTTCAGAACTGTCCCAGATTATTGCATTTCTAAGAGTAGTCTAGTTTTCCCAGTTGATCATCATACAATATTGCTGTTAGTGTGTACAATGTTCTCCCTTTTCTGCTTATTTCACTCAACATCAGTTCATGCACATCTTTCCAGCTTTTCTGAAATTATCCTGCTTAAAAGGATAAGTATATTGATGAAAATCTGAGCAGGAGGGAGCGATCACTAATTCAGGAATTAGTTCAGGAAAGGCTTTCCGAAGGAGATGGCACATAAGTTTGCTCTTCAGTGATTCTAGAAATTCTAAAAAGCAGAGGAAAGTAGGGAGTGATTTCTAGGAATGAAAGACAACCTATGCAAAGGCAAAGAGATAAATGCCAAGTTTGGGGGGGTAGGAGTTAGGCCAGTTTGACTGGAATATAGAGCAAAGTGGAATAATATTCAATAAATTCAGAAAGATAAGCAGAAGCCACAATATAAAGGATTTAAAATGTCAAGCTAAGGAGTTTGTATTTTATACTGGAGGCAATAGAGAAACACTGAAGATTATCATGTGGAAGAATGACATAGTCAATTTCATGCTCTAGCAAGATTATTTTGGCAGCTATATGGAAAACTTAGAAATAAGATATAAAGAGCAGAATATCCAATTTGGAAGCTAGTGCAATTATAGAGGGAAGAGATGGGGAGTGCCTAAACTAAGGTGTTGGCTGTGACAGTGTCTCCTCCTTAAGAAAGTAAGCTTTGTGAAGGCAGGAACTATTTTTGCCTTTCTCTGAATCCCCAGCACTTAGCACAGTACCTGACATATAGTAAGTGATTGTTGATTGACTGACAATGTCTGACTCAATGGAGCAAAGGCCATAGCTGTGACATATGTTGTGAAGGAAAAATTGACATACCTCCCATAACTTCTGGAGGCCTTTTGCTTTGAGCATTTACTGTCAAGATGGCTCTAAAAAAGTTAGTGATTCCCTGACAGCTAAGCCTATAAATAAGTAGATGCTTCCAGGTAGAAAGTTAAGAACACAAATATTTAGCATCTAGATTGTTCCAAAGCTTCTAATAATAATTTCTACGTAATCAGTTTTTTAATCTAGAACTGTTAACAAAGTATCTCAGTTGTGTTTTATTTCCAAAATTTTCTGCAGTCATTTTAATGTTATTTTCTGACTGTGTATATAGGAGACAGCTTTGTTCTCAAAGTGCTTTCTGAAATTTGTGGATGATCTTTCATATGAATCCCGCTCCTGAAAGCACTTATTTATGTAATTAGGTAGAGTTGCCTTCCATTCAATGAAGGTATGATTGGAAATCTTCCAGGAAGACCCAAGCATCTTCTTTTTCCAAGGTTAGAGTTGGGGCTAGGTTTGTTTCCCACTGATAGTATAATAGCATTGCTTCTACTAAAGTACTCTGTCCACTGATCACATCAAGAAAGTAGAAAAAAATGAATAGACAATTAAGTTCAAGAGGACAGTGGAAGAGATTGAGGTATGTCAAGGCTGAGCATTATCAAAGGGCCAGAAATAAAAATGAAGAACTTAACATTACAAGAGCACAAGGTTAAGACATCAACTCAATAGAAGGTAAATGAAGAAAGAAAGAAATGGAGACAGAAGGGGCTGCTTTAGTGAGATAAAGAAATGAGATATCTTTGAAAACCTTTATTAAAAGAATTTGAAAGTCAGGGGAAAATAAACTGAAATGGGAGAAAAGAAATGAATAAACATTGATGGTGGGACTGGAGGGGAACTCTATTAGAGCCATAGAAAAGTAGTTCTAGCTAATGGTTCATGAGCCTGGCTCAGTCAATTAGATATGGGTTTAATTCCTTTCTGAGACATAGTCTATGTGACCCTGACCAAGTACCTTAGCCATCAGTACCCCCATGCAACTGTAATAATTAAGATTATAAATTGCAGAGCAAGTGCTGATATGCATTGGTGGAGAGAGTTTCCTCATAGAGAATTGAAATTATAGCCTTGATCCTCATTCTTCCCCCTAAAAAAAATCCAAGAAGTGAGGGAACGTTTTTAGCAGAAAATGCTCTTTTATATCACAGACATATAAAGCTGGAAGGAACCTCAGAGACAATGTCACTTTACACATAAGGAAACTGAGGTCCAGAGAAATTAATGAAGGGAACTTGACTCTATTCGAAAAGGTAATCCCAGAAAACATGTGATCCTGCTACACTATATGGTAGGTGTTTGATTTCTCTTTGTTTTGGGCTTGGACCAGTGTTTCTATTGATGTGAGGAACTCCCTGTGTGAAAACTCTTTCCACTAATAGAGAGCAGAAATCCATCTATAATTTACAATCTTAGAGAGTTGCCTGGGAGCAATGGGAAGTTAAAGTGACTTGCCCAGGGTCTTACAGTATAATAATGATGATGATGTTAATTATAGCATTTTTAGCAAAATACTTATAGAAATAGTATCTCATTTTATCCTTATATCCAACCTAGGAGGTAGGGGCTAGCCCAGTATTATAAAGGAGGAAAATGAGGTAGACAAAAGTTAAATGATTTGCGCAGGGGTCACACAGCTTATATGTGTCTAAGGCAGGACTTAAACTTAGGTCTTCCTGACTCTAAGGCTAGCACTCTATGTACTACATTATACTGTCTTTTTTAATGTTTAATTAACACTTGCTATTTTTGAAAACTATTGGGAAAATGGCACATTGGGGTATTTGTTTCACCCAGATGAAAAAATGTAGATAGGAAATTCATGTTGTTGGGTTAGAGTTGAAGCCAAGATTCTAACAAGCCAAATTATTTTCAGCCTTCTGACATATCCTCAGTTTAGTTATTAGATGTCAACTTGGGACTAAAGGTAACATTTTTATTATTTAAAAAATAAATTCCTATACTAACTAAACAGGATCATTATATTTTTACCATTGAAGCCTATATTGTCTTTTAAAATGTCTATTGTTATTTTCAGCAAATTTTACATCTTAGACATCTTTACCACTATCACCAATCAAATTATTTTTGTAAAGTGGCTCTTCATCAAGCCTTCCATGTTGTTTCTGGTATGTCCCCCAGAACTGATTTGAAGCTAATGGCTCTATAACTGTTTGCTATATTTTGTCCTGTTATCATGAATAATTTTGCCATTTTTCCTATTCTTTAACTATCTGTTTTGTCATCGGTAAATATATGGAGCTAAAAATGTCAAGGGTTGGGATCACTTGGGTATTATGAGATTTTAAGTGGCAACATCCCTCACATACAAGTAAAATGAACAGAGAAGACACTGGCTTAAATCTAAATTTACTGTGCATAAAAGATGTGAATCAATATTTGTGTAGGAAAAAAGATCCCTTCTTATTATTCAATTAAAATGTGAATTCTCATGGTTCATTTCCATTTTTGTTCCTAAAGAAGCCAAAACACATACGTCCTTGAATGTCTTTGGGGACAAAAGTAGACACTACAGATTTTAGGCAAAGATATATTCCTTTAATATTTTCAGAATACTTATGATCAGAAATTAAGGTAGCTATTTAGTACTGAATCAAATGTTCAAATGGTAGTTGTTGGGCACATAGCCTTTCTGATACAGCATATGTATACAAATGAGCTATGTTAAAGTCCTCTGACTCAGTACTAGCTGTGTGACCCTAGGCAGTACATTTAACCTCCCAGTGATTTAGGTGATATCAAGACTCCAGGTTTCAGAGAAAGGAATAACCTTCCTTGACAGAGGAATTTTCCTCACTAGGAGTTCCCTAAAGCAAAGAAATCACAGATACTATCCCTATCCTTATATTCCCTTTGCAAATGCATAGATAGCCTACAGGTTATATATCTGGTCACAGAGGAACACTGTAAGTATTAATACCCTTTTCCACAATTTCTAACTTCTAAAAACCAATAATTTTATTTGAATTCTGGTACCCATCCTTAAAGGTAAGAGATGATGACTTTCTCTTCCTTGTCAACATTTACAAATTTCCTCCTATAAATTAATAATATTGCTTATATAACTCATTACTGTTTGTATTCTCATAATGGTTCAGAGTCCAACAGATTTCCCTAAAATAATTTAAGGCCATATATGCATTTGTGAGAGGATATCAATGGTTTTTATCAGTGTAGGAAACTCCAAGATGTGGAAATTCCCTCCATGGATACATATATATATATATTTATATATATATATAATACATCTATAGCTCAGTGTCTTAGAAAGTTACCCAATTATTAAGTTGGTTAAGTGATTTTCCCATGATCTCACAACTAATCTGTGCTAGAGACAGAACTTGAACCCAGATGTCCCTTATTTCAAGGTAATCCTTCTAGTCACTTCATCACAACTCACAGACTATCACACGAAAACATTTTGTCATTGTAGCATGCTATAGTAATTACTGTATTATTAATAGCAATAAATTTGAGGGTGGAGTAGTAGATTGGTGGGTGGGAATGCTTGTGTATTTTTAGGAACTCCTGAACTTTATATTTTATCCCATGAACTCTAATGACTACTCAGTTCAATTAATTAGTCATTCAATCAACTTGCTCTGTGCCAGACACTATGCTTAGCACACTGCAGATAGAAATACAAACTCAAAGAAAGGTGGTCCCTATCCTTAAGAAGCTTACATTTAAATAGGGGGATACAAAAGATACAAGAAGCTGAAATTCAGGTGTCAGGGAGAGGGAAGAACAAATGAAGGCACATGTATGGAGGGCAGTCTATCAAAGCAATAGATAATGCAAAAGTGAAGGAAATGAATGAAAACATGACTGACCTGGACCTCCTCCTTCAAATGGAGATTCTAGTCCCCAAACAATCAGAGGGAGAGGCCACAGGGATAGAAGGTGCTTCCACTGCCTGAAATGAAGGGATGGAGTGAGCTTCCAGAGTGATGTTTCTGGACCAACAATGGGACGCTCTGGAAGAGCTAGGAGTACATCCTGGAAGGAAAAAAGAAAAAGAAAAAGAAAAAAAACATGACTACCATGTGCTTCCTTCTAAAAAGGAGATCATTCAGTCATCATTTTTAAGAGCCTACTATTAGGAGGACAGCTAGGTGACTCATTGGGTAGAGAGTCAGGAGGTCCTGAGTTTAAATTCAGCCTCAGACACTTCCTGGCTGTGTGACCATGGGCAAATCACTTGTCCACCACTGCCTAGCCTTTACCCTTCTTCTGCCCGGAAACCAATTCTTAATATTGATTCTATGACAGAAGGTAAAGGCTTAAAAAAGAGTCTACTGTAAACCATTCACTGAATCTAAATGGATACAGAGAAAAACAAGACAGTCCCTGCTCTAAAGGTTATCACAGACTAATAAAGGGAAACAACATCCAAGTAACTATACTCAAATGAACTATCTATAGGTCATCAATAGAGGGAAGGAACTAGAATTAAGGGGGATTTGAAAAGACTTTATGTGTTTAAAGCTGATGACCCAGATTCTTGTTCTGTAAAGTTACATCAACCTCCAGGTAGAATACTCTAACATAGACCTTGCATACATTTCAGTCTCTGTAATGTCTTATGTCAACCATAATGGCAGGATTAAGGATTTCTCTACCCTTTAGTAAAGCCAGAGCAGATTTATTTTATTATTTAGGGAAATAAAGCATTAGAAGTAACATTTTCTCTGTCAAGAATTGAAGGGCTCATGTGCTTTACACATACAGATTTATATATACATGCTATATAATTATACATTTATATGTATTCTTTTATACTGTAACAATTTTGCTTCAAAACAGTTTTAGCTCTGAATGATGAGAATCTTACACTGAGGTGATAATTGCATTTGTAATACATCTGTACTATCACAAGAGAAAACTATTTTTTGGCAGTCTTGTAAGTAGAAGGAAAATTCAATATTTTATGTACAAAAACTGCTGAATAAGAGACCCAAGAAGAGATTTGGTGGAACTCATTTACATTTGTAGAGTCTACAGGGACCCCCTGGCTCCTGCCAAACTCAATTTGCCTTATTAGCAAAGAGAAAATAATGAATCTTAAAAAAAAAAAAAAAGGCTAAAATCCAATTAGGAATGAAAGCCATTCTGTCTTCTCTTGCAGAAGGTCATGCATACTAGGAAGAGACATATGGAATTGTTTCAGGAACTAAATCAGAAATTTCAGACTTTGGACAGATTTCGGGACATACCAAATACAAGCAGTATGGTGAGTCTATTCTTATTTCATCAGCTCAGTTTATCAAGTGTGAAGTCAGTTTACCAAATATTTAATGCATGCCCACTCTATTATGTTCCTAGGACTGTGCTAGGTTGCTGCAAGGGAATGTAAAAGGAATATATAATAGGAGGTATGATCTTTGCTCACGCAAAGCTCCCAATCTTGCTGGCTAACTGAGATGTCCACTGTGTATCCACCCTAAAAAAGAAAAGAATCCATCCATGAACCAATGTAATTAGGTACCAAAATGAGTGGCTTAGCTGTCAAGTGTGACAGAAGCTCATTAAGCACCTTTCTTTATGCTATGGAATGATCTCACTTCTCATCATTAGGAAGAAGACATGTTTTTTCAAGGGCTTATTTCCATGATGCAAAGCAAACTTCAAAAGATCTGTGATTTCACTGGTATACTCATTTCCTCCACTGATGCAGAACACAATCCTTGATGCATTAATAGATGGTCTTCACATAGACCTCAAAGGCTCTTTAAGGATATTGTTGGGCTTTAAAGAATAGAAAACTGAGTCCTCAAATAGTGGAAGTGGCTTATCCAAAGTCATGCCCTCTGTTCTAGGCTGGTCAGCCCTCTCACTGCTCTTTATATCCACCCTAATAAATTGGATCTCAATGCCTCATGTTACCCCATGTACCTTGAATGCCCTTCCCTCCATATTCTGCCTACCTAAATCCTAAGAATTCTCCACATCCAATTCAAGCCCAATTCTCTAGCACCCTTTGCTCTAACCCTTCTACTTCCTCCCACCTGTTTTTTTTTGTTTTTTTTTTTTTGCTTCTTGACCAGTCATAGCAATATCAGAAGGATTCTGTAATACAGTAAATGATTGAGGTCTATCTTATTTTGTTGTCAAGGACTGCTATGTTCAAAGAATCCATTACCATCTTGATGTCCAAGAGGCTGGTGGAGCACCCTCAGACTCAATATCCCATCTCCTTACCTTAACTATAACTGTCCCCTGTAGCAAAATTCCCTTCTTCCTAACATCTCCTTCTTAGAATTTCTAACTTCATTCAAAACTCAGCCCAAATGCTAGCTTTTATGTAAAGCTATTCCTGGTCCCTCTCCAGCTACCACTGACTTTTTACCTATCCACCACCAATTTTCTTGTATTATATATGTATACCATGTATATACCAATACAGCTAGGTGGTGCAGTGTAGATATAGCATCAGACCTGGAGTAAGGAAGACTCCTTGAGTTCAAATCTGGTCCCACACATTTACTAGCTGTGTGACTTTGAGCAAATCACTTAACACTTTTTGCCTCGTTTCCTCATCTGTAAAACTGGAGAAGGAAATGGCAAACCATTCCATTATCTTTGTCAAGAAAAACCAAATAGGGGCTATAAAGAATTAGACACAACTAACCAACAAAAGATATAAAGCAGAAGAAGTAATATTTTCCCTGTCAAGAATTGAGGAGCTTAGCAATGATATAACCTATATAAAGATGATTTACTGCCTCAGGGGTGGGAATGGGAAAGAGAATCTGATTTGCAAAATGCTAGAAAACAATTCTAAAAAAAGTTTCAACATAGAATTGAAAAAAGAATAAAGTCAAAAAATAAAAATAAAAAGTGACAAAAAAAAGAATCGAGAGGCTTGTTTACATTTATAACCCTCAGTTAACTGTTGTTTTTATATGCTTAGTGCTTGTATATTATCTGCCACTAATAGATGATCCACTAAACTTCTCTGAACCTTTGTTTCTTTTTCTCATTTTGTAATGAGGACAATAAAAGTACCTACTTCACATGTTTGTAGTGAAAACCAAAGATAATTATAAAGTATTTATCAAACCTTAAACTACTATATATAGATGTCAACTGTAAAAATTAGTTTGATTAGGTACTTAAATAATTGTGGACTTGATTAATTGTTTAACCTTCCAGAGCTTCTATGCCATTAACAAGGCCTCCCTAAACCCAGAATCAACTCTGTAATAATGAAGTATCAGTACAGGACCTGAGTAGACAGATCTGGTATTGTATCAATGTAGGGAATTCCAAAAGAAGAAATGCTTTCTGTAGAATGGCGCCTGCTTTGAATTTGTGCCTTTAGAGAGATAATGAAAGTGTTAAGTGTCTCTTCCAAGATTCCACAGTAAGTACATGGCAGAGGTAGGCTTTGAACCCTGTTCCACAATCAGTACTCTAATCCCACCCTCCTCCCTTGTTTCTTGCTTATATATGCCCTGTATTCTTCGAAAAAGTCGAAGAAAACAGAATTTCTTGAAAGCAAGGCCTATCTTTTTTCCTAATTTATCTTTAATCTCCCAGCTTGAGAAATATGCTGAACATACTATAAACCTTTAGTGCTCTGATAATTTGAACTCTTCTTATTGCACTGCTAGTTAGCAAATGATTATTCTGTATATTAGCCTCATCTTTCCTGCTAAGGTCATAAGTTCCTTGAAAACAAGACTAATTTGCATTTATTTTGTCTCTCCTATTATGCCTAGGATAGTGCTAAACTTATAGCTGACATTTAATACTTAAAAATTGATTACTCCCCTCCTTCTCCTCCTAAGCAGATTTTCAGCCAACTAATGACATCAGCACAGGTCTCTGCCTTGAAATTAGATGAAAATAAATTTAAAAATTTCTCTGAAAAAAATTAAGCTGAATTTGAAATAAAATGAAGAAACCATAGTTTTAAAGCCTATCAAATCCAGAAGACAAATGCCACTAATCCTGCTGTCTAACCAGTATTATATAAACCTGATTCCCCTCCCCTAGCCTCTAATCTGAGGATTTAATCATTAATGGTACAAATATATGGATCTCAGCATCCTATTACCCCTCTGCACTAACATCTTTGTAGCATCATTCCTTTTCTCTATTTCCTCAAATTTCTATAAATTATAGGGTTAAATAAATGTTAGATGAGGAGGAAAAAACTGTCTATTAGGTAACTATTGCCCTAATTCTTCAAAATTGGAGAAAATAGGAGTTGTTTACTTTGTTTTATTAATGAAAAACTTATAAGATATCAGTATGTTATCCTTAATTGAGTCACATAATTTGTAGTGGCACATTATTGCTGACAAATCTTATAATTGGGTCCAAAAGTATTTTAAATCTATCACATAGACAATTTTAACTTTTTTTTTCTGGTTACTGACTTAAAAACACCTGAAAGTGAGGTAAATGATAGTAATTTCCTAAAATAATATAATTTTTAGAGATAAAAGGAAACTTGAAAGATTCTTTTGTCCATTTTCATTGCTCAAGAAAGGACAACAATCAAATCACCCCCCCGAAAGATCCCTGTTTTAATGATCTTCAGAGAGAATTTCTCCTCTTTCTCTCTCCAATGTGTGTGCATATCACAACTTAAATAGCTGCTCAAAATCCTTCTTGCTGAAGCCTAAATCCACTTCCTCAGAGAAGTGTGGCTCATCAGCACAAGGCCTAAAATGAGGACAGAAAGAAGCCAGGTGTTTCAGGATATCTTATCAGTTGGAAAATGCAGAAACGGGATTTTTTTCATCATGTAAAAATGATCTAACAATTATAGTCAGTATGTGCTGCCTCCATCACAACTATGGACAACTCTTAGGTAAGAATGAATAAAAATGATTTTCAGTGATCCAGGGAAATAGCCTAAAAATTATTAATTAATTAAAAATTAGTTCCCTTCCCTCACTTTTATGTTCTTCTTATTGGTCTCCTTGTAAAAGCAGAATACAGAAACATTCCAAATATTTAAGGAGACCTAGTGAACACAGTTCCGGCTGTTCTACTTTACATTTACATTTACATTTAGACCTTTTTTGACTTTAAATTTCCAAGAGAATTGGAGTCACTGAATGAAGTCCTGCAAATAAGCCAGATACCTGTTGTAAGTCCCTCATTGTTTGAACACTACCAAGATGATTTTGGAAAAATCACTTAACCTCCATGGGACTCAGTTTCTTCAAATATAAAAAGAGGGACTCGGACTAAATGGCTTCTCAGCTCCTTTCAACTTCAGATCTATAATCCAATGGTCCAATAAGAATTTGAGAAGAGGGGGCAGAAAAGTTAATTTATTTCCAGTAACCATATTTGAATCTCCCTGTCTAAAATCGTCTTATTGAATTAAATATGTCAGCATAGGAAAGACAAGAAAGATGTTAGGTCTGAAGATAAGCTTCAATCAGTTTTAAATATATTTTTAATTAGAAGAAATATAACAGGTTATACTAGTATAGAACAAATGTAAAAAAAAGTATTTCTAAGAAATAGTTAATGAAGATTAACTGTTTCTGACCTTAGGAGTAAAATTGTTTTGATTTTCAGAATAATATAGCTGGGAAAGTGTGACAAGAACTAGATTTGGAGTCAGAGGCTGTAGAGATGAATCTTGGCTCTGCCACTATTACCTGCTAGGCCTTTTGCAAATTACTAGACTTCACTTTCCTCCACTGTAAAATGAAACTGTTGGATTAGTTGATCTATAAACTCTCTTCTACCTCTAAATTTAGGATTTTAAGTGAAACTATTTTTAAAACTGTTCATCCTTTATTCTAATGGGCATATTTAGCAAGAAGACATTAAATAGCTAACATCCTCTCCTGCAGGTCAATTCATGTTTGCAAATCTCTGGATTAAATTTAATAACAGGGCAGTAGTACAAAGCACGGTTTCCATTTGATGTTTCCTCATATGACTGAACAATGTGACATTCAGATCAATACACTGTAATTTGACATCAGTTTGGTGACACACAAATTGTTCAGATGGATGGTTTCTTTTTCTTTAACCCAGATGTCAATAATGATTTCTGATTTATAGCTCATACACCAAACTCCACCTGTTCTCATATTTCTTCATTTCTCACTAATTGTCAAATAACTGTGATTTACAACACAGTAATTGTCATGACCACAAAAGAGCACAAATATTATGGCATTTAGAAATAATCAAGATTCTACACTAGAGTAAGATGCATCCTTCCCTCAAAGAAGGCATGATGTATTCATTAGAAGGTGACTTAGTGTTGGATTTGGAGTAAGAAATACATGAGCATTCCAAAAGATAACCAAGTTGCCACTCTGTTTCTTAATCTATAAAATGGAATAATAAGACTTTTTAGGATCAAAAGAGAAAACACACATAAAGCATTATGCAAGCCTTGAAGCACTATATAAAGTTTTTAGAATAGTAAGAGTAAGAAGAAAATGAGGAACTGATTCTAGAAAAGTAGCTGGCTATTAGTCAAAGTAGTCTTTAAAAGCTCAACTCTTAATAAGGAAATGTTTTCCAGAAACTTAAATATAAAAAGGAAGCAATTTTTTAATTGTTAAAAGTTAAAAAACTGGAAATGTGTGTGCAAAATATGTGTGAGAATATAGAAAGATGTACAGTGGAGAAAGTAAAAGACTATGGAACAAGGGAAGATGAAAAATAGTTCAACAAAGCAAATAAAGAAAAGGAAAAGAAAAAGAACTGATAAAGAGCCAAAAGGGTCTAGAAATCACTGCCAGGATGTGTGCTCATTGGTAATTCTTATGATCCTATAATGGTCATCTAATAATCTGAACTTCTTGCCTATATTTTAGAAGATTCTACCATCCAACTGCTGATGTGCTATCATTTCACTTGAGTTTCCATTCCCTGCCAAAACTTGGGGCCCTGGAAAATGCACCCAGACAAGCCAAGCAATGATATAGATCAGATCATGTAGCACAGTAAAAGAATGCTGGATTTAGAGTTAAAGAACCTGTGTTTGATGGTCAGCTAAGTCACCTTGGACAAGTCACCTAAGTGCATCAGTTTTCTCACCTATAAAAAACTAAGTAGCCTCTCAGACCCCTTCAAGCTCTAAATATTAATCCTACTAGCTAGCATTGTGAAGAAAAGCTCTTTACATATGTTAACTCATTGATCCTTACGACACAGATGTAGGTACAATTAAACTCCACATTTTACAGATGAGGAAACTGGGGCTAAGTGAGTTACTTGCCCAGAGTAGCAAAACTAGTAAGTGTCTGTGAGCGATTAAGAGTCTAATCTTACTAAGATTCCTTTCCTAAATGCGTTTACTCTTGGAGCTCCTCCAGGATTAGCTCCATGAATCACAAGTTGGAGACAAGGTGCTCATCTACTGTTTTTCAATGCAAATGAATTCAAATCATGCCTGTTCAGTTGGCAGCTGGCTGCAATTTCAGATACTCTGTAATTGCTTAAGCTGGATTAAGGCAGCAAATAAGCATTTACCTGGGATGCTTTAAAAAAAAAAAAAAAAAGACACCAATCCCATCCATCACATAAATGGCTTTCTTCTCTTCTTTTCTTCACAGGAAAACCCAGCACCAAACAAGAGCCCATGGGACACTTTCAAAAACCCTAGTGAATATCAACATTACACCACAATAAATGTTTTAGACACAGAGGCAAAAGACGCTTTGGAACTAAGACCAGCAGAATGGGAGAAGTGTCTGAATTTGCCTCTCGATGTGCAGGAAGGAGACTTTCAAACGGAGGTGTAACGAACATAAAGAAAGCAAAACATACCGCTACGGAAACCAGATCAGATCATGCATTGCACTGACACTCGAGACTTGGGAAGCCTGACATTGCTCTCTGGACATTGTGGCTACCGTACATATGTCAGGATCTTCACGTGCCAAACGTCAGTGGTGTTTTCGTACCATATCGTCCCGCTAGGCAAGCTAGTGGAGAACCAGGTGTACAATTCTTACCATCCTGTGTTGTAAGTAAACGTGGAATGGATTTGTAAGGTAATCTTTATAGATAAACCTCAAGCAACGATTCATGTTGTAACTGCTTCATTTGGTTTAGTTTTCAGAAAACTTCACCATGAAGCACAATGTATATATTTATGCAGTTTTTAAAGTTTATAACAGTCTGTTTGGCCATTACTACACTTTTTACTTTATAATATAAAAGCAAAGTTTTTGTCATTAAATGAATGTTTGTTGAGCTACATTCTTCATTGCTTTAAATGCAATAAAGTAATAATCTCACTTTTATATGAATAATATATTTCACATCTTTATTATTGCAGTTTTCTCCAGAAAGCTCAGAGTAGCTTTCTCTGCTGCAGCTGTGTATAAAATATTTAAAATGTTGTATGGTGTAAATAAACTTTTGTCTACATATCAGTTTTTTAGTGCATTTTATTTGGGATTTATTGAATTGAAATTTACATATTTATAAAGTTTTTTTTTAAATGCAGATACCGAAAAAATGTATTCTCAGTTTTAATGGCATACCGTTATTACTCCTTTGAGGCTAATGATTTCTCAAATGTAATAGTAGGTTTGTATAATAGGTTCTGTATTTTCTACTCAAAACGCTCTTTGGAACAATGTACCATGTAAATTCAGCTTGTCAGAGTTTCTGCTGCCATCGTTCTTATATATAGATATGTTTTTTTTCTATCTTATGATGAAAACACAACTAAGAGAAAACATTAAGTTACTATGCCAAAAAAAAAAAAGGATATGCTTATTTTAAATAATTGAGGGCAATGCATGAATCAAAAGAGAAGCTATGTGTGCTTACAAGTTCTTCATAGCATATGAGAAAAACTACATTTATGCAGGATTTAAAAATCCTCTCAGATCCATACTCTTTAACAGAGACAAAGGGGAATCTGTCTGGCAGCTCGGAGAGAGGGGAAGGCTGAGGGAAGCTGTTGGTGCAAACTGTCTCTAGCTTCAATATAAGCCATGCTGGTGATGTCACTAGCCCCCTCAGATCATCATCAAGGGAAATTTATTGTGGGACTTGTTTAAACTTTTTTTTTGTTATTCTATAGATGATTGAACATTGTATTTATGATACTGTGGCAAGGAAGGGTATCCCAAGTTTCCAAGAAGTTTATTCAAACTTGTTTGTTGTTAAACCTGAGCTGCATTATCTTTTGTGACCAGCCCAAGTCTCTGAACACAGGGACAGTGGCTGTGATGGCTTTGGAACGGGTGTAGCTCAGGCCAAGAGAAAATGACCTACTTTTAGGAAGAGGTTCAACAAAAAAGCCAACTCCACCACCAAGCTGGAGCCTTAAAAACCAAACAAACAGCTCAGGCTTCATTCCTGTCGTTTGTTTTTATTGTTCTCAATGTAAAGATTTTGAAAAGTCTATTTTTAATCAAATTTTAAGAAATAAACATTATCGAAATATGCAAAAAAGAGTATAACTGTTAACAAAAGCCTGATTTTTCACTAGCATAAAATTATCATGCTAATTATTATATGGTCTTAAAACTTATTAATGTTCTATGAGATTTTTTTGGTTATAGGAATAATATTCTCTCGAGATATAAAACATTAAAAGCTTACAATTCAGCTTAATTCCAGTAACATGCAGCTAGGACTTCAGTTTCTAATTGAAATCATGAATCCATTCAGAACACCAGATGTTGAGAACGAAGAGTACTTGAAGCCTCGATGATAAAAAATAATAATAATAAAACCTACAAAGCATTAACATAAACATTTTGGTAAACATAAGTTTTATGAGAGACACCAAGTGTAGTAGATGGCAAACTGACCTCAGAACCGGAAAGAGCCAAGTTCAGATCTCACCTTTCACACATTCTGGTTGTGGTTCTTTAGTCAAGCAACTTAATCTCTTGATGCTCTAGGAAACTCTCTAATACCATGTCATATAAAAGGTACCAGCTTGAATTAGTACAGAGAGTTTCCTCTTCTGGGAGTTTTCTTAACCAATGAAATCACTAACCTAGTCCTAATTCCTATGAGTTTAAATATGTCAGAAAGAAAAGTATTTCTTTTAATAATATTAATTATACAGTATACTTTACAATGTAACAGAGATGATTACAATTTGATAACAAACTTCCTTCACAATTTTTTTCAGTTCCAATGACTTGAGAAAATGTTTGACAGGTTAATATTTGAAATATAGGTAGTAAATGAAAGACTTAAAAAATACTAGCCACAGCTGTTAGGCTTATGCAGGCCAAGACTTATACAAAGTCATAGTGAGAAGGACTTTACACCGAGTTCAATAGAGGAGACTCTGAGCAGAGTTAAGCAACTGAGGTTCCTAGTTGGTTTTAGTGATTGAGTCCATTGAATTACCCTAGAAGAGATAAAAATATGGGTAATTCAGAATATCAAAAAATCATTCATTTAGAGCTCTGAAAGTTTTTTTTCTTCTATTAATATGGGGTTCTCTGCTATTTCAGTAAGTCATAGTACCATACAAAGACAAACAAATATATATATGTATATATATATCCATAATTTTGGACTGAACTTCTCATTTCATTGGAATATTCACTGGAATTTCCAATGAAGAAAGTCCTTCTACTAAAGCAACCCAGTGCCTACTTTGCTATTATAGTCCGAGTTAATTACCTAGGTAATAATAAAGAGATTAAATTACCTGCCTTCCATTAACCAGTAGGTGTCAGAAGCCAACATGAACCCAGGTACCTCCATCATACCACACAATTTCTTATACATGTATACACACACATATACACATGTGTATGTAGCTATATTTCCTTCATGCTATACTATACACATAGGGCAGCAGGTTGTACAGGGGATAGAATGTTAGCCTTGGAGTCTTTAAGTCAATTAAGTCAATTGAGTCAATTAAGATCAGAATTCATTTGACCTCAGACATTTACTAGCTAAAACTGGAGAAGGAAAAGGCAAGCCACTCCAATATTTTTGACCAGAAAACTCCATAGGCAGTTGATCCACAGAGTCACAAAGAGTTGGGCATGACTGAATAACTAAACAAACAACACAGACACACTCAAACACATCTGCTAAGTTAGAGACAGGCACTCATATATATTACATTGGCTGTCAGACACAACAAATATCAAAGACTATATATTTGAAAAGTTGCAGAAGAAATATGGCTTGTTTCAATGGAAAGAATACCTACAATAACAAAATCACAGATCCTTAATGTATTAAAATCTGTAACATATATATGGTCATACATAGGTTACATATAAGAATATGAAGATGTAATATGTTTTGTTTATAGACCAAGAGGACAGAATCAAGGTAGAGAGCCCTTTAAAAACAACAACAAAGATAAAACCTTTCCCTTTTGTCTGTGTTATTGGAAAATTTGGGGTCCTTAAACTACATTTCCCATGAGCCCACTGGCTTCCTGTCTTGCATAATGATGTTGACAGAGAGATAAAAACTGATGGGCTGGTTTTTCACTTCCTCTTTGCTTCAGATCCACCATAGTGAGAGCTGGGACCAGTGGGGCTTTTTAACTGACCAAGCCAGAATGGCCTGTGGCTTTGTTTTCTATTGGCTACTAATAAATATTTAAAAACCCATAATAATTTTAGAGTTATTATTATAGATTAATTTTATTTATAAGACAGAGGAACAGCAAGGGTTAGGCAATTGGGGTCATTATAAATATTTGCATTTTAACAGGTTTTCATAATTTCATAGATCTGATGAGAAAATTCCCTCTATTAATAGGAATCCATACTTGGGCTGTGATTTGTAATCTTTGAAAAGTTCCTGAGTAAGCACTGAAATTCTTAAGTGATTTGCCCAGAATGACATGATCAGTATGTGTCAGAGGCAGGAGTTGAACCCAGATCTCCCTGATACCAAAGCTGGTTGGATAAAGATCCAGTAACTCTGAAACCCACTTAAATATAGGACATACATTGTCATATCCATATATACATCTGTAGAGATGTGTATTTTCATAAATGGAGTTAATGGACATAGACATAGACAAGGACACAGAGTGTAAAAGCCAGCCCATTGACTTTGCATTTTACCCTAGGATTAAAGAAACCTTCTAAGTAGAAGAATAACATAGACAGAATTTATGTCTTGGATTGCTTGGCAACTGTGTAGAGGATGGATTGAAGAGGGAAGGGACTAGCAACCAGATGGCTAATTAAGAAACTATCACAATAGTCAAGAGAAGGGTTGCTTTGGGAATAAAGTAGGAGAATGATCTTGTATGGAGAGAGAGAAAGAGATGAATAGCAGAAAGAAACCAAATATCTTCTTTTTCCCTACCTGGAGCATGTTACATCCTCTTTGAGACTTATACCAAAGACTAAAATTAAGGACAATTTTCCTCTATAAACTTTTGGGATTAAACTTTCCTTATGGAAAAAATATAATTGTTCTATAAAGACTTTCCCTCTCCCTCCTACTAGGCTAGAATAATCCATGTCTCTAATGCTCTAAGCAGGTAATTAAGCAAAATATGTAACAATGTCAAGAATTTGAAATAATTTTATATAATCTATAAAGTATATAAATTATCATCAGTCATTTAAGGGGAAAGGAAAGGAACAAGCATTTATATAGCATGTAGTATGCGCCAGGCAGGCAGCTAGGTGGCACAGTGGATAGAGTGTCAGTCCTACAGTCAGGAAGACTCATCTTCCTGAGTTCAAATCTGGCCTATGACAGAAGTCATTTAACCCTATTTGCCTCAGTTTCCTCATCTGTAAAATGAGCTGAATAAGGAAATGGTAAACCACTCTAGTATCTTTGCCACGAACACCTCAAATGGGGTCACATGGACAAGGCTGAAAAAACTGAACAACAACAACGTGTACCATTCACTGGTATAAGAGCTTTACAGATGTTATCTTACTTTATCCTCACAACGACACTAAGAAGTAGGTGCTGGTATTATCCTCCTGATATAGTAGAAGAAACCACAGCAAACAGAGGTTAAGTGACTCACCGAGAATCAAACAGCTAGTATCTGAGACTGGATTTGATCTCAGGTCTCGCTGACTCCAGACTCAGCTATCTATCTAGTGTGCCACCCAGCTGAAGGTGCCCCCAGCTAAGTAGTGTTAATTTTCTAAGAAAATGTCCCTACTGATGATTACAGCAGATGCAGACTAAAAACATTTCTTACTATTATCAACATGTAAACTTTGTAACCCCAATCCCTAAACTAATTACTCATGCCATCAAAATAAGAAAATATGCAGTGTCTTAGATGTCAGCCATATCTATTTCATTTTGGAAAAGCAAAAATATTTATTGATCATTGTGACTGGATCATAAAATCCTAACTCTAAATTTGGGAGGGCTCTCAGAAGGCATCTGGTTCTCTCTCCGCTTTTCACAAATGAGAAAACTGATTCTCAGGGAAGTTAAGTGAGTTGTCAAAGGCCACATAGGCAGTTTATGTCAGAGGTAAAATTGCAGAATATATACTGCCTTCCAAATAATTTAATCTAGAATAAAAAACACATATATTCATAGGTATTATTATTAATTCAGTTCCTAACCCTTCATACTAATAATTCATATAACAAGAATTTGTTACCTACTAGGTACAAGATACAATACCTTTCCTAGGTACAATGAAGGGATTTTTTTTTAAGAGGCATGTTAAGCACAGTCCTGATACTACAGGAACTGACAATATAGCTGATGAGGAAAGAAAAGCAATTTAAAAATATAGATATGGCTTAGCAGTAAATTAACCCAATGCCTATCTCTTCTGAAATAGGAAGTTGAATTAGACTTTGAACAATGGTTGGGATTTGGATAGGAACAAAGGAAGGGGAAGAGTGTTCTGGCCAGAGAGAACAACACACAGAAAACCCTGGACGTAGGAATAATTCTGGATTATTGAGGAAGAACAAAGATCAAAAGAACAAAGCTTTGTAAGAGCAAAAGAAAAGTGTGTGTATGTGCATGTGTGTGTGTGTGTGCACACGTACATGTGCTCAGGGTTTGGGTGTGGACATAATCTCAGACATGAGATAACCTATGTTTACATATAATTTGTTAATACACTGTATGATCTTGTTATATAGGCCCTTTGCTAATTCTTTTGCTCAGGCAAATATTTTGTTTTTTGTCAGGGTAAAGTAAAATTGAATTTTAAAATTTGCTCAGCTAATCTATAAAACTGGGCATGCCTAAGTGGATTAACTAAATTTTAATATATTCCAAAATTTTTAAGGGAAGGCAAAAAACAAAATCAAGGTTTGCAAAAGTTAAACTCTCAGATTTTCAACCACCTTTCTAGGAGAGTATCATTGACTCTGGTCAGACTCATCTGTTTAAGTCTAAATTTTTAAGCAAAGGCAGCAATTTAACAGCACTTTATTGAAGAAACAGATCAAAATCTCCCTGTGCTCACATGAAAGAAACGTTTAGAACAATAATTTCATTCAAATCAGCAATATCTATTTTATGGCAAGGCTTTATGCCAAGCATTGGGGTTAAATGGGCAAAAGTCTTTATATAGTCCTTGACATAAACTTACATTCTACTGGAGATAGCCATATGTACATTGGTAAATTTCCTCATCTGTAAATTGAACTCAAGGCCTCTCAGATACCTTCAAGCTCTAAATCGGTGATAATCTGATTTTAGTTTAATTCATGAAAATTTGCATGAATCAAAGTGCACTAACTGAAGAGATTCAAAGAAGGATTCATAAAAGAGGTGGTGTCTGAGTTGATCATTGAAAGATTTCTTGTTCAGTTGATTCTAATTGCATCTGATTCTTTGTGACCCCATTTGGGGTTTCCTTGCCAAAGATATTAGAGAGGATTGCCAGTTCCTTCTACAGCTTACTTTACAAATGAGGAAACCGAGGCAAACAGCATTCTGTGACTTGTCCAGGGTCACCAAGCTAGTAAGTGTCTGAGATTAGATCTGAAATCAGAAAGATGTCTTCCTGACAGCAGGACCAGCACTCTATACATTGTGCCACCTAGTTGCCCTTGAAGGAAGATCAAGATGCTAAAAAAGAAGAGATGAGGACAGAGTCCATTTCAGGTGTGGAGTAAAGAAGGAAGGAATACACTGGGCAGGATATAGTATTTAAGTATAGGGACCCACAAATAATCTATTTAGTCCATAATGAGGAGTACATGAGGAGTAATATTGAATAAGACTGGAAAGGTAGTTAGGAGCTAGACTATATAATGCCATGGAAACCCATCTAAGAAGTTCATACTTTATCTAAGATCAGAGAGAAACACTAAAACTTTTCCAGCAAGGCAATAACATGGTTAGTATTTGCACTTTAGAAAAGTATTTCTGTATTATGCTGGAAGCAGCTCCAATTAGAGCCAATGGTTAAGTTTTCAGTATGACACTTACATCTTGGAAATCAACTTATATTATAAATTGGAGCTTAATATGTCTTTGCCATTGATTGTCTAGAGTTTAAAAAGTAATAGAGAAAATTTTAATAATAACAGTTAAGCTTAAAAGTGTATCTTGTATATTTTTTCCCAGAGAGTCAATTGTTTAGTATTTAACAGCATAGCCCTGATTATTTTAGTTGCTGAAAGAAAGATGCATAGGAGATAGGAGAAGCTAAAATCAGGAAGAATAATGAAGGTCTCATGGTAGTCCAACTGAGAAGTTAGGTGGGCATACAGTAAGGATAAAGAAAAGGGATGAATTCAAGACTTGTTTTAGAGACCGAGGGTTTGGACTGATAGAGGGAGTGCTGAAAAGATAACCAAAGATTACTTTAAGGTCCTATGTGACTGAGACAGTGGTGACCTCAAAAGAAAAGGATCTATGGAAGAGAAACTTTGAAGAGAAGATCAGTTGGGTTTTAGTCTTGTTAACTTCAAGAAGCCAATGAGACATCCAATTGTATAGCTACAACAAGCAGTTTATGATGTAGGTCAGGAATTCTGGAAAGAAATTAGAGCTGATTATATAGATTTGGTAATTTTCTATGCAGAAATGATGAATGGACCCATGAGAGTAGATGAGATCACTGAGTGAGAGTATGTAGAGATAAAAGGAAAGAGGATCCAAGGGAACGTAGAGAAAGAAGGAAAGAGGATGTAAGAGTAAGAGTGTTTATCCTCCAGTCAGGGATTATCCTAAAACATATGCTAGGGGACTGAGAAATTAAAAAATCATTTAGCACAGGAGAATAAGAACACTGCCACTGAGACCCTATGGAATGCATGTCTATACTCATGTCCATGAATAGGATGATGCAGTTTTATTGGCATAGAAAAAATATTTGGCATCAGAGAACCATAGATTGTTTGATCTTGACAGGATAATAAAGATTACTTAGCTTGACTACCAATTTGAAAGAAGACATAAATACTCAACAGATAACAATATTGGAATTACAAAAATATGAAAAATTTCAGAAAGAGAGATTTGTTATGGTTTATTTAGTACTCCTTGTGTTTGTTAGCTCTATCACCTAGTTCCCAAAGTAGAGAATGGCATAGGATTATAGGATCATAAATATAGAGCTGGAAGGGACCTTAGACAACACTGAATCCCATCCCCTCCTTTTAAAGATGGGGAAAATTCTGTTGTACAGCTAGTAAACACGAAGTGGAAGTCATACCCAAAACTTCTGAACTCCAAGTCCTCTGCCCTATCCTCTATGCTACACTCTTTCTCCATAGCCTGCCAGAGTTCTCTAGAAATTTCCCTTTAGAACCATTAAAACTTCCTTTACTCCAATTCTCTCTGCAAAAATCAACCTTCTAATTGAAAATTTAGTCTTCCTAAGGGCTGGTGAATCAAGACAAGCACGTCCCACATACACAACCAGCATCAACACCCTGCTTGGTACACACGTATCTCCCCCTGTGATTTAATAATCATTCTGTTTTGTAAATCATCTTCCTGTGATCTTGGCTGGCAGGAACCACTAACCCAAACCCAGATTTCAACTTCTGGCTGAAATAACAAAAGGGACTTTGAACATGTAAAGCAGAAGATAAGACAGGCAAATCTACAGGCAGAAACCCTAGGAGCCAAGCCTGGAACATCCACCTGGTCTTATCCTTCTTATACTAAAGACAGCAATACTTCTCTTAAATGCATCCCACTTAATGATGGGCCTGGAGGGACCTTAAGGGGTTTCTGAATATACTTCATGGCCTACGGGAAATACTGTACTGATACAAAACTAATCAAGGAGAGCTTTGCCTTTTGATTGAACATTTCCAGAGAAAAGATTACACAATATAACCTAGTAAAGCATGCATAATTTCATTCTTTGTCACCTTAATCAAAGCTGCTGTTTTGGGTCAGTGGTTCCAAACAATTACTAAATGTTCTTTGGCCTGTTTCCCTTATCAAAAACAAAAAACAAATAGGCCACCTTACTGGCCAAGGTATGCATCAATCAACAAGCATTTATTAAACGTTGACTGTGTCAGGCAGTGTCCTAAGCACCAGGGATACAAGAAACACAAAAACATGGTCCCAGCCCTCAAAAAGCTCACATTCTAATGGAGGAAACAACATGGGGGGAAATGTACATAGAAGATATATACAAAGTAGATAGAAGGTAATCTCAGAGGGAAGGGAATAGAAAAAGAGTATTTGAGCTGTCTTCAAGTAAGGTAGTAGGCAGAGGTGAGGAGGGTGAGTATTCCAGGTACATGAGATAGGAAATGAAAAGGCATTGAATAGAGATGGAGTATTGAGCATGATGATAGCATGAAGGCTGGTGTTGTTAGATCATGAAATGGAAGGGAATAATATTTAAGACACCAGGAAATGTAGATAGAGTCTAGGTTATAAGGGTTTTAAATGCCAAAAAGATGATTTTATATTTCATCCTGGAGTTAGTAAGTAGTTACTAGAGTATAATGATTAATGACATGTGGGGCATCAAGGTGGCTCAGTGTATAGAGAGCCAGACTTGGAAAAGGGAGGTCTAGTTCAAATCTGACCTCAGATACTTCCTAGCAGTGTCACCCTGGACAAGTCATTTAACCCCCATTGCCTAACTCTTCTACTGCTCTTCTGTCTTGGAACTAATACTTAGCATGGATTCCAAGACAGAAAGTAAAGGTTGGTTGCCTTTTTGTTTGTTTTTAATGATTAATGAATGACATAGTGAGACCCACATTTTAGGATGATCATGTCTGGCAGCATCACTGAAGATGGGTTGGAGTAGAGAGAGAGGCCAAAAGTAGTCCAGCTGTGAGAACCTGTGAGAGCCAAGGAGGCAAGGGAAAAGGAACAAAGGAGAAGCTTATAAGAGACATAAAGTTAGAAACGACACAATGATCAAAATAAATTGTGCAGATATAGATACCATATCTATAGGGTTGTTTTATTGATTAGCCACTCCACTGCCCCCAATTTTACAAATGAGGAAAATAAGGCCCATAAAGGAAAGGTTAATTTTGCTAGGATCAGTTTTAGGATCTGGATTCAAATTCAGGTCCTTTGACTGAAAAACCTGCCATCATCTTCCTGTTATGTCAAATAACTTGGAAAGATCAATTTTCAGACAATCACAATCTTTAAAAGGACTAATCACCAGTCCATTGTTGCCCAAACTCAATGCAGTGAGGGATCAGAAGAAGGAATAACTCCCTGAAAAGGACAATGGCAGTCTCCCCATCACAGAAGATCCAGCCTCCTTGTTCTTGGAGACAGAAATAGAATAGGCCTCCTATTCCTATTGTTGCTCCCTCTCAGAATCTTCCAGGCACAATAAAGAATTAGTTCATAAGTCAGTCTTCACAAACAACCCACCCACGAACATTTATTATTTATTTGTTGTTGCTGTTTTTAAAGACTGGGTCTCTTCCTGCTTATTGGCACAGGACTTTTGACATGCCTGTTGTTTTTTTTCCTCAACTGGGTCCATTTCACCCTTCCTTGAGTAATCTGTCGATCCCTCACCTCTGGGAGCACCATAATGATATAGGACTTAATGAAGACACCCAATTGGTTTTAATCATATTGAAGCTCACAGATCTTGAGCTCAAATGATCCACTAGCCTTAGCCGCCCTTGTTGCAGGGATTACAAGTGTCTGTCATCGTGTCTATCTGTCCTACCAGTTTTTATCAACAGCATGAAGTTAGAACATTGTCAGGCCCTAGGCAATCATTTAGTTTCCCTTTTAATTCTCTGATTTCCTTTGATAAAACTATCCAGATGATCAACCACCTCAAAAGACTGATTTTTTAGGTTACTTTGCCTAAAATAAAACATTTCGGTTGACTCTGCTTTGGGGTCAGTTCAAGCATACAGAGGATGTAGGTTCAAATCCTGTCCCTGCCACTTAGTACTAATACTGCAATGGGCAAATCACTTGGCCTCTCTAGTTCTTAATTTTCTCTTCTATAAAAGGGAAGGGAATGAGCATTTTTATAGTTCTTACTATTTACCAAGCACTTTGCTAAGTGCTTTTTTACAGACATTATTTCATTTGATCAGCACAACAACCCTGCAAGGCAAGCACAATTATTATTATCATTTTACAGTTGGGGAAACTAAGGCTGGTAGAGATTAAATGATTTTTCCTGGGTCACATAGCTAGGAAATATCTAAGCCTAGTTTTGCACTCAGCTCCTCCTGACACCAGGCCCAGTGCTTTATCTGCTGTATCACCAGCTGCCTCCTAACTAGATGATATCTGAGGTCTCTTCCAGCTATAAATTTTATGATTCAGACATCCTATAATATACAATGTGGGAGCTTAACCCTTACTTTTCTTTAAGTAAGCAGGCTGATATAGAATTCTAAAGAACATTGCAAGAACCTTGCATTCAGAGACTGAATTTGAGCTTTTTCACCAAGGTATGTCTAACATAGCATCCTTGGTAATTATAGCAACATCACTAACAAGCAGGTGTCAAGAAACAAACTGTTTATGTACCAGTCTCCTAATGACAAAATATAGTGAGTGGATTATGCTAAATCAAACAAGAGGGACATAAATTGCCACATAGAGCTCTCTATTAGACTTGTTGAATCAGGAGGCATGCTCACTATGGATTGTCCACAACCGCCAGTTTTGCCAATCCCTTCAGAAAGGTGGTAGCCAAAACAAACCTCCCCCTGCCAAATCTGTCAATGAAACAGTTATTTCTTCAAAATAGTCCATGGCCCCATGAAGAGATACGGGGTGGGGCGAAGAACTGTTTGCATAGATAGATCCTCGAGTTTAGTCAATAAGTCACTTTCAATGGAGTAAAAAATAAATTGATGATGTATATACTTCAAATGTACAAGTATACTTGAGTTTGGACTCGTAGACTCGTTTTTCCCCTGAAGGAATCAAAGAGGGAATTTTAGTTAAGGAGGTACTATTTTGTGAGAATTTGGGAGTTTTGAATAAGTAAGACAGGACTCTGAAAGAAGTAATTATTCTCTGAATGTGTACCTGAAAGAGGTAGAAAAGGTAACTGAATCATATCATATCGAGGTATCTTTATCATGAGATCCTATAGACTAGATTTAGAGCTTAGAAAAACCAGAAAGGCCATCAAATCTAACCCCCTTATTTAAAAAATGAGGAAATAGAGGCAGAGAAAGGTTAAATGAGCTTACCTCATCCAAGCTTTCTGGGGCATCTCTACTGAAAGTCTATGTTCCTCAAATGACAGTAATATCACAGATACCATTTGTTCCTATAGCCAGAATATTGGCCTCAGCCCACAATTTCAAATGCTCCACTTCACCACAGCTGTGTAGAAATCCTCCTGACCTTATTTTAATTAGCATAATTAACAGCCATTGCTCACAGCCAGAGTGGGATGGGTTTTCCATGGTGCTTATCACCTGATGCTCAAAGCCTCGGACAGTCATTTCATCCTTAAAAGAAACCAGTTTTTTGGGTAGCAGCAGATCCCAGAACCAGATGGTGTCCCTAGAGCAGTTACAACAAACTGACCAAGAAAAGTCAACAGGCTTTCAGTGGCAACTACCCAGATTCCCTCACGTCATCACATAGGGGTATTTGTTCCTAGTTCCTTCTAGCTAAGCAAAGACTGCTGCAGAAATGCTAGATGTGTTGGGTATGGAAGTAGGGAGGAGGAAGCCCATTCCACCAATTCTTGCTTATGGCCATAGATGCTGAAGCAACTGAACCACTCAAATTTGGATAGTTTTCACCCTCCCCATAGTATCAAGATATAGTTACTTAAGGCAGTGCCTTGCAAGTGCCTACATTTCAGAAATTTTCATGCTGTTAAAAACAAAGTTTTCAAAAGCTGCAGGTGTAAAGGAAGACTTTGTGGAATAGAAATTGTAGAGTAGAAAACAATTTAGCATTCTGCCTGAAAAAAGGTTTTCTTTCACTTCTGCATTCTCCTAACAACCCACGGATTAGAAAGCAGGACATTCTCTCTATCTTCTCTAAATGAGAAAAGGGAGGGGGAAACCCTGTAGGTAAATGGAGAGGAGTATAAAGCATATGCTGAAGAAAACAAGGAAACAAGATCACAAATTATGTCCTTCTGCCCGAGAAACAATATGTTGGAATCACGAGCAAAGAAAAACTAGATTGCCCTTGAGATGATGGCACTGTGCCAAAAGGAAGGTCAAGAATTATTGTAAATCAGGTGAATGACAGGACACCACAGAGAGGACCAGAAAAGGGAAAACAAATAGTGCCACTTAGATAAAATGGGCTACCATGGTATTCAACTGTGAGCAAATTTGCTCCGAGCCCTGGCAGTGACAATTACACCTATGAGGTTTGCTATACAATTGTTTTCCAGCTGTGGGCCAGTTGTTACTATGAGCAATGAATTAGATAGTCTTAGTTAGGTTTCAATCTAGCATAGTACCTGAATATATTGGACCTGGAGTCAGGAAGCAGAATTCCAATCCTTTCTCATTAGCTGTGTGACCCTGAGCAAGTGACTTAACATCTGTCTGTTTCCTCTTCTGTGAAATGAGAGGTTTAGATTGAATGGCCTCTAAGGTCCTTTTTGGATCTAAACCTATACTCCTATGATTTCATTTCCCTTTTGGATTTCTTAGAAAAGTCACACCAGAATCCTAAGAAAGTTGATATTTGACATAAAAAAATAATAGAGAAATGAATAGAACCTTTGGACACCAGATAATAGTTTTTACTGCCTGAATCAATTAACAGCCTCTTAATAAACACCTACTATGTATCTCACACTGAGAAGACTGGGGAGACAAAGACAAAAATGAATCAGACCTGTCCTCCAGGAAAGATTGAAGTTCCAGTATCCGGTACCACTGATTCAGATTAAAAGCCAGAATCACTTTTACTTTATTTAGCCTCAATCTTGTACCTTTCAAGAAATAAACATTCTCTCTCAACAACCCAAAAGAAACTTTGTTTAGAATATTTGTGAGTAATAACAGTATCATTTATAAATTATTTATTAATGTCTGCAAAGGACTTTCCACTTATTATCTAATCTGTGAAGTAAGTATTACTATCCCCACTTTACAGTTTCAAGGCAAAAACAGATGACCATCTATCAGGTATGTTATAATGGGGGTTTCATTCAGTTAGATTAATTCATTGGGTCATAAATTTAGAGACCATCCAGTCCAAATCTTTTCATAAAACTGAGGAAACTGAGTCACTTAGCAGTTAAGCGATTCCCCAGAATCACACAGCTAGTAAGTGTCTGAGATAGGATTTGAACAAAGGACTTCCCAACTCCCAAGTCCAATGCCTTATCTCTTATGCTTTTCAGATAATACCTGAGATCCCCTCCAACTGTCAAATTATGAGATTCTGTGGTTGAAGAATGAAGTGATTTATCCATGGTCATAAAACAAGTACCTATGAGAGACAGAATTTGAACCTTGGGCTTTCTGGTTCCAGGATCAGCATTCTATACATTGTGCTATGCTATCTTTCTGTAATTCAACAAGAAGAAAGGAGATAAAAAGATAAAAGGAAGAGGTGAGAGGTAGCTAAGTGGCTCAGTGGATAAAAAGTTGTAGCTAGAGAAAGGAAGTCCCAGATTCAAAATCTGATCTCAGCTACTTCCTAGCTATGTGACCCTGGGCCAGTCACTTAATCCAAATTGCCTGGTCTTTACCACTCTTCTGCATTGGAAGCTATAATTAACATCAATTCTAAGACAAAAAAAGATAAGGGTTTTTTGTTCTTTTTTAATAAAGGAAGAGGAGGGAAAAGGAGAACAAAAAGATAAACAAATCATCCCTCACCAATTCCTAGACATTGAAGTTCTCTTCCTTAGTTACTGGTTCAGGAAGAAAACCTTTAAAATAAAGATAGTAAGACCTTAGATTTAGGAAAGCAGATGTAGTACATAAGCTACTCTCTTAAGGTCTCTTCTGTTCTAAGATCTGTGATTATAGGAAATAATTTTTCTAAGAAAAATGAATTTAAGTTATTAGCTACCACTTTATTCCCCAAAGCTTTGTTAGCATGACCCAGTAATAACTATAAAGACAACTTATATTTAAAACTGAATTCATAACAAGAAAGAGGTCACACTAGTTCTACATCTTGTAATAGTCATTTGGGGAACAATAGATGCTTGTGTAGAGTGTTTGACCCAGTCTTCATTTCTCTCTATTAGAGAGATGATCTGAAAGGCTCTCCTGTGCTTCTGTTCTCCCAAGCATTGTCTTATCATACCCATTCCACCAGTAGCATTTAATGGTTTCTCAGTGGACAAATTCTATACCATCATTAGCATTTAATCATTTCCCAATGGGTAAGTGAGCACTTTGAAATTCTAGAAGGAACTTTCAAAAAAATTTCAAAGTTTGTTTTTAATGGGAAGGAAACAATGAAAACTATCTCATTATATTTAAAGAGATGGGAGAGGGGGGAAAAAAAAGAAAACTTCCTCATTATATCCAGGGAGAAAAGAAATAAAAGAACACAAATACTAAACTTTATTTCAGACCAGCCATAATACATAGTTCTCTAGAGGCCAGAGAGTAAATTCCTATCTCTACAAAGCAATTCTTTCTGCATTTCCTGATTGTTGCCACAGTTTATTACAGTACTGATAATGAGTAGAGAATATGCATATGTTATAAACTATGATATATGATAACTACACCTAATGGACTATAAGCTCCTGAAGAATGAGGATTGTTTCATTCCATGTTTTTGTATTCCCAATGACAACTTAGTAAAACATGTGGCTTACTTGATTGACCCTATCTTGTGTAAGTATCAATTTGCAACAATTTGCTGGTTTTTTTTTTCTAGAAAAGAAGAGATTTTCTTTTAGCTAGCTGTGTGGTAGGCACATATATGTGCCCTTCTTGAGCATCTAGGGCCTCTACCCCTGGTAAGCTAGTCTAGCATTGTGCCTAGCATATAGTAGGTCCCTTAGGAATGCTTAAAATGAATTAAAAGTGGTAAAAGAATAGATTTCCATATAGTAGAACACACACATAGTATACATATATGTACATACACATATATACATCAAGAGAGAAAAAGAAATATGTATACACACACACACACACATACATGCCTACAACTTCTGCATGTGATCAGACAAAGAAATAGATGGACAATCAAACTGGGGGGGTGGGGTGTAAAAGACTCCCACAGGTCCAGGAAAATCTCAGAGGCAGGACAGCATCGGTATGAATGAGGTGGGTGAGAGACAGTCTGAATATCAGCTAGGCAGGCAGGCATAATGAATTACTGCTCTGCTTTGCCTTGATTAAGGTTATTTTATGTGCTTTGAGATGACACAAAATCTTGGCATGGAAATCCATTCTTACCATACATCTTTTCTTAGAGACAATGTGTTAGGCGTGTTTGACATATCTCTTGGGCCATACTGGTGAGAAAGTACAGGCTTTTTCAGGGGAGACAATTTCTCCATATTTCATTTCATTGTTCTTTTACGTGTACTGTACTGGATCAGGGAGAGGTGGGGAGAAACTTGGAGACAATTCTGGCCTGTTTTTGCAGGCACATGTGTATGGGAACCTAAATTAGGGTTTTTAAATCTTTAACATTAACTCACTATTTGCTGGCTTGTTGTGAAGTGACTTCTAGGGGAATTTCTGTATTACTGCATGTAAGGGTAAGAATTTCCTAGGAGTTATAGCGGTCCTGTGGGGGGGCTCTGCTATTAGCTTGCATTGTTTTTCTGTGTTTCCCTGGGGCTGAGTAAGGATATTGATTAAAATAATTCCAATAAAAGGGAATGTTAGTGAGAAAAGAGTCACATAGGGGAAACTGAGTGGAATTACCATCTGCTGTACAGGTTCAAGTTTGTGCTGAGCTGTGCAAACTTCATAAGCTTTGATGGCTTCCCACATAAGACAAACTTATCTTTATAAGTGGAGCAGCTAGGTGGTGCAGTAGATGGAATCCAAGATAGCCCTAGAGTCAGGAAGACTGATCTTCCCAAGTTCAAAAATCTGATCTCAAACACTTACTAGCTGTGTGACCCTGAGCAAGTCACTTAATTCTATTTGCCTCAGTTTCCTCACCTGTAAAAAGTGCTGGTGAAGAAAATGGCAGATCACTCCAGTATCTTTGCCAAGAAAATGCCCAAATGGGATCACAGAGTTGGACATGACTGAAAACAGCTCAACAACAAATATCTTTATAGGTTTCTTTCTTATTCTGGTTCTCATTTTATTTTGTTTCTTTGTCCACTAAGACAGTGCCTTGAACATATTAGGTGCTTTTAAAATGCTCATTGGATTAGACTGGATTATTGGGTGAATCTGTTGGACTTCCAGGCTACTGGATATTGCTGGAAAAAGTCAGGAACTCACCATGAATTCATGCTATATAATCTCAGTCAGGCCCTCAAGAGTAATAAGAAATCCCTTTTATTAATCAATTATTGATTCCCCAATCTATAACTAATTCCTTATAATAACTATTCTAATTTTTTTCACATCCATTTTATATTCATTCAAAAGACAAATAACCACTACATTCTGGGCTCTGTTAGGGAATACAGAGATGACTATAATATCTTCCTTAACAAAACCTCCAGTCTAGAAGATATGTAGTTGTAATATGGAACAAAATATGTAAATTGCTACGAGAGAATCATGAAGAGCTACAAACACTCAGAGAAACAAAAGTACACATCGGTGGGGATGTCATCTGAAGATCTGAGAAGGCCTTAGGAAGAGATCAGTATTTGTACAACAGGCCTTAAAGAATGGACAAGATTATCAAAATTGAAGATCACAAAAAGGGTATTCTCTCAGGGAGGCAATAGGAATTAGTCAGATGAATTTGAGAGTCATCCAAATAGTGGCACCAATTGAATTCAGTGATTGACTGAGAATGAATGAAAAGAGAAAGAATCTAATTTGATCAAAGTGTAGGGAATATGTAGGAAAGAGAGAGAAGCTAAAGTTAAAAAGGTAGGTTGGGTCTAGAATTTGTAGGACCTTGAATGAGAGAATGAGTTTGAATTTAGTAAACAATCTGGAGCCATCAAAAGATTTTGGACAAAAAATTTAAATTATCAGCAATATGCTTTAGAGAGATTAATATGAAGTGTTATACAGAAAGATTCTATAGCAAATCAGAAAGAAGAGTGACAAGGAAAGAGACTATAATAATAATAGTCCAGGTGAGAAGTAATGAAGACCTGAACTTAAGGAGTAGCTATGAGTGACTAACCACTGTGGTACCCTTAGAAGAAATAGAAAATGTGATATAAAAAAATGACAAGCAAAATTATTTCAGAAAAAACTGGAAAAACTTACACAAACTGATACAAAGTGAAAATTAGCAGAATCAGAACATTACACACTGTAATAGCAATTTTTTTGATGATTAACTGTGAATAACCTAGTTATTCTCTGTGATAGTGATCTAAGATAATCCCAGAGATTCATGATGAAAAATGCCATTAGCTTCCAGAGAAAGAACAGTTAAAGTCTGAATTGAGGCCAAAACATACTATATTTCACTTTATTCTCCTTTTTTTTTTTTTGGTTTGAGATCTCTTCCACAAAATAATAAATAAAAATGTTTTACATGATTGCACATGTAAAAATCTATATAAGACTGCCTACCACCTCAGGGAGAAGGAAGGGGGAACAAAGAGAGAGAAAGATAATTTGGAACTCAAAATTTAAAATAACAAATGTTAAAAATTGTTTCTACATATAATTGGCAGAAAATAAAACTTTTTTTTTAAAAGAAGAAACAAGAAAATCAGGAAGAGAAGCTTGTTTCAGGAAAGGAAAAATCCTTAGATCACTTTTAAATGTGGTTTAGCTTAAGGAAAGAGAGAAGATAGAATTGCAGTTTTGGTGTCTTAGGTCTGTCTCTATCTTTCTCTTCCCCTGCCCCTCTTCCTCTCTGTCTTCTTCCCTCTTCCTCTCCCTCTCATTGCCTTTCCACCTTTCCCTCTCCCACTTCTCTCTCCCCACCCCCAAATAACCAAATCTGTTTTCAAGTCCACTAGATTCTATTCTCAGAGAACCTCTCATAGAAAAAAAAATCTCTTCATTTTTTTTGATACTGCCACCCACAATCCTGGTGCTAATCCTCATGTCTATACTATAGTGATAGCCTTCTAGTTAGTCTTAAATCTCTGCCTTAAATCTCTCCCCATGTTAGTCCATCTTTCAGTTGCCAAAGTAATCTCTCAAGTGGAAGTCTGACCATGTCACTCCATTTATCAAAAAATGGATCAAATTTAAAATCTGTTAAGATTTTTAAAGTTCTTCATAATCTGGGCCTTTCACCCCTCTCAATGTGCTCTATGATGCAATGACTATGGCGTCCTTGCTATTCCTCAAACAAGATCCACTATCTCCCAAATCCATGCCTTTACTATTTGTTCCCCATGACTTTAGCACTGATTAAAAATGTCCCAAACCTTTAAAGAAATCTTTCCTCTCTCTTCCACTCTTTCAAAATACTCTCTTCTCTCTCTTTTCCTACAAAGATTTCTTTTCTTTATTTTTAAACCCTTAACTTTTGTGTATTGGCTTATAGGTGGAAGAGTGGTAAGGGTGGGCAATGGGGGTCAAGGGACTTGCCCAGGGTCACACAGCTGGGAAGTGTCTAAGGCCAGATTTGAACCTAGGACCTCCCATCTCTAGGCCTGAGATTTCTTTTTTTAATTAATTTTTTCCAGATTATAAGTCAGTAAAATTTAATCACTTTCTGACATTTTGCAATCCATTTTCTCTTCCTCCTATCCCTTCAGCCTCCCCAAACAAACAGGCAACATGATATAGATTATATATGTATTATCATACATTACATAATTCCATGTTCAAAATATTGTGAAACAAGATGCATATTGCTGACACGAGAAAAAATTCATGGAGGAAATAATGTGATAAATAATATTCTTCAACTGCATTTGGACTCTGTTCCTTCTATGGCAATGGATACCTTTTTCTTATCACAAGTCATTTGGAGTTGTCCTGGATCCTTGCCCTAGAAGACTTCTTAAATAGCCTATACTCATCACTTTCATTTTTTTAACTCCAACCTAATCACTCCTTAACTCCTTGCACTCTGGCTTCTACCTCTACAACTACACTTAAATAGCACTAGCATCCCCTTTTATCCACTCATCAACTTCAAAATCCATTTCTTGGTCCTTATCTTCCTTAATCTCACTACAACATGTGACACTGTTTACCTATCCTTCCTCCCTTTAAAGTCTTTAATTTTTTGGTTATGTAGTTCTTATCTTCTATTATTCTATTATTCCTCCTTTAATGTTTCTTTTGTTGGATCTTTTTCATATCCCTTCCTAAAGAAAGATATTTCCAAGGTTCAATCTTAAATCATCTTTCTACATGTAGCATTTCCCATTTTTTGCATTTATTTTGAACCCTACAACTTTGCTAAAGTTATTGATTATTTCTACTAGCTTTTTAGTTAATTTCCTTGGATCCTCTAGGTATACATTCATGTCATCTGCAAAGAGTGATGGCTCAGTTTCTTCATTGCCAACTTTAATCCCTTCAATTTCTTTTTCTTCTCTAATTGCTACTGCTAGCATTTCTAGTACAATATTAAATAGTAGTCAGAATAATGGGCATGGCTGCTTCACTCTTGATCTTATTAGGAAGGCATCTAACTTATCCCCATTGCAGATGATACTTGCTGATGGTTTCAAATAAATGCTGTTTATTATTTTGAGCAAAGGCCCTTTTAGTCCTATATTTTCTAGTGTTTTCAATAGGAATGGGTGTTGTATTTTGTCAAAGGTTTTTTTCTTCATCATGTGATTTCTATTAGTTTGGTTGTTGATATGATGATCAATTATGTGGATGGTTTTTCTAATATTAAATCATCCTTGCATTCCTGGTATAAATCCCGCCTGGTCATAGTGAATAATCCTGGTAATAACTTTCTATAGCCTTTTAGCTAGTATTTTATTTAATTTTTTGCATCGATGTTCATTAAGGATATTGGTCTATAGTTTTCCTTTTCTGGTTTTCCTGGCTTGAGAATCAGTACCATATTTGTATCATAAAAAGAATTTGGTAAGACTCCTTCATTACCTATTTTGTCAATTAGTTTGTAGAATATTGGGATTAATTGATCTTTAAATGTTTGATGGAATTCACTTGTGAATCCATCTGGCCCTGGTGATTTTTTTCTTAGAGCAATCTTTGATGGGTTGCTTGATTTCTTTTTCTGATATGGGATTATTTAACTATTCTATTTCCTTTTCTGTTGATCTAGGCAGTTTATATTTTTGTAAATATTCACCCATTTCTCCTAGATTGTTTTATTTATTGCCATATAATTAGGCAAAATAGTTTTTAATAAATACCTAAATTTCCTCTTTATTAGAGGTGTGATCCCCTTTTCATCTTTGATACTGTTAATTTCTCTTCTTTCTTTTTCTTAATTAGGTTAACCAATACTTTATCTATTCTATTTATTTTTTTCAAAATATCAGCTCTTAGTCTTATTTATTAGTTCAATAGTTCTTTTACTTTCAATTTGATTAATTTCTCCTTTGATTTTTAGGATTTCCAATTTGGTCTTTATCTGATAATTTCTTCTTTTTCTAGTTTTTTTAGTTGCATGCCAAATTAATTATTCTTCTCTTTCTCTTTTTTGTTAATAAGGGCACTCAGGGATATAAATTTTCCCCTGACACTTCTTTTGCTGTATTCCAAAAATTTTGATATGTTATTTCCTCATTGTCATTCTCTTCAATGAAATTATTAATTGTTTTTGTGATTTGTTCTTTAACCAACCAATTTTGGAGAATCATATTATTTAATTTCCAATTAATTTTTTATTTGCCTCTTCAGAACCCTTACTAATTATGATTTTTATTGCATTATGATCCAAAAAGGTTGCATATATTATTTCTGCTTTTTTGCATTTGTTTGCAATGTTTTTATGCCCTAGTACATGGTCATTCTTTGTGAATATACCATATGCTGCTGAAAAGAAGGTATATTCTTTTTTATCCCTATTTATTTTGCTCCATATATCTATTAACTCTAATTTTTCTAAGAATTCATTCACATCTCTTACCCTTTTATTATTTATTTTTGGCTTGATTTATCTAGATCTGATAGAGGAAGGTTGAGGTCTCCCACTAGTATAATTTTACAATCTATTTCCTCCTTAAGCTACAATAGTTTCTCCTTTAAAAATCTGAATGATATACCATTTGATGCATACATGTTGAGCAGTGATATTTCTTCATTGTTTATACTTCCTTTTATTAGAATATAATTACATTCCTTGTCTCCTTTAATCAGATCTATTTTTACTGTGGCTTTGTCAGATATCATGATTGAGACCTCTGTATTCTTTTTCTCAGTTGATGTCTAATAAATTGTGCACCAGCCTCTTACCTTTATCCTGTATGTGTCTACCTGCCTCATATGTGTTTCTTATAGACAACATGTGGTAGGATTTGGGTTCTTAATCCATTCTGCTATCTGCTTCTGTTTTATGGGTGAGTTCATCCCATTCACAATCAAAATTATGACTGCCACCTGTGTATTCCCCATCATTTTGATTTCCTCTTTTAGCCCTGCCTTTCTTCTTTCACTATTTCCTTCTATACCAGTGTTTTGCTTTTAATCAATTCCCCTTTTCCCCACCCTTATTTTGCTTTCCTTACCAACCACTCCCTTCTTATTTCTCTCTTATTTCTATTAATTGTACTCCCCCCAACATTTCCCTTCCTTTTAATACTTTCTGCCCCATTCCCCCACCTCATTATTCCCTTTCAACTTCCCTATAGAGTAAGATAGAATTCTATACCCCAATAGATTTGACTGTTCTTCCCTCTCAGAACTGATTCCACTGAGAATAAGGTTTAAGTATTACCTGTTACCACTCTCGTTCTCCCCTTCTTATAATAGTAATCTCCCCCCATTCCACTCCCATGTGCCTCTTTATGTGGTATAATTTATCCTGTTTTACTTCTTCCTTCAAGTTTCTCCTAGTTCATCCTCTTTTCTGCCTCCTCCAGTTTTTTGCATAACATCTTAAACAGTTTAATACCCCCAACCTCTGCCTATGAATATTTCTTCTATCTACTATGATAATAAAAACAATTTAAAGAGTTATATATATCATCTTTCTACATAGGAATATAATCAATTTGACCTTATTTAAACCCTTAAAAAATTTCCCCCCTTTTTCTAATTTACTTTTTTATGGTTCTCTTGAAATTTTTATTTGGAAATCAAATTTTCCATTTAGTTCTGGTCTTTCCTTTAAGAATGCTTGGAAATAAGTGTATAGTCAGTTTTGATGGGTAGGTGATTCTTGGTTGTAGACCCAATTCTCTTGTCTTCCTGAATATCATATTCCAATACTTGTAATCCTTTAGTGTGGAAGTTGCCAGATCCTTTATAATCCTGACTGGGGCTCCTTGATATCTGAATTGTCTTTTTTCTAGCCTGTATCAGTATTTTCTCCTTGACCAGGAAACTAGAAGAAAAAGGGTCATGTGATTTACCCAGGGTCAAACAGCTATTAAGTGTCTTAGGCTGGATTTGAACTCAAATCTTAGAATATAAACTCCTTAAAGATAAGAGGTCATCTTACTTTTTGTATTTATATCCCTGGTGCTTATCAAAATGCCTGACATTTAATAAGTGCTTTTAAAAAGTTTGTTTTTCATTTATTTCAAATGAAAGTCTTAAAACTTAAAAATACAAAAACTCACTCTTTATGCCAGAATATTGTCTCTACTTCCCCAGCTTTCTTCCTTCTGATTCTGCCATTTGAGTCATCATCAACTTCTCAGCTGAAGCTGTTCAAGGCAGAGTGGAAAACAATACAGAAGTTTGATATTTTCCTAGTCTGAAATATAACATGGTTTGAAAAATGCATTTGCACTCCCAGTTCAAATGATAATTTTGATCTTTTTCATGACTTCAACCATCAACACTACATGAATGATTCTAAAAGCTATATGTTTACTGCTCATTGCTTCACTGAGTTCCAGTACTTTTGCAACAACCTGCTAACCATCTTAAGTTGTATTTCTATCAACATCTATTATTTACCATTTTGAAAACCAAACTCATCACTTTCCTTATAGGGTCATAAATCAACAGAAATCTAGAGTTAGAAGAGACCTTATAATTATTTGGTCCTGGGGCAGCTAGGTAGCACAGTAGATAGAATGCCAAGCCTGGAGTCAGAAGGACCTGGATTCAAACCTGGCTTCAGACACTTCCTAGCTGGGTGACCCTGTGTGACCCTGGGCACTTACCCTCAATTGTCTAGCCCTTGCCACTCTTTTGTCTCAGAATCGATACCGTCAGAAGGTAAAGGTTGGTTTTTTTTTGTTTGATTGGTTTTATTAATTATCTAGTCCTACTAATGCACTGTAGATAGAGTTGTGAACAAGTCTAATCATTCTGAAGCTCCAAATTGTGCATACTCTTTGACCCATAAAAACTACCACTAGGTCTGTCTCCCAAAAGAGACAAAAAAAGAAAAGAAAAGAATTCATATACAAAAAATATCCATAGCAACTCAATTTTATGGTGACAATGAATTGGGAACATATGGGGATGCCCATTAATTGGGGAATGGCTGAACAAGTTATGGCATATGATTGTGATTGAGTTCTATTATGCTATAAGGAATGATGAGGGAGATAGTTTTCAAAAAATATGTGAAGATCTATATGAATTGATACAAAGTAAAGTGAGCAGAAGTAGAACAACTTTGTATACAGTAATAACAAAAGTGTAACAATGATCAATTAAGCTCATTGTTATTTTGATGTAATAACATCAGTAATAACTGATTACTATTGACAGTAATAACAAAAGCGTAACAATGATCAATTAAGCTCATTGTTATTTTGATGAATACAGTGATCCTAAACAATTTCAAAGGACTCATGAGGAAAAATGTTACCCACCTCCAGAGAAAGAGTTAATGCACCTGAAGTGAAAATCAAATTTTCTTCTTCAAATTATTTGCTTTTTTTTTTTTTTTGCTAATGACGAATATGAAAATTAACTTCATACATATAATTTATATCATATTGCTTGCCTTCTTAAAGAGTGGGGGAAGAGTGAGAGGAAGGGAAAGAAGTTAGAATTTAAAAAAAAATTTTTTAAGAATATTAAAAGTAAACAATATTTTTTAAAGGGAGGGAAGAAATATCTAGCCCAAACCCTAAAATGGACAAGTCTTTAGAACTCATGTTATTCCTTCTTTCAGGAATGTCCTTTGTTGTCTCCTGTTGGACTACCACCTAATCCTTCAAGTTCCAGTTATCTCCTACATCATATTAAAACATCCCCAGTCCTCACATCCATAGCTGATCTATCCTGAATCAGCAAAACATGCAACCACTAACCTATGATTTTGTTAGAGTGAGAACAGATGCTGGTCACAACCTGACTGTAGTTTATCACTGTAGTCAATCAGTCAAAAAGCATTTAAGTGCTTACCAAGTGCCAAGCACTGGTCTAAGTAGGTGGGAATACAAATAAAAACAAACAGATGGTCCCTGCCCTCAAAGAGCTTACATTTGAATAGGAGAAGGCAACACATAAAAAAGAAACTGAAAAAGGGGAAGAGGAATGGAAGGTTGAAAGAAGGTAGTTGAAGACAAGAGTTTAGAGTACAGACTGGAAGGAAATGAGACATGGCCAGCCTCCTGCCCTCCGTAAGTGTAGGTTTTGGAAGGCGCCATTTAACCAGAGGGAAAGAAGGTACTTCCAACATCTGAATTCCATGGTTGGAATAAGCTTCCAAGTTTCAGACATTTCTGTGGCAAGGCTGAAAAAGTCCAGAGGGTGTGGGAGACGAGCCCACTGACTCAAAATGAAAAAACAAAAACAAAAAAATGAGACTGTGATCACAAAGCAGCAAGCCAATTTATTACTCTTACCAGTATATGGCGTCCATAACAGAGATGTAACTGTTGGGAGGCACCTGCTGAGCTTAAGACAGATATTTAAGTATATTTTAAGGAGGAGGGGGCTTTCCTTGTACACTGAGGGGCTCACAGTCTAACATCCAATCCTGTCCCTTTTCTGTGCTCAAACTGTCCTAAATCCAATCCTGACCCTCTTCCCTGCTCATGCACACCCCCTCAAAACCCAATCAGTCTCCTCAAGTCAAAGTTGCAGGCTAGATTTAACCTATGTGGAGAGATGGGGGAGGGGGTAAGAAAAAGGGAAAGGGGGACTAGAGAGGGGGCTTGTTCCTAAAAGAAGAATGGAGAGAAGGGAGGGGGACTGTGATTAAGGACTTTTTTTCCAATTCTATCTGGCACACCCAGCATAAATCCCCTTCAAGTGCACACCCTGGAAAGGAATGAAGAATAGATTGACCAAGTTAGTACTTGAGGAATCCTAATACCAAGTTCAATCCTCTATATGCTATGACCGCTGCCTCTCTATAATAATACCAATAGCAAATACAACTCAAAGGTCACTGAGTATACATTATCTCTTTTGATCCTAACAAAAATCTTATAAGATGAGTAGTAGGGTAGGTCTAAGAACACCATTGAGATGGAACTGTGATTTCTTCAGTACAAGGAAATCTTAGGTGCAGAAACTCCCTCTACCAAAGTAGGTTGGCCTCCTCCCTGAGACTTAAATTCTTAGAGAATTGCCCAGAGCAATGAGAGGTTAAGGGACTTATCCAGGATCACACAGACCGTATGTTTTAGAAGCCGGACCTGAAATTAGGTCTTTCTGATTCCTATGTAAACTCTCAGTCTACTACTAAGCTCTCTCAATACTGAGAGAGCTTAAGGTATTTATTCAAGTTCACCCAGGCCTTCTGCCTCCAAGGTCTCTGTTCTTTCCACTACACAACACTTTCTTCAAAGTCTGCCTTACATTAATGATTACTGTCTTGTGTAATTTGTGTATTTGTCTTGTCCTCTTATTTAGACTCCTAAGGCCTAGAACTGTTTCCTTAATCTTTGTTTCTCCCGCAGCACCTAGAAGAGTGGCTCATCCATAATAGGTACTTGAAAGAATGGATACCAGTAGACTTCTGCTTTAAATTTCATTTCCTAATTAGGCTCTCCTATTGGAAAAGAATAGTTTTCACTGTGAAGCATTAAAATAAGGCTCCTCTGAATTTGGGTAAAGGAAATCAGCTCTTTTTCTCTGGGCTTAATCATCTCTGGATGAGGTAATCTTTGAGATTCCAGACCTCCAGAGCTGGAAGAATGAACCCTGAAATAGGAGATAACAGCAACCTAAGGCCTTTCCTGATTATCAGGTTACCTACTAATGAGCCAATTTTGGAGTTTGTTGAGGAATAGCTTAGGGTACTGGAACTAACCAAATTCTTGGCTATACAGAGAAAATTTCTAGAGGACAGGTATTGTTACAAAGGATCATAGGATCAAAGTTTGGAAGAGATATTTTCACATAGGCTGACACCTCTTTTTTCATATGAGAAAGGGGAAGTGAAAAGATGGAAAGTGACTTGTCTCAGGTTGCAACAAGTCATAAGGTAATAGAGCTGAGTTTCAATGGGTGCTCCTTGGTTCTAAACCCAGTGCCCTTTTTTCCACTGTACTACAAATGCTAGGAAAGCAGGTAAGTATCACAGTACATACAGTATTTTGTCTGGAGTCAGGAAGATTCATCTCTCTGAGTTCAAATCTTGCCTCAGACACATACTGGCTGTGTGATGCTGGACAAGTCATTCAATCCTCTTTGCCTCAGTTGCCTCATATGTAAATGAACTAGAGAAGGAATCCACAAACCATTTCAGTATCTTTTACAAGAAAATTCCAAATGGGGTCATGAAGAATCAACTGAAAAACCACTAAACAACAACCATAAAATCTAGAGCTCATCTCTTTCTTGATCTCCCCAGGATCTAGCAAAGGGTCTTGTACAATATGGATGTTTAATACATGTTTACTGAACTGAATTGAATTTTAACCCCCTAAAGCAGAGATTCTCAACGTTTTGGCATATTATGCCCTGCTTTGGCCCTCCCAGTGAAGCCCAAAATTTCTTCTGAAGATTATGTTTTTAAAGGCATAAAACAAAATGCAAAAGAAACAAATTGTATTGAAACAAAGCTATCAAAATTAAAATAAAAAACAAGTCTGTGGACCCCAGACCAAGAACCCCTGCCCCATAGGATTCATTTCATATGATAGAATGGCTTCAAAGAACACTACTATTTTCCTATAGTTCATTTTTATATTACTGACTGAATAGTTTATTTACTTTTTTCCTCTAAAATAACAAGGCACTCTTATTCCTTAGAACAAGCAGAATGCCTTTGCACAAAGAAAGATTTCTTGTTTAGTAGGGTTTTATTGAAATCACATGGAAAGATATTTTCATTGGACCTTGAACTGCAAAAATAATGAAGAATGTCACCTTTAGCTGCTAACTACCTCACTCTTGAGATAACCTTTAAAAATGCTATCTAACCATCTAACATTGGAATTATTGAAATAATTTTCATTTCTGGGCTTCAACTTGAATATATCCTTTCATGAAGACTGAACCTTTTCAAAATGCTCTCTAAGACATTCAGATAGTGAAACAAATATTATGTTAAATTATGTATTAAGTTTATAGGGAAGAGACATTTGGATTTTTTAACTGTTAAAATAGTTAATATTGCACTTGTACTCATATGTTCAGCCTCTAATATTTTCTTCATTGGAACTGAATAAATGAGAACAGGTGACCACTGTCACAAAGCAATTTAGTTCTTCAGTAGAGCATTAGAGAATGGCTTCATTACCAAAAATTGGCTTATTTGGCAAGTTGCTTTTTCATCCAAAAATGATAGTTAAAACTGAATGGAAAATGTTCCACTACAAATTTGTGATCAGAGTATTCCCTAACATCAAATTTGTTGAGTTTTATATAATTTCATGACAACCATTTCAAGATGTCTCATAGGCAATGTGAGGTTAGAGGAAGAGGGTTGGCTATATAGATTTAAGAGTTGTCTGCAGAGACATATTATAGCCCTGGTAGTTATGCGAACAGAGATTATAATAAAATTCTTGAATAGGTATGGGTGGTTTAGGACTCTCCACAAATGATTACATACTTATTAGTCTGCCCTTTGCTGGGAGAAGTTGTCTTGTTACCGCAATCTAGAAGGCAGCAAAAGGAATTGCCAATGGACACCCTAACAAAGATGAAGCCAATCGATAGTAGAGAAAAAGTGAAAGTTGGTAATTGTAAGAATAAAAACAATGCCACATTCTGCCCAGAAGTAATTCCCAGTACCCTTCCAGGCAACAGTGAAGTTCAATCAAAAGTGAGCACAGGACAGTAACATCACCAGAAGATATTTTCAGTATGAGCTGCCCTTTCATGGATTTTCCCAAACAATACCTATACCCTAAATGTATGCTTCTTCATGTGTATCACTTAGCTACTTGTGTTCTCTGTGTGTAGCTGGTCATATATATTTCGCACATTTATGCTACTCTATACTTCTGTGCCAGTCACATATGTTCTCTATTTGTGTACCTCTTAACATTGAATTCTTAAGCAGGTCCACTCTTTCCATGGATAGCATGTATATTTGTGGAATGGTCTATCCCAGGTCAGTGGGATAAAATGTTCTATTATTGCTCTTCTCCATATACTATTTCAATAAATGGCTTTTGTGATGCACTAATTGTAGTTTCTGACTCATAAAGGCAAACACATGAATGGGGCTGAGTTGTGGTCTTGCTTAGATGTAGACCCCCTACAGCAGGGGTCGGCAACCTTTTTGGCCGTGAGAGCCATAAACGCCACATTTTTTAAAATGTAATTTTGTGAGAGCCGTACAGTGCTCACAGTGCACACTCCTGTTAACAGTGTGCGCTTCTGTAACAGCGCCTGAAAAAAAATTGATTTTATGGCTCCTGCAGAAAGAGCCATATCTGGCCCTCAAAAGGGCCAGATATGGCTCAAGAACCATACGTTGCCGACTCCTGCCCTACAGTATAACTGAAATGCCTTTTCAGGGGATCTATACATGAGAGGGAATCCCACATGCTGCACGTAACAACTAGATTCACCACAAAGGTACTTAAGCTAGCAAAAGCCATTACTAGAAATTGAGTAAAGCTTTCAAGTTTATATAAATTTCTCTAGTATAACTATTAAAATGAACAAACTTCTAATTCTTAATCCTTGATTTTGTGAAGCATGGAAGCAAGTGGCTCATCTTCCAAGGCAACAAAACAAGTTCACATAAAAACAGCACTAAGCTCTCCATAATGTGCAGAAAATGAACTAGTTGTACAATTCATGGTAAATGAACAATAAGTTATGACAAATTAATCCATTACTCCGTTTCAATAAGTTATGACAAATTAATCCATTTCTCCGTTTCAGCCATGAAGGCTGGGCTACTAAATATGTTCTCTAATTTTCGTCCACATGAATCTATAAATAATAGCATTTATTAAGCACCTATGGGATACAGCTAGAAGGCTGTGGATACAGTGCTGGGCCTGTTGTCAAGAAGATCCAACTTCAAATTCAGACTCAGACATTTACTAGGTATATGACCCTGGGCAAGTCACTTAACTATTTATTTTTATATTTTTACTTAATTATTTTTTGCCTTAGGTTCCACATCTGGTCATTCTAAACAATTCCCTCCTTCTCAGTTTGGCTGTCTGCTTCTTGTTGCAGTGTTTTATGACCTCTCCAGTCTCCTTCTTTCATTTCTCTCCCTTCTACAATCAATTCCTCTTCAGAGACTGACTTGTTCTTCCTAGTACACAACACTCCATTTCCCAACTCCTTACCTTTACACTGGCTTGTCCCCAGCCCTAAATTACTACCTTTCCTCTTTTGACTCAACTTCCAAGGATTCCTTCAAGACTCAATTCAAGTTAGCTCTGACCTCATTCCTTCCTGATGTCTTCTCTCTAAAATCAGCAGCAGCAGCAGCAACAAGCATTTATATAGCACTTTTAAGTTTTGCAAAATGCTTTAAAAAATATTATCTGTTTATCTTCACAATAGCCTCAGAATATCAGTGCTATAGGTATCCCCATTTTACAAATAAGGAAACTGAGGCAAATAGCAATTAAGTGACTTGCCCAGAGTCAAATGATTAAGAAATTTCTTTGATCCCAGCTCTTCCCCACTCCAGGTCTAGCATTCTATGTACTATACCTTACAGGTACATACTATTTACATGTTTTCCTGCCCCCTTAAAATGTAAGCAGAGACAGTGTTTTGGCCTTTTTTTGTCTTGTACTGCACTTAGCACTGTGCTAAAATACACAGCAAGTTTTTAACAAATGCTTGACTGACGATTTGAATATGGTTTCACTAAAGACCACCACGAACAGAACAGAGACTTTAGGGCTTTGGAAGAGATGGAGGGGCGAGAGGCAGTCTTAAGCTGTAATAATATAAAAAAAGTAAAAGTAACAAGCCATAAGATATATTCAAGGAAATAATCCATGTTAAGTAAAATCTAATTGAAAATATTTAAATTAACTTTATTTAATAAGTCAAATAACGTTTGCATTATGTTTCCTTTCTTTCTTTCTTTCTTTCTTTTTTTTTTTTTGAAACCCTTACCTTCTGTCTTAAGAATCACTATTGTATATTGGTTCTAAGGCAGAAGAGTAATAAGAACAAGACAATGGGGGTTAAGTGCTTTGCCTAAAGTCACACAGCTGAGAAGTATCTGAGGCCAATTTTGAATCTAGGCCCTCCCATTTCAAGGCCTGGCTCTCAATCCACTGAACCATCCAGATGCCCCCTTATGCTTCTTTTTGAAAAAAATTAAGGGGAAGGAGCGGAAAGAGGAGAAGGGGAAAAGAAAAAAAGGGAGGAAAGAAGGGAGAAAAGAAGGAGGGGGGGCAGCTGGGTAGCTCAGTGGATTGAGAGCCAGGCCTAGAGACAGGAGGTCCTAGGTTCAAATCTGGCCTCAGACACTTCCCAGCCGTGTGACCCTGGGCAAGTCACTTGGCCCCCATTGCCTACCCTTACCACTCTTCTGCCTTGGAGCCAATTGACTCCAAGATGGAAGGTAAGGGTTTAAAAAAAAAAGGAGGAAGGGAGGAAGGAAAGGAAATTATTTAACTCCTATGGGTGAGGGGCACTGGTCTAAGCACTTTTCCATTTAAATTGAATCTAGGAATCTCAAATTTCACTTTTAAGATTGTGATTCTTATGTTTATTGGCATTTCAAATTCCTATCAGTCTTGCCCCATAAGGAAAGGCTGAAGATACTGGGTATATTTAGAAAGGGGAGAAAAAGTAGACTTAGAGGATCCATTACATTGTGAGCTCTTGCTTACCATCTCAGGGAGTAGAGAAGGAGGGAAGAACTGAGAGAAGGGTCAGAAGGAGGGAGAAAATTTGGAACTAAAAAAAAAAATGTTTAATGAATGTTAAAAATTGTTTTTATGTGCAACTGAGGAAAATAAAATAGTTTTTAAAAAGTAGATTTCCATGAGGACTGAGGGGTTATGTTTGCTTTTATATTCCCAGTATTTACACAATGCCAGTGCCTGGCACATCCTAGTAAGGATTTAATAAAATTTTGGCCAGCCTCTCTTCTCTCTCTATGCCATTTTACTTGGTAATCTTATCAGAGCTGATGAATTCAATTATCAGGTCCATATTAGATGATTCTCAAGTCTATTTGTCCATCCCTAACCTCTCTCTTGAACTCCAATCTTACGTCTCCAATTGTGTATTGGACATCTCAGACTGGAGGTTCATAGACAACATATATTCATTATGTACAAAATTGAACTCATTATCTTTTCCCATAAACCTCCCTCTCTTTTTAATTTCATGAGTCATTTCATAATCTAGGTCTGTGATGGTGAAACTTTTAGAGACCAAGTGCCCAAACTGCAACCCTTATGCCACATGTGAGCACTTGCCTTATCCCAGAAAGAGGAGGGAGGAAGTGCTCCCACTGGGCTGCTGGCAGAGGGGTGGGTGATGTGAGAAATGTCCTCAGGCACACATGGAGAGGGGGAAGGGAGCAGCCTACTTCAGCACACATGCCATAAGTTTGCCAACACGGATCTAGGTATTATCCTTGCCTCTTCACCCTCTATCACCCCTAATATTCAATCAGTTGTCAAGTCTATGATTTTTTTTACCATTGCAATATCTTTCTTATATATACTCTTATGTCCTATCTATCCAATGCTATCTCCTTGCACAGGACCTCATCATCACATGCTAGACTAATGCCATAGTCTGCTAATCAGCAGGTCTCCCTGCTTCAAATCCCTCCCCTCTCCATTCTATCTTCTACTCAGCTATCAAAGTGATCTTCCTAATAGGTAACCCTAACTACATAATCCCCGCAAATTCTAGTGGCATCCTATTCTATCCATGATCAAATACAAAATTCTTCTTTTAAAATTCTCCATAATCTGGCCCCTTCTTACATGTCTAGTCTTCTTATTGCTTTCTTCCCCTTCCCATCGCCATGAAGTATGTGATCCATTAATACTGTTTCCTTTCTGTACCTTGAACAAGACACACTGTTTCCCATCTCTGCACATTTTCCCTGCCTGCCCTTCATTCCTGGAATTCTTTCTCTCCTTGTTTTCTATAACATGGAAAAATGGCAGGGTGGAATTCCCTGCCATTTTCCATGTTACATTTTCTTGTTTTACTACTTGCTTCTTTGGTTCCCTTCACATCTCAGCCCAAATCCTACCGTCTGCAAAAAGTCCTCCTTAATCTTAGTGCTTTCCTTCTGCGACTGTCTCCAGTTTATCCTGTATATACCTTTCTGTACATAGTTGTTTGAATGCTGTCCTCTTGAGAACAGAAATTAGGTTTTTTTTCCTCGAGTATTTTGGCCTTTCTTTGCTTTCTCCACTTTAAACACAGTGTCTGGCACATAGTAAGTGCTTAATAAAATGCTTGTTGAGTGACTAATAATAATAATAACACCTTACATTTATATGGTGCTTTAAAGTTTGCAAAATGCTTTGCTTGTGTTAACTCATTTAATCCTCCCTATAATCCTGAGAAGTAGGCACTTATTTAATAGATGAAGAAGCTGAGATTGAAAGAGATTACATGATCTAGAATCACACAACTAGGAACTGTCTCAGGCAAGGTTTGAATTCAGGTCTTCCAAATTCTATCACTCTGCCCCCTGCGCCATCTAGCTACCTGAAGATAAAGATCCTATAAGTGAGAGAACCAGAACTTGAATTCAGATCTTATGAATCTAAATCCAATATTCTTCTTATTACATTCTATAATGATATACATAAATGTATCTTGTAAGATGTATTTTATATCCCACAATAAATGATTTTTAATTCACTTCCAAAGACTAAGATTTATGAAGTTATGAGAAAGTAAGATTTATGGAGATCTCAGGATTACTTGACCTGTGCCTTCTGAGCACAGTGCTGACCACAATTTAACTACTCAAAAAATACTTATTCATTGACTAATATAGTTTATCGATGATCTAAAAACTAAGTAATGATATCTGGTGGAAGGGTGACAGGAGAAGGTTAGGGTAACATCTCTGTTTAATATTTATTAGTGGTCCAGATTATTCATATATATGTATATGTATATACATATATATATATACCAGAATGAACTATATATACCAAAATAAAATGTATTCATGTATATATACATACATATGTGTGTATATATATATATAGGTATACATATATATATACCAGAATAAAAACTACAAATAATCTCCCTTTTTACATGCTTATCAAGAAAGTATTTAGGTTAAAAAAAGAAAGAAAAAGAAAGAAAGAATAAAATAAATCAAAGGGTTCACTTTAGCAGAAGGAGGAAACAAAAGTAAAGCTACAGTTTCCATTTTAAACCTACTGTGTCTCTTTAGGAGATGTTGCTGAGAGAAGGTATTTGTGTCCATGATACAATCGGGCTTGGTTTAATGCAATGCTTTTCATGGTCTAGCTATCCCCAAGCACTTAAACTAAGCACTCTAAGTGAGGCAGTAGTAATGGAAGGACCGGATTGGGAAATTGACACTACATGGTGTGTTCCAACATCACTCTCAAGCAGGCTTATGCCTATCGACCTACTTATTTCAAAGGATCAAGGGTCAGCACCGTGGGGTCATCCCCTCCTCTCATGAAAAGAGCCCCAAATTCTGCTTTCCTCATGCATCAGTACTGAGAGCATGGAATTGTCTCCTGTCTTCTCTGCTCCTGTCTGTTTTCAAGTAGGTCATTTCTTTGAATGCTTTTTAGAATTTGTCTTTCACCATGTATAGTCCTTGACCAGGCAGCCACTGACAATTCTTAAGCTTCTTAAGAAACTATGCCACCTGGGTAAATTATAAATTTTTAAAAAGGAAGAAGAAACCATGCCACCCATCTTTATCTGCTCAGAACTTCTTTTTTTCCTCCCTGCTATTCTAGATGGAGAACCAGACACAAACTCATTGTACTACTTCCCCCCAACCACCCTCATCCTGACATGGATAAATTCCCTCAGCATGAGGGAATGCCCAGCATTTGACCAGGGGTAAGAAAAAAAAAAACCTTTCTCAGGTAACAACATCTGGGCCAGTTTGAGATTATGTCAAGTCTAACTAGGTGCATTGTCCTTTGCCTAAAGAAAGAATTCAAAAGGAAGTCAAATGACTTTAGCGTAGAAATTGTCCAATATATGTTGGACAGTCAATAGAGATAGTGAAATGGGTTCAGAAATGAATAGGAGAATGAAATGGGTATGGTTGGTAAATTACTCAGAATTTTCAACCATTCTAAACTACTTTCTTACACACACACACACACACACACACACACACACACACACACACACACCCCTCATCTGTCTTTTGTTCTATGGCTCTATATCATGGAACACCACCATCTCAGAAGAAGAAAATTTTCATGTGATCAAATGGGCAATTAAAAAAAAATGAATGGTTGGCATCGGTGGTCTGAATGATATTGCCAATGAAAAATGCACAAAAGAAATGACATAAAAGATTTTATCCATGAAATACATGATTGATAACAGTTTCTGGCTAGTCACCTAGTGATATTGCAAAGGAGGGAGAGAGAACATCCTAAGAATAGGCAATACACTGTACAGAGAAAAGCATGGAGGTGAAAGGTGGAATGTCATGTAATGCTGAATACATAAAAGGATGATAAATGAGATTAGTCTGAAAAGATGGATTGAAGTGAGAATATGAAGTAATACAAATATCAAAAATATGTATTCATATTTTAGCCTAGAGGCAATAGGAAGTTACTGAAGATTTTTAAGCAGGATAATGACATGGTGAAAACTATGTTTTAGAAATATCAATCTGTTAGCTCTTTGGAAAGGCAGCTAGATGGTACAGTGGGAAGAGTGCCAGGCTCCAAAGTCAAGAAGACCCATCTTCCTGAGTTCAAATGTGGCCTCGGATACTTACTAGCTGTTTGACTCTGAGCAAGTAATTTTACTCTGTTTGCCTAAGTTTCCTCATCTATAAAATGAGCTAGAAAAGGAAATAATAAACTACTGCAGGATCTTTGCCAAGAAAACCACAAATGGGGTCATGAAGAGTCAGATGTGACTGAAATGTCTGACCAACAATAACAACAACAAAATACTTTGAAAGATGGTTTAGAGAAAGGACAGGAAAAGGGAAAGGAGAAAAGAAGGCAAGGAAATAAATTAGGAGACTATTACTAGGTGAAGTAATGAGGATCAAAACCTCTAGCTAAGGACATAAGAGCAGAGATAAGAGAATGGTGTGAAAGATGTGGAAAGAGAATACAGTACACTTGGAAATTGAATGGATATAAGGGATAATGGAGAATAAAGTTGAGCATCATTACTTGGTTTCAAACAGTGATGACTGGAAGGATGATGATATCTTTGACAGAAATAGAAAATTAAGAATTTGTGAGCTTAGGAAAAAAGATGATGAATTTTATAGTAGACATGTTGAATTAAAGATGCCCATAGGACATCCTGGTGGAAATAATCAGAAAAGTCTTCCCAGAGGAGATAAAACTGGAGTTGTGCTTTTAAAGAATGGGTAATATATTGGTGAAAAGGAACAGGAGGACTATAAAGCCCAGAGAAAGATAAAGTCTGAACGAATGTCTGGTCCAGAGCAATACAAGAAAAAGAAATCTCCACCGAGGCAACATAATTTTGAATCACTGAAAGAGACATAATTTTCAAGATATCTTAAAATGAAGAAAGAACGATTGGTTGGGAAAAAATCATGGAATTATTATTGCCCAAAAAAGTGGTCAGGAGAATATTAGTAATTGCTAACCCACATACCTTTCTTTCTTAAACTCTATCCAAATCATTATGTTTGATAAAAAAAAAAATCCTTTGGGAAAATATGAAAAGGGAAAAGACATACACAAATGTTTTTCTAGAGTAGGTTAACTTTTTTCAGGCATACAATTGACTAAAATAATGTTGAGAATAAAAATTTCTATTTTGGTGATTAAAAATATTCAGTAGATCAAAATATGGACTTCAAGTCTCTTTTCCAACAAGGACTGTTACACGAACCTGCTAAAGTCATAAAATATTCCTTGAGAGAGGCAACACAGAAATAACTTTCTTAAATGGTTCTCTGATTATCAATACCAGATAATCTAGAAGAAAAGAGAGATATATGCTTGCCAATGTTGGTTGCTGTCTTCTTGGAGAATGTATAGTACACATTATAAACAGAAGAGGGATTTGCAATGGCTAGTGATATTCTCTAGGCTATCTCATTTGTGGATAACACTCTGATGATTATATCAGTCCCTAAGATCCTATATCAGGCCTCCTCAATAAGATTTACAACATTCAAAAATCAGCCTAATGATACATGAAAGAAAAACTTATATTCCTCAAATTATGATATACAATGGAATAGAAAGTGGATTGAGTTAATCTAATAGGACATATATTTTGGATAGTCACTGAATAGAGATAGTGAGGTAGTTCCAGAAATGAGTAAGAGAAGCAACGGGATTATGTTTGGAAAATTACTCAATACTTCCAACAATTCTAAACTGCTCCCTTACATAAAAACTCATTTGTCTTCTGCTCTATGGCTGTGTATAATGGAACACCACCATTTCAGAAGAATGAAAATTGCAGGTGACCTAGAGGGCAATAAAAAAATTAATGGTCAGCATCAATAGTCTGCAGAATATTACCAATGATAAATTCTACAAAGAAGTGACACAAAGGATATCATCCAAGAAATATATGATTGGAAAAGGTGCCTGGCTAGTCATCTAGAGACATGAGGGGTAACAGATGGACAGCCCTATCAATATGAAACCAGTCCTCAGGAAATGTTAAAAAAGAAAAAAAGAAAAAACTCAGAAGAATGGTTGTATTATTCTGGTTAGATCCTCTATGGAGACTTTATCATAGGAAATACATTAAAATTTCCTAGAAACAAAAGGCATGAATAGATTAGGATCTATATCATTGTAGAAAATCTGTATGTGGATTAGAGCATGAACTCATTGACCTCAGTATTGCTAACTTCATCAACTCCTAAGGCTTTAATTATCATCTCTATATAAATGAATCCCAGATCTAGATATCCAGGAATCTGGGCTATACCTATCCTTCATTTCTCTCCTAAGTTCTAGTTCTGCATGACTATTACCTACTTCAAACTGGATGTCATATAGATATCTCAAATTCAGTATATTCAAGTTCATTGCCTTTTTTCCCAAATCCACATCTCTACCAAAGATTTTTATTTTTGTTGAAGTCACTACCACCTTTCCAGTTGCAACCTTGGAGTCAACTCAACTCCTCACTCTTAGTGACCTCAAATATCTGATTGGCTGTCATGTCTTTATCAATTATGTATTTCATTTTGATCCTAGGATACTAGATATAGAGCTGTAAGGTACTCCAGAGGCCACCTTGTCCAAAAAATTCATTTTTGAGACCAAGAAACTGAGGCCCTTGAAGTTTAAGGGAGTTGTTCAAGGTCACACAAGGTCACACAAATACTATGTATTTGAGGCAAAATTTGTACTCTAGTCATCTGAATCCTGAGTCTGTGGTCTTTCCACTGGACCATGTTGGCTTGTAATACTATATAATTCCATTAGACATTGCCATTTTGCATAAATGGAATATTAGAGGTGTTAAATAGATAAAGTTTTCTTCGACGAATCAGTCATAATCATTAAAAACACTGAACAAGTACCCAAATCCAACAAAACCTGTTTAGAGCTGTTGCTATATTAGTTCCATCAAGTCCTAAAACATGATTAGAAGTCATCAATAAGTATAACCTAGCAATTCACAGCATCTATATTCCCCAAATTTTAGGGTTCAGTTTAATGACAGAATTTTGATCTGCCTTGGTAGAAGGAATAATCACATGAATTCATCAAAATATCCAAGCAAACCAGATTGATATGCTCACTTCTAGTCAGTTTTGAACACACTTAACACTTTACCGATCCATGGTATTGCTGGTCTAACTTAATGGGTGGTCATTCTGGCTTTATGACATAGTTTGAATAATGTGCATCTTCTACATAATTTGTCATCGTAATTGAAATGGATATTCCAATATCTTCCAAATGAACTCGATTTCACTAAGGGGGTTTTCAGAGTTCAGTGAAGTTCCTATAATGTCATATGCTAATAGGAGTATTTGGAGAATCTCATTATACCATTGATAGAAAATATCAGTATAATATAACTTGCATTTCCCTGACTTAGAGTGAGTAAACCATATAACTCCATGTTATGCACTTCATTTGATTTCAATATTCATTGAACTGTTGGGCAAAAGAATTTCCCACAGTCAAATCTATCATAATTCTTGTTAATATTTGTATGGGAGACAAGCTTGTTTAAGAAGAGCCTGCAAGGGCACATTTTCTTGTATCAAGTTTTTAAAATTAACAAATAATACATAGAAAATTAACATGGCACAGAGGGACTTGGTTTGGAGACAAGAATACTTTTGTATGCCACTGATCCATGCCAATCACGTGGCCAGGGACAAGTTCCTTTATAACACAGTATCTCCAGGCAAATTTCCCAGTCTGTAAATTACAGAAGAGCTGTCCCACTGTATCAGTGGAAGGATTTTCACACTGGGAGTTATCAGTAACAATGAAATCACAAATGCAGACCAAAATACTCACCCAAAATAGAAGCCAATAAGTTTAGGTTCCCTAATCTTCTAAGTTCCTTATGTTATTGTAGGCATGCAGACTTTTGGAACTTAACATCTATGAAAGCCTGCCTAATCACTTCCTGTGTTTTCATCAAGGATACCCACTTTATATGCATGGACCATTCTCATAAAGATTGTAAAGAAAAGAGAAAGCAGGAATTTGTTTATTAGTTGATGATGTCTTCTTGGACATCTTTCCCCCCCTTTCAGTAAACTAGTGCTTGTGTGTTTTTTTAATCATCTTCTTGTAGAAAAGTCTTAAAAATTGATCTATAAGTGCTTTTAAAAATTGCATTTCATACAGACATTCTTCTTTAATGCCTTTGCTACTTTCTTATATGATATATCACATACTGAAGTGGTGGATGTTAACCATGGTGATGATTTTTGATATCACTGCTGATGAAAATAGATCACTATAGAAACAACAGCAGTTTGGTCCCATCTGTTTCTTGCTTTTCCTTCTGCTTTTATCTACAAATGTTCTCTCTCTGGGTGATCTGGCTTAGATGGCTGTCTCACCAAGAACTCAGCAGGTTCATTTTCTCCTCAACTTCTTTATGTTGTTTTGCAAGAGAATACATCTTATAATCATTTATTCCCCTCCTCTCTAGTGTTTTACAAATGAACTTGTATTCTAAACCTGTGTTACCCATGGCTGCCTCACATTTCCACTTGTCAAGGAGATTACAGTTTTACTAATTGAGACAATTGTTCTGCATCAGTTAAACTCCTTTGAGTCATTGTCTTTGCTTCTATTTCCCAATTTTTGCAGAAGAGATTTACTTTAAATAAGTTAGATTAGAACTATTCTAATTGTGCACATTGTTCATATAAACTCTATCTTTACTTTTAATTTCATATTGATTTTGACCTTTGCTTTAACCAGTCAATGATATGACTACCCACAGAAAGTTGACTATAAAATGACTGCAATGGCTGTAACCAGTTGTTTCCTGTCTATTAAGATACACTTAAGTTGTTGGATTATTTTTTGTTTTTTAATTATGTCTTTTCATGTTTACTGTCTAGAACCTTCTCACTCTCCTCTGGGATTAAGTATTCATGGAATTCAGGAATCAGGCTTCTAAGGGATCTAAAGGTCTATGTTCTCTTTAATTTCATGATCTCAATCTATATTTTTCATCATAGTTTTTTCTAATCACTTTTGTTCCATTTTTACATCTGAGTCACCGAGTGGCAAAGAATATGTTGACTTAATTTCAAAGTTTTTATCAAGTTCTACAGAGAATACCACTTCTTTACTCACTGTAACAGCTGTTGACAAGGAAACTATAAAGATTCTCATGACTGATCTATACTAGATCTCTTTTTGGCATTTTAACCCCTCACCGCCTTATATCAATCTATCTCTGCAAGATTATTTCACATTATCCGCCTTCATGAACTCTACAGTCTAGTCCAACTGGCTTTCAAACTCTTCCTTGTGTATAATACTCCATTTACCACCTGTATGCCTCAGCATAGGGAAAAGGAGAAATGGGATAAGCATTTATATAGTGCCAACTATGTTCCAGGGACTATGCAATGTACTTGCACTTTACAAATATTATCTCATTTAAGCCTCACAAGGACCTTGAGAAGAAGGTGTCATTTTTATCCCCATTTTACAGTTGAGAAAAATAAAGCAAACATAAGCCAAAGGACTTGTCTAGGATAACACAGATATCAAGCATCTAGGGCTCAATTTGAATTCAGGTATTCCTGGACATAATTCTATTTTTTATTTAAATTTACTTACTTGTTTGTTACATTAAAATACTCAGGTAATGCCCTCCCCTTCCCCCATTATAGACAGCATCATTTGGAAAAAAGATTTAACTATGTCTTGTTTATTTCTATGTATCAGTTCTTTCTCTATAGGTGGAGTTCCTACCTATCAAAGTTATTGTGAGGCTCAAATGAGATAATATTTGTAAAGTACAATTATATTGCATAGTCCTTGGAACATAGTTGATAATATATAAATGCTTATTCCATTTCTTCTTTTCAATTCTGAGGCATGGAGATGGCAAATGAAGTATTGTTTACGAGGGAGAGCTAGAAAGCCAGTTTTTAGAGTTCAGGGGAAAAGGAGGAATAATGTGAAATTAGCCTGGAAAGATAGGTTTATAAAAAGGCAGTGAAAGGCTAAAATGCCAAACAGGAGAGTTGGTACAGATCAACAGTAAGAATATGTTTAGTTTATGTATCAATAGCTATTATGCCCAAAGAGTTCTAAAATCGTTTATAGCTTTTGACTCAGCAATATATTAGGTTTATTTCCTAAGATAATCAAGTTAAAAGGAAAAGAACCTACATGTTTTAAAATATTCATAGCTGCTCTCTTTGTTGTAGCAAAGAACTAAAATTGAGGGGATGCCCATCAACTGTGTAATGGCTAAACAGGTTGTGGCATCTGATTGTGATGGAATACTACTGAAAAGAAATCTATTTGCTGTACCATCTAGCTGCTTCAAAGTAGTTTATAGTTTTCCTATGCCAGGAATATACTCCCACCTAATCTTTACCTTTCTGAACACCTCACTTCTGTGAAAGCCTAGCCCAAGTACCCCATTTTTTTTGCTAAAGACATTTTATTGTACCAATTACATATAATAACAATTTTCTACATAAGTTTTCTGAAATTATATGATTCAAATTTGTCCTTCCTTCCTTTCCCTCCCCCTTCCCAGAGATGGTAAGAAATATGATCTGGGTCATATATGTATTCATGCAAAATATATGTCCATATTATATTGTTCATTTTTGTAAGAGAATAACCATATAAAACCAAAACCCCAAAATAAAACCCAAATAAACTAAGAAAAACAGTATGCTTTGATCTTTGTTCCAACTCCAACAATTTTTTCTCTGGAGGTAGATAAACATTCTTTGTCATAAGTTCTTCAGAATCGTCCTGGATCATTGTATTGCTGAAATCAGCTAACTCACAATTGATCATTCCCCAAAATTGTTATTACTGTGTACAATGTTCTCCTGGTTCTGATTATTTCACTCTGCATCAGTTCATATAGATCTTTCTAGCTTTTTTTCTGAAATCATCTTATTCATCATTTCTTATAGCATTCCATCACCACCAAAAACCACAATTTGTTCAGTCATTCCCCCATCATTGCCACTACCAAAAAAAGCTGCTATAATTTTTTTTGTACAAGTAGGTCCTTTCCCCCTTTATTTGAATCTCTTTGTTATATAGACCTAGTAATGGTATTACTGGATCAAAGGGTTTTATAGCTCTTTGGGCATAGTGTCATTGGACTATCCAGCATATATGGAAGAGAGATATTGAAGAAGTTTGGAAAGGTAGGAAAGGGCCAGGTTGAGAAAGGCTTAAGATAAGCAATTGTTAAGCAACTTACTGTCTTAGATCCTAGTCTGGAGCACTAAAAGGTAAGGAAATTTGCCCAGAACAATGAAGTCAGTAAGTATCCAAGGTAGGGATTGAACCTGAAGTTTACCTGACAACAAGACTGATTCTCTAACCATTATGCCAAGGTACTTAGAATATTAATTTGTTCAAATAATAATTATTTAATAATAACAATAATTTTTATAATTTTATATATAATTTTATATTATATTATATATTATATAATTGTATAATTTATGTATAACTTTATAATTATATGTAATAATTATTATTACCAAATAATAATAATTTTTAGATAGTCTAGGGCAGCTAGGTGGTATAGTGGATAGAGACATGGGCCTTAAGTCAGGAAGACTCATTTTAGTGAGTTCAAACAATTACTAGCTATGTGATCCTGGACAAGTTCCTTCACCCTGTTTGACTCAGGTTCCACATCTGTAAAATGAACTAGAGAAGAAAATGGCAAATCACACTAGTATCTTTGTCAAGAAAGCCCCAAATCAAGTCATGAAGAGTCAGACACAATTGAAAAGTAAGTCAACAATAACAACCATCAAAAAAATGTAGTTTTATGAGACATTTGCTGATACCTCAGCAAAACTGTTACAAAAGCTAAAGGGGGCTGCATAGGATGAAGTGTGGTTTTTTGTTGTTGTTGGCGATTGCCCAAAAAGTTCACCATTTGCTACTCAAGCTATTAGTGATTAACCTCTTTCTCTCTTGCTTAGGCTCATTCTCAGTTAGGAGACAATGTGTCAATAGAATCATAATTAAATTCCTTTCAATTTGGTAGGACCAGCAGAAATTGTACTTTGTTTTTGTATCTTTTGAGAATCTAGGATCGCCCCCATGCCTAAAATGAGGAATCAGAGTAGGACTATTGTGGAGAAATGACTCTTCATCTTCATCTTTGGGAAAAGCAAAGGAAACTGAAGGAAACATATATGGCTTACTCTTTTCTAATCCCTGGAGTTCTCTCCATGACTTTTCAAAAGATAATTGCCTACTTTCAGAAAGTTCATGAGCTAATTTGCTTAAGAGCCTGGAAGCACCTTTAAGACCCAAGGAGATCATCTGTAATTATTTAAGATAATAGGCTAATTGAATACATGATTATTTTAAAGATGCTCTTAGAAGGAGAGGTGACATTCCCTGGCATATACCCCAAGGAGGTCAATAACAGAAAGAAAGTCCCACAGATAATAAAATATTCATTGCAACTCTCTTTCTAGTAGCCCAAAACTGGAAACAAAATGGGTGTTCATTGGCTAGGGGAATGATGAATAAACAGAAATATTTAACTATTTGGAACAAAATTGTACCATACGATATGGTATGTAATTCAGAGAAACATTGGAAAATTTGTATGAAATGCTCCAGAGGAAAGAAGGTAGAACCAAAAGAACAAGATGCACAAATTTACCATCATGTAAATGACAATATTGGAGCAGCTTGGTCATGCAGTTGATAAAGTCCTGGGCCAGGAATCAGGAGGACCTAAGTCCAAATATAGCCTCAGGCACTTATTAGCTGTGTGACCCTGAGCGCACTTAGCCAGGGTGCTCCTCCTCTATAAAATGAGTTGGAGAAGGAAATGGCAAATCACTCCACTATCTTTGCCAAGAAAATCCTACATGAGGTCCCAAAGAGTCAGACATGACTAAAGCAACTGAACAACAAAAAACAACCACTAAATGGCAATACCAAAAAGCAACTGAATCCTCTTGAATTATAATACTGTAATAAACAATCTCAGTTCTAGAGATCTTATAAAATATTATCTTTCTCTCAGTAGGGAGGTAGAGACTATTAATGTGGAATGCAATATGTACTTTCAAATGTAATTTCAGTGCCAGTTAGCTTTGTGTAAATATTTGCTTTGGTTACAAGGAAGAATCCAATGGCAGCAAAGTAAAGAGAATGGGATTCTAAGAGAAATGACTGTCATAAACAAAAGTCAACAATAATTCTTTTAAAAAGAAGGCAAGTTGATAGCTATTTATGTGTGTAGTAAGTGATTATACTATATATGATACATGTTTGCAAGACTGAAATGACATTATCTGCTTTTGGCAGCAAGCTATATATTTTGAACAGAGTAGTATCTGAACAGAATTTATATCTCAATATGGGACAAATGCTGTAATTTAATATTCTGCTTTGGGAAGAACATGTACAAAAAATATCATATGATAGAGAAGCATAGTGGGTGAATAAAGTTTCCTTCTGCATATTCAGGCAGAGTACCAACATCAGCAAGATCACAGATCAGTCAAAGTTTTCCAAGTCTGAAGGATCTTGAAATAAAGTTATTTCTTCATTCCCCCTATATTAAAATATTCAATAGATCTATTACCTCATCAATATGGGTATTCCTTCCAAGGATACAGATTATTCATAATCTTTGGCTGCCTATTCTTTGCAGCTTTTGTCAATGCTCTCCCATGAGTTCATCAAGAAGAGTCCACCCAAAAAGCTGGCAGCCTTCCTCATTTTCTCTTGACATCATAGATACCAGTGAATTTCTATGGCAATCAATGGTTACCCTTTGCTCAAGCCATCTTCTTTTTTCACCCATACATTCTTCTTTTATTTTTTAAACACTCACTTTCTATCTTAGTTGCAACTCAAAGACAGAAGAGCAGTAAATGCTAGGCAATTGGAGGTCAAGTGACTTGGGCTGCAAGTATTTAAGGCCATATTTGAACCCAGGACCTCTAGACTCCAGGGCTAGGGCTCTATTCACTGGGCCACCAAGCTGCCCCTATACATTTTTCTTTGAAGGCATTTCTTTCCTCTTGTTTGCCTTCATAATTTGTAATGTATTACAGCCTACCCATACCCATCATGTGCCTCTGGGTGATACTTCTATTTTTAGCACCTGGAGAAAAAAAGTATATTAAAAAAATCATTTAGAATCCTTGCCTTTAGCATCATGCAAGGGGAGAGAATAACCCAACAAGCCCATGGATTTATGTTTTGGGAATACATTTCTGACCGCAGCTTCATATTTACATATTTCACCAACTCAGCAAAATAAATGCTCCCTGCAAAACATTACAGAAAAGAAATACTTCACATGAGTTAATTATTTCGACAGTTTAAAAAATGTCTCCCCGGTGGCTGCAAGAGTGAACTCCTAAATCAGCCTGCTACTGATACTTGACAATTTTAGCACAACACATAAGTACAATGGCATATAAAACTCTGGATGGAAATGTGTAGCTCCACCTGCCCAGATATTCAAAAGTCATTTTGTAGCCATTACCATGTAGGACAAAATTTCTTGGACATGCTCAACCACATATGCCTCGATTGTGGATCTAAACCCAAATGAACATGAACTGCGTTATCCTTTTTTTTTTTTTTTTTTTTTTTTTTTTTAGTCTTCAATGAGTGTGTTTTATATCTGCTTTTATTTTCCCCTTTCTCCTGGTCCTAACTTATCTGACTTCCTCCTTTTTTCCAAGGATAAAGCAGACTCCTATAAGCACCCGCACACATGCTCACTTTCCCTTTTCACTCTGGTAGTAATGTCTCTAAGAAAAGTTTCTAAGTCTCTGTTTTCTGCCTGTGCATTTTAATATTTGTTGCCAGAACTGCTAAGAACAGAGCCCAGCCAGTTATCTTGGGCTCCCTTGTCAATCTCAGCAGGCATGAACAGTTGCTGGAGCGTGCAGTATCAGTTGCTAGGCAACTCGTTCTTCTGCTGAGCCTGATATTTTAATTCTATAGAGGTAAACTCCCGGTCTGTTACGGTCTTTCAGAAATAACCTTCATTACATAATGTCGGCCATTATAAGAGAAACACCAAATGTTTTTTGAAGGGTATGAGGGGAGCAAAGAAAATCAGCGCAGCTGTAGCTGTGAGATAAGGTCAAATTAGAGTTTTTATGTCTGGAAGTATGAAGATGATGACAAGTTGAACACAGCTCTCCACCCATCCTTCATCTAGCTCCGAGAAAGTATGAGGCTGGGCACCCCCGGAGATAGCGCATCCATTCTTTCGCTATTCGGACAGAGAGAACCTGGAAGAGTAAGGAGGATTAGTAATGTTCTGATTTTCATGTAAGGAGCTGGTAAATCTAAGCATCTGTGCCAAGTCCAATCCTTGAGAGCCGACTGAAATGTAATTACAACCTAGACCTCAGAGCACCAAGCTGGGATAAGATTTCAGGTTGCATACCTTGCTAAAATAGACCCTAAAATGAATGTCGGGGGCTTTACAGCCTTCGGTAGCACAGCTTTGAAAAGGTCAGCCCTTTATCAGTCGGGTTCTTTGAGAAGAAGTGGTGTCTAGTGAATAAGCTTTGGGATATTGTCACTCAGGTTGCACATGTGAGTTGCTGAGCTGCTCAGTTCCCAAATTCTCCCCTTCATAAAAGGGGATAAAAAGAATTAAGGCACTTTTTGGTGATGTTGTTTACTGAAGTTCCTAATCAATATTATGTCCAACAAATGGGAAAAAAAGAGATGGTCCTCAAAAGTCCTATTTCTCTTTTCCCCTTATTGCTCTTTAAATTTCTTCCTAAAGCCAGATAACACTGAACTACAAGCCAAACAATGACTTTATTCCTAGAACAGGACACCTGATCATTTTTGTTCCTGGAAAAAAAATAGCTGAAACAAGAGCTAAAATTTGGGCCTGATTATGAATGAACGGATGAATGAATGGATGAATGAATGGAAAAACCATTTATTAAATGTGGGGGACATGGGTCATGAATGATGGACCCCCTCTCACTAATAATACAATTCTGGAGCCAGGTAACTGAAGGGCGAAACAGATTTTTTTAGAACCTGTTGTGAAAGGAGGACACCCCTGTTTTGGGATATGCAGAGATGGGGACACATTGAATTCAAAGAAGCAATTTATAGGATTTTCCAATCACAAAAGACATTCTCCCACTCCCCTCCTTTCCTCCTGTCAGATCCCCATTATCATACTGGTGACTTGGCTTGGGACAGAGAGATATGTTCAGGGAGAAGCTTCTCTAAAGGATAAGAAAGCTACTGAATCCTAGGTTTGGGACCTCTTGTTCTTATTGTATCTATCCCTTTCTGAAGCTTGTCTCCAGACTAGGTATGGCATCCAAGGCCTTGAAAAATAGGCAGATCAAATGTTTTATTGAAGAAGTGGGGGCAGGGGGCAGTTTTATTCTAAGAGGAAGTCTAAATCTAACTGGGTTACTTAAACTACTAGAGTGCATTAAAGATGCTTTATTTGAGAAAGACACACTAGCATCCTACTCATTAAGCAACTGCTAAGAGTGTCAAGCACTGTAATAAGTTTAAGAGATACAAATACCAAATGACACAGCCATTGCTCAAGGAATGCACACAGAGGGAAACAGCACATACAGAGTAATGGTGGTGATGGTGGAAGAGAGTTTTGATCTAGACACCAATAGGAATGGTGAGTGTAGAGGTAGTTGATTGTTCTTTCAGTAACTATTATCATGGTGATTTGATGATTGCTCCCAGAAAAAGAGTTTCAGGGAGAGAAGGGCTAAGAAACAAGAAATTGGGTACCTTTAAACACTTGGGGGGGAGAAGGGGAGCAGGTATAATTATTTCCTATGAAATTAATACTAGTTAAAGAAGTTTGTCCTGACAGGCCATCAGTTTCCCTGTTTTCCTTTAAAGTATTGATGAAACCAGCACAAGAGGGATTTCAGCATGGAAAGGATTTGTAAGAGAACTTGTCTGAAGCTATATCTGTTTAGTAAATGTTTTATTCATAGTCTCTCTTTCAGCAATATCCATGTCATCAACATGGGAACCTAACACAGGTTTAGGCAGGGTCAAGAAAAGATATAGTGAAGTACTAAAGGGAGGTCTTGGTGGCAAAAAGCATATATAAAGAATGGTAAATCATTTTCTGTAGGCACTAAAGTCAGCACCTCAGAAAATGAGATTGATGAAAGCAAGAGCAATGGAAATATGCCTCTCTTAGCCCTGAAATTAGAGAGGGGCAAGCTTGAGCAAGGAGAAAACCTTTCCTGTTCAAAGATAATATTTTATGGTGTGAAAAAATGTAATTGCAAAATATTCCCAAAGATCATTGGTGGTTTTTTCCCCCTACAACCCTAGCTGCCACTCTTAGAACAAGAGGACATTTTCCTAGTCTTTTTTTGATCTCCTATGATCAAACATTCTCCTATGCCACTCTTATGATTGAAACAGGGTACCTATTTTTAATACCGATATTCTTCCAGTGATATTGGTTCTCTGAAACATGAAACACTAAAGTCTCCAAAGAACTGAGGTTAAGAGTATTGCCTTCACAAAGCTTATGGGGGCTAAAGAGGAAGCATGGGGGGAAGGTAGGGGAAGAAGCCAGAGAAAGCATAATATCAAACTCCTTCACCAGAGCTTTTATCTAATTAATCTCTGGATGCTTGCCGAAGGGGCTACACAGGAATCACCCAAAGGACAATGGAGATGTCCAAAGTGGGCAACCTGAAACATTGTATTTTAAGGAATTGTGCAGGAGAGATAGTATAGAAGATCACTTCAGAGGAAAGAATGGTTAGAAAGAAGAGGGACTAGTCAAGTAATGAGAGTGAGTGATCTACTAATAAATCAACATGAATTTATGAGTTACCTAGAATATTTAAGAGGCAGGTAGGTGGCACAGTGGCACAGCACCACTATTTAGAATGACTGAAAAATTTTACTTAAGGCTTCATACCAGGTGCAGAGTATACAAGTACAAACAATGAAATAAGCTCCAATGGCAAGTAGTTTAGCTTTTAATTGAGTAGAAACATATACACGTGCATGTATATATGAATATACATATATATTTATGTATGCAAGCAACTATATGTATAGAGCATACCTATAGGAAAAACAGAAATATATATAAAGTATATATTTTTATAAGGAAGTTTGAGGGGGAGGGCTCAAACAGTTCAGAATCAATCAAGAAATCATATTTATTAAGTACCTACTTTGTTCTGGGCATTGTGCCCATTATATGAGGATAAAAAGAATGGTAAAAAATTCAATAGCAGCAACAACATAAAAAGAGCTATATACAATCAAGGTATATATAGGATAAATAGGAATAATCAATGGAAGGAAGGCACTAGAATTAAGGGAGATTGAGAAAAGGCTTCTTATAAAAGGGAGATTTTCTCTGAGGATTGAAGGAGGTCAGGGAAGTCAGAAGAGAGAGAGCATTTCAGGCATGGGAAAAGACATCGAAATGCTAGAGTCAGGAATTTTCAAGGGAGTGTCTTGTACAGAGAGTACAGGAACAACAGTATGATGTAAGAAGAGAGGAAAGGTGGGGAGGAGGGGGAGGTTGAGGATAATCAAGAAAGACTTCATACTTTAATGATAAAATAACACATAGCACTAGCTAATCACTGTGCTAAGCACATAACAATTATTATCTTATCTTTTATCTCATTTATTATCTCATCAGTGATCTCATAGAGCATTCACAATAACTCTGTTATTGTGCTATTAATATCCACATTTTGTAGATGAGGAAACTGAGGCAAACATAGTTTAATTGACTTGCCCAGAATCATAAACCTAGGAAATGTTTGAGGCTAGATTTGAATTCCTGATTCCAGACTTAGCATTCCACAGTTCCACTTAGCTGCTTAGAAGATAATACCTGAGCCCTACCAAATTCCTTTTATGACACAAATATGGTACTGATTCCAAAGCCAGGTAGATCAAAAACAGAGAAAGAAAACTACAGACCAATCTCCCTAATGAACATAGATGCAAAAATCTTAATAGAATACTAGCAAAGACACTCCAGCAAGTAATCAAGAGGATCATCCACCAAGACCAGGTGGGATTTATACCAGGAATGCAAGGATGGTTCAACATTAGGAAAACCATCCACATAATTGACCATATCAACAATCTAACAAACAAAAATCACATGATTATCTCAATAGATGCTGAAAAAGCCTTTGACAAAATACAACACCCATTCCTATTGAAAACACTGGAAAGTATAGGAATAGAAGGACCTTTCCTAAAAATAATAAACAGTATATACCTAAAACCATCAACAAGCATCATATGCAATGGGGATAAATTAGAAGCCTTCCCAATAAGATCAGGAGTGAAACAAGGATGCCCATTATCACCTCTATTATTTAACATTGTACTAGAAACACTACCAGCACTACCAGTAGCAATTGGAGAAGAAAAAGAAATTGAAGGTTTCAAAATAGGCTATGAGGAGACTAAGCTATCACTCTTTGCAGATGATATGATATTCTACTTAAAAAATCCTAGAGAATCAACTAAGAAGCTTGTAGAAATAATCAGCAACTTTAGCAAAGTTACAGGATACAAAATAAATGCACATAAATCATCAGCATTTCTATATATTTCCAACACATCACAGCAGCAAAAGTTAGAAAGATAAACACCATTTAAAATCACCCTAGACAATATAAAATACTTAGGAATCTATCTACCAAAACAAACACAGCAATTATATGAAAACAACTACAAAACACTTTCCAAACAAATAAAACTGGATCTAAACAATTGGAAAGCCATTGATTGCTCATGGGTAGGACGAGCTAACATAATAAAAATGACCATTCTATCCAAATTAATTTGCCTATTTAGCGCCATGCCTATCAAACTACCAAAAAACTTTTTTACTGAATTAGAAAAAACTATAACAAAGTTCATTTGGAATAACAAAAGATCAAGAATATCAAGAGAAATAATGAAAAAAAAATGTGAAGGAAGGTGGCCTAGCAAAACCAGACATTAAACTATACTATAAAGCAGCAGTCATCAAAATGGTATGGTACTGGCTGAAAGACAGAAGGGAGGATCAGTGGAATAGACTTGGGGTAAATGACGTTAGCAAGACAGCGTATGACAAACCCAAAGAGCCCAACTTTTGGGACAAAAATCCACTATTTGACAAAAACTGCTGGGAAATTTGGAAAACAATATGGGAGAGATTAGGTTTAGATCAACACCTTACACCCTAAACCAAGATAAATTCAGAATGGGTGAATGACTTGAATATAAAGAGGGAAACTATAAATAAGTTAAGTGAACACAGAATAGTATACTTGTCAGATCTCTGGGAAAGGAAAGATTTTAAAACCAAGCAAGAGTTAGAGAAAATTCCAAAATGTAAAATAAATGATTTTGATTATATCAAACTAAAAGCTTTTGTACAAACAAAAACAATGTAGTCAAAATCAGAAGGGAAACAACAAATTGGGAAAAAAATCTTTATAACAAAAAACTCTGACAGGGGTCTAATTACTCAAATATACAAGGAGTTAAATCAATTGTATAAAAAATCAAGCCATTCCCCAATTGATAAATGGGCAAGGGACTTGAATAGGCAATTTTCAGATAAAGAAATCAAAAGTATCAATAAGCACATGAGAAAGTGTTCTAAATCTCTAATAATTAGAGAAATGCAAATCAAAACAACTCTGAGGTATCACCTCACACCTAGCAAATTGGGTAAAATGATAGAAGGGGAGAGTAATGAATGTTGGAGGGCATGTGGCAAAATTGGGACATTAATGCATTGCTGGTGGAGTTGTGAAGTGATCTAACCATTCTGGATGGCAATTTTGGAACTATGCTCAAAGGGCTATAAAAGAATGCCTGCCCTTTGATTGAGCCATACCATTGTTGGGTTTGTACCCCAAAGAGATCATAGATAAACAGACTTGCACAAAAATATTTATAGCCATGCTTTTTGTGGTGGCAAAAAACTGGAAAATGAGGGTATGTCCTTCAATTGGGGAATGGCTGAACAAATTGTGGTATATGTTGGTGATGGAATACTATTGTGCTCAAAGGAATAATAAACTGGAGGAATTCCATGTGAACTGGAAAGACCTCCAGGACTTGATGCAGAGTGAAAGGAGCAGAGCCAGAAGAACATTGTACACAGAGACCAATACACTGTGGTAAAATAGAATGTAATGGACTTCTGTACTAGCAGCAATGCAATGACCCAGGACAATTCAGAGGGACTTATGTTAAAGAACGCTGCCCACATTCAGAGGAAGAACTGTAGGAGTCGAAACACAGAGGAAGGACAACTGCTTGAACACATGGGTTGAGGCTGACATGATTGGGGATGTAGACTCGAAGCTACCACACCAATGCAACTATCAACAGTTTGGAAGTAGGTCGTGATCAATGACACATGTTAAAACCAGTGCAAATGAGCATCAGCTATGGGGATGTGGGGTTGAAGGGGAGGGGGGGAGGGTAGGAGCATGAATCATGTAACCATGTTAACTTTTCTAAAAAATAAATATTAATCAGGCAATAAAAAAAAGAAGATAATACCTGAGTTGTTCTTTAAAGCAAGAAAAAGACCCAATGAATCAGAGGTTATAATTGATATATATGTAATTATAATTGTCTACATAATCCATTGGTATCAAAGCATATCATGAAAGCAATCTATGATTATCTAGAGCACTGGACCTAGAGTTAGGAAGACCTGAATTTAAATTCTGCCTTACTTAGCTTTATGACCCTGGGTAAATCATTTGATTCCTATCTTACTGTTTCCTCAAATGTAAAATGGGTATAATCAGAGCGCCCACCTCCCCAGGTTGTCATGAGGTTTAAATGAGAGAACATTTGTTAAGCACTCTGTAAACCTTTAAGAAATGTATAAGCACTATTTATTATTAAAGCCATGTTAAGAGCAAGTGAAGGAAGTAGGGGAGGTATACATGGTACACCATGTAAAATTTATGGGTAGATGTTGATGTGTAAGAATAAGAAATGTGGTGGAGAGTTGAAGTTTTGGAGAAAATACATCAATGAGATCATAGATCTACTGGCATATTGTAGTATTCTATCCTAGGTTAAGCCTTTCTTTTTCCCTAAATACAACTTTACATCCCAACAGAATTTCTTCCTGATAAAAGGAGAGTGAAGCAGATATAAATTTTCCTCTACCCAATTCTCTCCTAAAACTAATAGCTTCCAAAGTATAATTTAAAAACTAAAGTCTGGCACCAACATCCCTTCCCCCTTCCTTACAATATAACCTCTTCAAAGGCTGAATCTTATCTTTCCTATGTATAATCTACAGCTCTCATCACTTACACTCTGTTTTAATTGCAGACAATGATAATATTGTCTTGCTGAAGTAACTAACTTTGCAAACCCTAGAGCCTCCACTCTAAAGAGGCAATGGCTATTAGTATTGGAACCCAGTGGTTTCCTCTTTAAAGATAGAAGCGATCAGTCTCTTAGAATCCCGAGTGTCAGAGATAGAACATGCCTCAGAGGGCCCTTCAGTTCACCTCATCCATCTAGATCTGCTGCTTCTTATTCCTTTCTTTCCTATCACATTGAGATATAGGGAGTTTTAATCGTCCTTGCCAAGAATGCTAAGTAAATTTCATAGTCCCAAGATGCCCAAAAGAGGAAGGCAAAAGGAATGAGAGTGAACTCAGTTGTATTCTGCAGAATCTCTGTAATTTTATTTTGAGTATCACTGAGAAGCTCTCACTCATGTTCCAAAAGGTCACAGGAATGGGTACAGCCTCTGCTTTTAGGTGATAACCCTTACTGATATGATTCTTATTTTTCAATTGGCCTATAATTTCATCTATGAAGGGAGCTTCTAGTGAGGAACTTCTACTTCTAACCAACGGCAAATCAGCACCTTTTCTGCTACTAATAACTGGGAATTACTTAGGATACTGAGATCCCTGTATGTGTCAGAAACAGAACCTGAACTCAGGTCTTCCTAAGTCAGAAGCCATATAGCATTATCATCACGCTGACATGATACTGGATTATAAATATAAAAGAGACTGGCAAATAACTGAAGGAGGAAGAAGAAATTCAAAGAGAGGGGGAGATCTTAAGAAACAAAACACTGGGAGCCAGTAGAATAAGAGCTCTTGTTGAGAAACAAACTAGTCTGGAGGAAGGACAAAAGGGCATTTTCATATAGCTTCCTTCTAATTGGTTTTCATATTGTATTAACTTTTGTATTAACTTAATAAATATAGATTTGACTGACGATTTACTGACTTGGATAATTGGGCCAAAGGACCATAAAAACAGCCTTAAAAATCCGAAGCTACCAATTTGCCAAAGTGATGAGAAATCTGACTCAGAGGAAGACCAGTTCAAGGTTAACATTCGTTTTTTCCCAGTTCATTCATTCATTCATCTGTACACTTGATAAGTATTTGTTAAGCACCTACTGTGTGCAAAGCAGTCAGCTAGAAACAAGGGAGGCAAAAACTAAATGAAATAATATTTGCCTTCAAGAAACTTCCAGTTCTACTGAGGGCAAATGCAAGGGTTAGGTTTTAAATGTGTCAGGTTCAGCTGAAATATGTACCTATGGGTTAATGAACTAATGAGATGGAAGGCTAGCAAGTAGAAAATAACCAGATCTAAATAGTGCTGGAGCTATGCTATACTGAAAATAATCTGACATCATCCAATGCAATGAATGCACAGGAAGTATAGGGCTTCATAATGTTAATTTGTTAAATTAATTTATATATCCAAGGGTGATTCATAAATGTAATTTGCTAAATCCCCTTACTCTTTCTTCAGGCTCCACATCATCAAAATTCCGACAACCTCTTTATCCAGCATCATCTATTTAATACTTGGTAGGAGCTTTAGGATTATGATTGAATGTCTCATTTTCATTTTTAATTCTTCCATTGGATAAACAGCACATAGAATAAGAGCTTGGATTTGGACAGGGCATTAATTGTGGCTAGAAAAGATTCTCGCACCTCCAACAGCACTTCCCTGATTAAGTAAAGCAATTGAATTATAGATTAAAATAGCCAGTGTGCTTCCGTAAGCAAAGAAGAAAATCTAATATTCATAGTCTTTACCTTCTGTCCTTCACTCAAAGTTAACTCAGGAAAATAATGGGAGTATTTGCAACTCTGTCCAAATGATCAATACTATCTACTTCAATGCATCAAGGGTTGGTAATTTCATTGGTATGGGTACTCCCTGCACCAAGACGGAGAGTGACCCCCCTTAATGACTTAGTGGATGTCATTTATAGAGGCACTCAGGCAGAAAAATTCATCACTCTGCACGCAACCTGTTGATAGAACTCTCTGGATTTAGCCAGGTTGGTTGCTGGACGAAAAATTGACAGTCCATCTTTGGAACACATTCAATTGACTTTCTAGCTCGGTAGAACCTGCCAGGCCTTGAGTTTTGCTGATTCAGCCTCCAAGAACCAGAGTCATCTTTGCAGTATGATAAAAGATTGGCAAAGAATGTCTAGTAGTTTTAAGTTCTAAGGAAATAAGAATTTTTTCAATGGCAAGAGGAGAAAGTGTTTTTGTTTTGCTTATATCACCTATTTCTTTGAATGCAGTACTAAAGAGCATGAAATATGAGCCGATAACAATAAGAAGACAAACCTACAATTCAGTACAGATGCTGAAGCTGGTAATTCCTCTCAGAACTGAGACTGTGCATGTGCTCCAACAGTAATTGAAAAGAAAAGCTAAATTCTCTTCTCTCCCCACCCCCTGATACATGTACATTGTTACCCCAAACAGCTGCAGACAGTTAAAAATGCCTAAGGTTGCTATTTTGCAAATTCTATAATCTCAGCTTCTTCTGATCATGGCAAATTTTGGTCCCTTTCCCATCTAGCAAGAAGGTTTTTAAAGATTTCAAGAATACAACAAAATGTATAGGTATGACTTAGGGTCTGCCCTAAGCAACACTGTTAAGTAAGCACAGATTATCCTTGGAAGTTTCAAAGGCTATTTTCAAGTGTTTTCAAGAACTGATAATCACTGCTAAAATATACAATCTATTTTTTGTTGTTGTTGTTGTTCTGGAATTTCATACACTTTATTTATTTTTAATTTAATTTTTCTTTCAATTAATTAAAATCTCTTTTCTCTTCCTAATAATACATATATTTCCTTTGGTCTTCTAACCCCATAACAACCCTGTTGCAGGCACTCATTCGCCCATGCCTGTTCTATCACAATAACATTCTGGTTGAGCTCCCTGCCTCAACTTACCCCATTCCACTCCAAACTCCACTTAGATGCCAAAGTGATCTTCTTAAAGTACAAGTCTTATTATGCCACTCTCCTATTCAGTAAATGTCAGCAGCTCTCTGTTCCCTCCAGACTTGAAAATAAAATTTTGTTTGGTTTTTAAAGCACTTCATAAATTGGCCAGTTTCTACCTTTTAAGTCTTACTTCTCTTAATATATGGTTTGATTCAGTGACACTGGCCTTGTTCCTCAAATAAGATACTCCTTCCTCCAACTCAAGGCATTTTCCCCCCTAAAACTCTTATCTTATGACAGAACTCTTATGGGTAACTTGAATATTACCAAATTTAGAAAAAGGGGAGAAGGAAGACTGACTGGACAGGGATGACTGGACTAACAAACTGGGGAAACACAAACCCCACCAAAGAACAAAGAATGGGAAATTATGGACTGGCAGTTGATACCAACTGCCGCCACAGGTCCACCTAGCCTGGGAGTCTGTGAAACTCACAAGTGAGTAGACTGGGACCAAAGATTTATAAAGACAGGTTTAATACTGACTATAGAGTTAGAAATGATGGGAGAGGTCACACTTAACCTAAAACACTAAGCATTAAATTCAGGGTTAAAAGTCAAAGATCTGGGAAATCCCTACACTACTCTAAATAGGCAGCTGAGACACAAGGGACAAATGGGATCTCACAGATGTGATCTGATGGTCTTGATGTGATGTAGTCCAAGTATACTCCAAGAGCATAGTAACCAGCAGAATAACTCTTAGAGGAAATCAGGGAGACTGGCTTTGCTTGTCCACCAAGCAAATCAGAAATCTCAACCTCTTCTCCTTGATCCTGGCAGTTGTAAGGTCCCAGGTGTTGCTTTGAGATATCCAAAATCCACAGGTCTCTCAGGTCAGTGGCTTCTCCAAAACCTTTCAAAAACCCAACTGCCCTTTAGAAAGTTCCCTGTGTTCCAGTTGGAATCTCAGCTCCTACCTGTCTCTCTAAACTTCCAAAATGCTTCAAACCTAATTCTCTCTTACACTTACCTTCCATCTTAGAATCAATACTGTGCATTGGTTCCATGGCAGAAAAGTGGTAAGGGCTAGTCAATAGGACAATCAATTGACTTGCTCAAGGTCACACAGTTAGGAAATGTCTGAGGTCAGATTTGAACCCAAGATCTCCTGTATCTGGGCCTGAATCACAATCCACCGAGCCACCTAATTTCCCCTTAACTTGAAGCAATTTCATTTGTTTTCCCCATGTCTTTCTCTCCTCGCTTCTGCCATCCTGCTTCTCTAGCTTCCTTCAAGAATCACCTAGCAGAAGCACTCTTTGTGGTGGCAAAAAACTGGAAAGCAAGGGTATGCCCTTCAATTGGGGAATGGCTGAACAAATTGTGGTATATGTTGGTGATGGAATACTATTGTGCTCAAAGGAATAATAAACTGGAGGAATTCCATGTGAACTGGAAAGACCTCCAGGAATTGATGCAG